>NW_024746161.1:7233781-7691281 GCF_018991925.1 Homarus americanus
TTTTGAAGCTCATTACTGTTCTTTATTCCACAGCCTGGGCTAGTAAACCATTCCTTAGGCCTATCACCCTCGGCATGATAACTTGGCTAGCTTGTGGTTGTGTCCTCTCCTGGTGGTGGTGGTAGGCGACATCACAATAGAAAATGACCCGGGTTCACGTTTTCCATCCCTTCATGATTGTAAATGTTTCAATAAGCACTTGCTGTATATTTTGCATCTGCTATACTGTTATCTTATACAACTCGTCTCCTGTCTTTACACTTATTCCCGCTAGGGGTACCCCGAGTCGACCCAGCTATGAATGGGTACCTAACATTACAGTCGGTGGTGAAATACCCGGTCGAGTGTAGTGCTTGTGAGACCCCAGTTTTCATTTTCATACGTGATGTCAAAGCGGATGATAGCTGGTGTATAAACAGATTTCAGGGAGAAGCTTCAGTATACGATCACACGGCCATTATCACATCACCTGTCGATAGTTGAAAACAAAGCTTTAGAATTGTGAATAATGCAGCGGTGATCCGTGTCGCAGCGAGGAACTCTTTGCAAATTGTGTACACTAATGGTATAAATAATGAGACGTGGATAATCTACTCTCTCTCTCTCTCTCTCTCTCTCTCTCTCGATGCTGCTCCAATAAGATTAACTGTACAGGTAAAAGACGACTTGTGAAAACTCTGTGATTTTTATTTGTTTAATATAATTTAATACCTCGTCAGTTATGGCCAGTTTAATCAGTTAGTTAGTGTAGTTAATAGCTGATACGTAATTAGATTGAGTTAGTTACTTATTTAGTTAGATAGATTACATAATGAGTTAAGTGAGTTATTATATACGGTAGTGTGTGTGTGTGTGTGTGTGTGTGTGTGTGTGTGTGTGTGTGTGTGTGTGTGTGTGTGTGTGTGTAAATAACAGATGAGTGAGTAGATATGTGAATGTCGTATATATAAGTAGGTTAGGTCAGGTTAGGTTAGGTTAGGTTAGGTTAGGTTAGGTTAGGTTAGGTTAGGTTAGGTTAGTATTAGGGTGTTTAATCATCAGGTGAAATAAGCAGGTATGCCTAATCTTCAGGTGATCAGCAGCTTCAAGAAACGAGTGTATGTAGGAGTTGATTAATGCAGTAACCCAGGAGAGGGGAAGGAGAGACGAGGGAGGAAGGAAAGGAAGAAGAGAGGGAGGGAAGGAAGGAAGGAAGGAGGGAAGGAAGGAGGGAGGGAAGGAAAGAGTGAGGGATAGAGGGTGTGTGTAGCTATCGTGTTGTCTCATGCAGAACTACTCAGTAAAAGCCATTTCATTTCATCTAATCCCTCGTTAAAACAGTATACGTCAGCCCCTTACACAATTTCACGGACTATCCGACATGTAATAAGATTCAAACAGACAGAACACTCCACAAGAATCATTAGGCTGCATTTGGTGATACGGTAACAATTGAAATTTACTTAACCAACGCAATTTTTATTTTGGGTGAGTGAAAAATAAGAAGAGTAGGTTAATGTAGCGTTTAGTTAATGGGTGATGGCAACCGGACTGTGTGAAACAAGACTGGTAACTGTAACAGATTTTGACAGTATTTTTTTTTAACTGGTGATGATAACGTTGCCAACCAGTCGACAACCAGCGACCTACCACCCCACCCCCCTCCCCCATCACCCAACCTTCACTACAGCTGGGGTCAAGATTCTCCCAAAAAATAATCGTACGGTTAATATTCCTCGTATCTGAAGTTATAGAGAAGGTTCCTCACTGGTTGACTCTGCTAAAATATAAATAAATAACATTAAACAATTCCATTAAATATATACTGTAACTATGTCAATTAAATACGTTCGCGCCATATCTGCCAGGAAACAAAATTAACGTAAAATAAGTCCAAATATCTTCCCTGTTAATTTTGTTTCATTTCTGATGTTGAGTGATCGTTATTTTTATGCTTCAGTTAACTGGTGAGGGATATTATCTACACGTTCACTTACCAGGAATATTTATCGTGTAATCACTTCTGAGAATCTTTACACAGCAGTAAGAGATATTGTGGTGTGCAACTCTCTCTCTCTCTCTCTCTCTCTCTCTCTCTCTCTCTCTCTCTCTCTCTCTCTCTACATCTGTCCACTCTTCATTATATGAGTAACTGTGTCTGCTGACGTATTATATCATAGAGAATACTAAGCATATTTATGACCAGCTGTATGTATAAGCTGCCTCATGCCTCCCACAGGTCAGGCCTCACACTACCTATAGATGGACCCTGACTAACGTAAGGTGAGTACTCATGTTGGTCACTGTACGCCTGGCCACCTCCCACACAATCTTATATGGGTCTGAGAAATGATTAAACTACACGTCATCATTCAAAACGTGGTGATGGTGGTATTGGTCGTGGTGATGGTGGTAGTGATGGTGGTGGTGGTGGTGGTAGTGGTGATGGTGGTGGTGGTGGTGATGGTGATGGTGGTATTGGTGGTGGTGATAGCGGTGACGGTGGTGTTGTGATGGTGGTGGTGGTGATGGTGATGGTGGTGGTGGTGGTGAAGGTGGTGGTGATGGTGGTGGGATGGTGGTGTTGGGATGGTGGTGGTGGTGGTGATGGTGGTGGTAGTGATGGTGGTGGTGGTGGTAGTGGTAGTGGTGATGGTGGTGTTGATGGTGGTGTTGGTGGTGGTGATGGTGGTGGTAATGGTGGTACGGTGGATGTGGTGGTGGTGTAGATGGTGGTGGTAGGCAGATTAGGCATTGATGACATGGAGAGAAGGCAAGATGACAAAAATTCCATAAACAGACCACCATATTGATGGCGCTTACACACACACACACACACACACACACACACACACACACACACACACACACACACACACACACACACACACACACACACACACACACACACACACACACACACACATCTCTCTCTCCTGTGACTCGAAACATTCTTTATACCCGAAGCTCAAATTTTATGGCAATTAGTTAATGAGCTTCTGGGGTATTAGAGATACGACCTCACGTCACGACCTCTTTACAGCTCCCACGACTCGACTTTGAGGGGTCAGGCCACGAATTAATGGCCGGTCAATGTGATTAGCTGCAGGTCAACAAATGTCGTTATTTGAGGGCCACCAACGTTACCACTGAAGAGTTCAAAGTAGGTTACTACTCGGAGGTCAAACGAAGTCGACCTGAGAGTCATATAGTGTGGAGAAACATATTCCAGACCCTGTAAATACCCATCAGTTACACACGCAAACTACCATCAACTTTAACTACCTTACAGAGGTTGTAACTACTCCCACAATGATCGCTCCTGTACACCCAACCAATCACCATCAACACTGTGACTTAACAATGAATACATATATACCACGTAATATCAAGGCTCATATAACAGTTATATTACACCTGAACAAACATCGGATCACGTGTAGGTTAATTAGCCCCCTAGTTTATTTCACCTGCTGATTAAAAACACCATAGGTTAGGTTAGGTTAGGTGTGGTTTATTTTATGGTGAAATAAGATGGGGGATTAACAATTCCTGGCATTGGGTGATTTTAGTTATGATGATTACAGATCAATTAAAATACACTAACGACATCAACAATCTTTTAAATATCTTTGTAAAAATTCTGAGAGACAATTTTTTATTCTGACATGTTAAAAGCCCAATTCACTTTACAGGGTGACAAACACCATAATCACTGGATCTCACCATAGCTAACGAGGAAGATATGGTGGCCAAGTCGGAACATTTAGAGACTATGTTGCCTCAAACCATCACGTGATATTGTCCTTCAGATAGACTAGTTTAGTACAAGGTTGAAATATTACAATGGTGATTAAAAACCGTGGCTGTGTGCATTATATTGACGTTTGTTATTATATGCCCTAGCTGACACCAATTATACTGTTTTTAAAACACGATGAGGGAGGGAGGGAATGGAGCAAGTATTGACTGGCCTAACAGCTGACTGATCATCCCACTGGCTAGCAAGCTGACAAGTGGCGAAGAGGATAAAAGAGAACATTTTTGACACGACGTCACTTCTACAAACACATCTGGAGGGATGCTCCTTCTCTCACTACCACCCAGATCCTTACAGGCACCCAGCTCCTCACAGGCACCCAGCCCCTCACAGGCACCCAGCCCCTCACAGCCACCCAGCTCCTCACAGGCACCCAGCTCCTCACAGCCACCCAATTCCTCACAGCCACCCAACTCCTCACAGCCACCCAGCTCCTCACAGGCACCCAGCCCCTCACAGGCACCCAGCACCCTCCTCACAGGCCACCCAGCCCTCACAGCCACCCAGCTCCTCACAGGCACCCAGCCCCTCACAGCCACCCAGCTCCTCACAGGCACCCAGTTCCTCACAGGCACCCAGCCCCTCACAGCCACCCAGCTCCTCACAGGCACCCAGCCTCACAGGCACCCAGTTCCTCACAGCCACCCAGCTCCTCACAGCCACCCAGCTCCTCACAGGCACCCAGCCCCTCACAGGCACCCAGTTCCTCACAGCCACCCAGCTCCTCACAGCCACCTAGCTCCTCACAGCCACCCAGCTCCTCACAGGCATCCAGCCCCTCACAGGCACCCAGCTCTTCATACAAAAAGTCATGCCAGGCCTCCCCCATCCAGAGCTTTTGTTAGATAACGTGCTTAACAAACACCCACTCCAGATCAAAGAGGATTTTAAACAGTCTGCAGTGAAATACTAACACAGAGGAATTGTTCAAACAACTCTAACGCGACAAGTGAAGAGAGGAGAGATATTCCAGGTTTTGTCGTAGAGCCTAGAGCACGACACTATCTGTCTGCCTGCCTGTCTGTCTGTCTAGTAGAGAGGGAGGGAGGGAGAGAGGGAAAGAGGACGCCTGACCTGCCTGAGGGGATGAAGGTGGGAGAGAGTAGGTTGAGAATGGATGGGGAGGAGAGTAGGAGTGTAGGAGGTGGAAAAACGAGGAAGAAGTGGAAAAAAAAGAGTGGAGGAGGGAAGAGGAGGAGTGTAGGAGGTAGACAAAGGGAGAAGAAGAGGTTAAAAACAGAGTGTGGGGGAGAGAGAAGG
The DNA here is from genome assembly GCF_018991925.1 of Homarus americanus. NCBI lineage: Eukaryota > Metazoa > Arthropoda > Malacostraca > Decapoda > Nephropidae > Homarus > Homarus americanus. The sequence goes on from NW_024746161.1 coordinate 7,238,841, forward strand.
AGGAGGGGAGGGGTGGGAAGACTGTGGGAGGTAGACAAACGGGGAAGAGAGAGAGAGAGAGAGAGAGAGAGAGAGAGAGAGAGAGAGAGAGAGACTTTAACAATCACAAAACAAACAGACGGAAGGAAGGAAACAGTTAAGGGTAAACAACACTTGTTTTCTCGCCTATCATCAAGTAGTAGACTTTACGACACAGACGGAACAAGCCAAACCTAACACACACACACACACACACACACACACACACACACACACACACAGGAATATACGTTGGTAATAAAGACCACACGTCATTCCCCAAGTTGACTTCCTAAACCAATTTCAAGAAGTCTGATACAATTTTATCACTGGAGGTCAAAGTCTTGATGAAATTAACCCCTGAAACCGAGGCCAGGCAACAGTGGAGGTCCAAGGAGCTATCGAACCACCGAACCATAATGCTCATAATCCTATCACTATAACCTTGGCCACTGCACCCTATTGGATCGATGCACTAGCACTGTCTGGGTTCCTGCCTGTAACACTCTACGTCTAGGGGTGGCTCTAGAATCCAATTATCCGTCCCAATTATAAGGTAACGTATAGAGATTTCCCGTCTTGTTTAAGGTGTCACAATCGAGGTGGAGGAGGGTAAGGGTAAAGAGATGGTAGTAGTGGTGGTGGTGGTAGAGGAGGTGGTAGTGGTGGTGGAAGTGGTGGTAGAGGAGGTGGTAGTGGTGGTGGAAGTGGTGGTAGAGGAGGTGGTGGAAGTGGTGGTAGAGGAGGTGGTGGTATCAAGAGAGTTCACGATGACCTCTGACGTCGACGTTTTCAATATTGGTAAACGGGTTATGGTGTTTTTGCTGGGCAGTGAGGAGGTGACGTGGCTCAACCAACCCCCCATCCCAACCCATCCCCCCCTCCCCCACGATTCTCAAAAATTGGCCCAATATTTCTTTATCTATGAGACGCAACAAGCAGAAGAAAGTCGAGTTTCATTGTGATATCGACACCATTTAGGCTATTATTTATTTTTATGGAATTTGTTTTATCTGGGTCAAAGGTGTTGTCGTATCTTTGGTCAGACGAGACAATAAACGGATGGATTTTTGTGAACTCAGATGATCGGATTCACGTTTGTAGTCGTCCAGTTGGCAGCCTGATGACCTGTATGTTGTGCAGGTGTCGCCATACCACAGGTGACAACAGGAAGCAATATTCTAAGTAATATGATGAAAGAGGTTATGTCCTCAGCATAAAATTAATAAGAATGTGGTAACCTGTATATGGATATCACTTCAGGTCGAGACACTAGACCCTTGTTGCTTCTGTTAAATGCCTTTAATTTGTTTCGGAAAAATATTAAAACAGGAAAATATATAGAATTGTCCTCCATGAAATATATACTGGGTTTTAACACGAAATAAAAAAATAAACACTTTGCTTTTACTTATGTTCATTGTATAATTTTAGTTATATAATCATTTGTGTTTGTACGTGAATATAAAGCCCTGAAGGGACCGTGAAGCACATCAAAACAAATTATCCATCTGATGTGAAGGGTCAACCCACACACACACACACACACACACACACACACACACACACACACACACACACACACACACACACACACACACACACACACACACACGCACACACACACACCATGAAGCAACCCTCTCACACACACACACACGATGATGCAACCCTCCCACACACACAGAATCATGCTCGGCGCAGAATACTCCGGCTACACCAATGCTCTCTCCACCCTGGAAATGCCATCCCTCAGTGACCTCCACCACCAAGCACTGGAAAGGTTTGGCAGCCAACTAATGCACCACCCTCGTCATCGCCACCTCCTGCCACCGGCAGCCCCCCACCCACCTCGAGCAGTCCGCCACTACAACAAAATTCAGCCCATAAGAGCCCGCACCGATAGATATAAGAGCAGCACCATCCCATCTATTGTTAAAATAATAAACAACTCCTGATTTATGTACTGTACGGCCCTGTAAATGTATTCAATGCTCATTATATCATAATGTCTAAATCAAATGTAAGTCTGTATATTTTCAGCCACCGGCTGCAACTCTATTAATAAACCGTTTATTATTATTATTATTATACCATGAGGCAACCCTCCCACACACACCATGAAGCAACCTCCCACACACACCATGAAGCAACCTCCCACACACACACCATGAAGCAACCCTCCCACACACACCATGAAGCAACCCTCCCACACACACCATGAAGCAACCCTCTCCCACACACACCATGAAGCAACCCTCCCACACACACCATGAGGCAACCCTCCCACACACACCATGAAGCAACCCTCCCACACACACCATGAAGCAACCCTCCCACACACACCATGAAGCAACCCTCCCACACACACCATGAGGCAACCCTCCCACACACACCATGAGGCAACCCTCCCACACACACCATGAGGCAACCCTCCCACACACACCATGAGGCAACCCTCCCACACACACCATGAGCAACCCTCCCACACACACCATGAAGCAACCCTCCCACACACACCATGAGGCAACCCTCCCACACACACCATGAGGCAACCCTCCCACACACACCATGAGGCAACCCTCCCACACACACCATGAGGCAACCCTCCCACACACACCATGAGGCAACCCTCCCACACACACATGAGCAACACCTCCCACACACCATGAAGCAACCCTCCCCACACACACCATGAAGCAACCCTCCCACACACACACATGAAAGCAACCCTCCACACACACCATGAGGCAACCCTCCCACACACACACCATGGGCACCCTCCCACACACACCATGAGGCAGCCCTCCCACACACACACCATGAGGCAGCCCTCCCACACACACCATGAGGCAACCCTCCCACACACACCATGAGGCAGCCCTCCCACACACCATGAAAACCCTCCCACACACCATGAAGCAACCCTCCCACACACACACCATGAAGCAACCCTCCCACACACACCATGAGGCAGCTCTCCCACACACACCATGAGGCAGCCCTCCCCCACACACACCATGGGGCAACCCTCCCACACCATGAGGGTCCTCCCACACACCATGAAGCAACCCTCCACACACACCATGAGCAGCCACCACACACACACCATGAGGCAGCCTCCACACACACACACCATGAAGCAACCCTCCCACACACACCATGAGGCAACCCTCCCACACACCATGAAGCAACCCTCCCACACACCATAAACCTCCCACCATGAGGCAGCCTCCCACACACCCCCATGAGGCGCCCTCCACACCAGGCAGGCCCCTCCCCACACACCATGGGCAGCCCTCCCACACCATGAAGCAACCCTCCCCCCACACACACCATGAGGCAGCCCTCCCACACACACACCATGAACCCTCCCCACACACACCATGAGGCAGCCCTCCACACACACCATGAAACAACCCTCCACACACACACACACACACACCCATGAGGCAACCTCCCACACCTGAAGCCTCCACCTGCCAGGCAGCCCTCCCACACACACCATGGAAGCAACCTCCCCACACACACCATGAGGCAGCCCTCCACACACACCATGGCTCCCAACACCTCCCACACACACACACACACACACACACACACCATGAAGCAACCCTCGTTACACACACATGAGGCAACCCTCCCCACACACACACACACACACACACACACACACACACACACACACACACACACACACACACACACCATGAAGCAACCCTCCACACACACACACACACCATGAGGCAACCCTCCGTTACACACACACACACACCATGAGGCAACCCCGTTACACACACACACACACCATGAGGCAACCCTCCGTTACACACGCCATGAGGCAACCCCCCACACACACACACACCATGAGGCAACCCCCCCACACACACACACACACCATGAGGCAAACCCCCCACACACACACACACCATGAGGCAACCCTCCGTTACACACGCCATGAGGTAACCCTCCCACACACACACACACACACACACCATGAAGCAACCTCCGTTACAACACACACACCATGAGGCAATACCTGTTACACACACCATGAGGCAACCCTCCCCACACACACACACACCATGAAGCAACCTCCGTCACACACACACCATGAGGCAACATCCGTTACACACACCATGAGGCAACCCTCCCCACACACACACACACACACACACACACACACACACACACACACACACACACACACACACACACACACACACACCATGAGGCAATACTCCGTCACAAACATAAGCCAGCCCTCCGTCCCACACCTTCAAAACATATTAGCATGTAAACGTGAACCAAAGGCGCCATGTACTGGGTGGTCATCCAATCTCTCGTTACAATTCCAAGCTGCTGTATTAAACACACGGCCACGCTGAAGAGTCTGTGCACCAGAATTAATAATCGTAGTTCAAGGTAAATTTACGTCAACAAATTTTCAGCAGATTTATAGGAGAATATTTCATCAGCCACCAACAGAATATTACAGTTTCATGTCATTCAATGCTTTATTAATATTCGTTTATGTTTTTTTTACACAGGGTGATGATACACGTTAAGTCACACGAGGACATACTAAAAACAACAACTGATACTGAAGTCTTGGTAATAGATGATGGAACTCAAACGTAAATGTAATAGGAGAGCGCTTGTAACGCTGCCAGGTAAGTCTTGATGAGATTGACACCTGGACATGAGGTATCTCTCTTCAGTGAACCTTGTCCTTAGGTGATAAAGAAGAAAAGAGAGACAGACAAAACACGACGCGTCACCCCACACACGGTTAGGGAAGGAGTCTGAATTTTCTGGACCTCCTGAACACCTGTTACTTTCATACCTTCACACCTGTAATGTTCACTTCTCTTAAAACACCTGTGACGCTCACACCTTCACACCTGCAATGTTCATACCTTCACACCAGTAAGGTTCATACCTGTGGTTTCCCCTCCTTTCTCAGAATTACTATAATTTGACTGAAAAAGAAAAACTTGTGTGTTTATACTGATCCTCAACCTGCCAGCTTTGTAGAGGGTAAGGTAGAGGCGCTTAGCAGAGTTACCTGGAAGAAAAATTATGCTCATATACCTTACATGCACGTGAAATTAGTTTGTGTGTGTGTGTGTGTGTGTGTGTGTGTGTGTGTGTGTGTGTGTGTGTGTGTGTGTGTGTGATTCAGTGGTGTACATGACGCCCTGCAGCAACATAAAGAGGACAGTCAGGGAATAGGTCTCTTCACCACCACCACCACCTAATGTTTACACCTGATGTTTACACCTGATGTTTACACCTGATGTTTACCCCTGATGTTTACACCTGATGTTTACACCTGATGTTTACACCTGATGTTTACACCTGATGTTTACACCTGATGTTTACACCTGATGTTTACCCCTGATGTTTACCCCTAATGTTACACCTGATGCACCCCTGATGTTTACACCTGAGAATTACCCTTTACGTTTACGCCATGGAAAAACACACACACACACACACAAACACACACAGGTCAGCGCTAAAGACAAGCATAAGATCGGGGGTTCTTGTTGTTGTGTCATGTGTGTGTGTGTGTGTGTGTGTGTGTGTGTGTGTGTGTGTCATGTGTGTGTGTCATGTGTGTGTGTCATGTGTGTGTGTGTAATATAGTTGTGCCGTCTTCAATGTTGCTTTGTCCAGAGCAATAACAAAACAGATGTGACCTTTCTGACTATATATACACTCCCTTCATTATAAAACACCTCTCGTGGCGGTGTATACGTTAAGGTGCGGCCGCTACAACCCTTACACATGTATTGTTTGAGATATTAACTCATGGCAGAGGTAGACTGAAGTAAATTTACCTTAGAAATGATCTTTATGTGTTTAAATATGGCCTAAATTGCACTTATCGTTATTTAAAATCACTACCCCCCCGTCCCCATTACTCCCCCGTCCCTTCCCACTACTGCCCCTGTCCTCCTTACCACTCTGTCCCTCTCACTCACTGACCCGTCCCTCCTACTCACTCCCCCGTCCCTCTCACTACTCCCCCCAGTCTCTCCTCACCACTCCCACCCCCGTCCCTCTTATGTCTTCGGTCCCAGCTCACCCCCCCACTCTCTTCCTGTTCTCCTTGTCCCCTTTCCTGCTTCCCTTTCACTATTCCCTGCCTCTTTCCCTTGTCCCTTCTCCCTCTCCCCTTTCTTGCCTCTCATTCCACCCCCCCTGGCCAGCAGAGGTCACGTGGACATCGTCTATATAATCCTCGTCTAATTTCGTTCCCGGTCGATGGCGGCCGACCATCATGTGGCTGTGTGCGGGTCCCTGTGTGGTGCTGCCCGGCCCTCCCCACTCCCCACCTGGCCCTCCCACATGGTCCTCTTACTGTGTGGGTTCATGAGTGGTGATAAGCGGCTCTCCCGCCCGGGCCTGCTTATTGCCCTCTTATAGTGCAGGTCCTTCCAATTGGTAACGCTACCTGGAAGGGGGTTAGGTTAGGTTTATATTATCAAATGTACAGTATATATCGGGTGCCTGCAGGAGAGCTCAGGTTCTCAACTGGCTCAGCCATGTTAATATTGTTATTATTATCCATTCTGTATCTGTGTTTTTCTGGCTAAATAAACTGTTTCAATTCAATTCAATTCAATCACCTTACTAGCCATTCGGGCGGTCGGTTACGTTAGGTTAAGTTACCCTTTCTGGTGGTTAATCTTCAAGTGGAACCAACTGGAGTGTGTACTCGTCAGATGAAAAAAAAAAGAAAGAGTATCTAACTGATCAAACAACAAGCTTTCACCACTTACATCATTCCCCCATTGAGATTGACAAACATTTTTTTATTTATTATCTTAGAAAAACAGGGGGGCTTGAATTCACCCGTTGTCAGGGACTGATAGGAGAGGAAGTAAGATAATGAATAATAGAAAGATGGTGAAGATTAAAAGGACAATAGGATAAAAAAGAATAGAACATCTGGTAAGCTTGTATTTAACGGGAGTAAAATCATCTGCGTATGTACAGTATATTGACAATGAACTAAAGTTTTCGAACCAATGTGAGAAGGCGAATCAAGTGACTAAGTTAGTGGGTCTTATAAGAAGGTCGTTCAGATACCCTCGTAACGCTCTTCAAGAGAGTGTTTCCTCGCTTGGAGTACTGAAAGGTCAACATTGACTCTATATTTACCTTGGAGTACTGTTACCCCGTCTGTTCCCCGAGATATGTAAGAGATTGAAAACGTCCAAAGGAAGGCCACAAGACTTTTGCCAGCACTACGGCGCCTAGTTATCCAGAGATTACGTCACCTACAACTGCCTAGCTTGTACTATAGGCGAGCATGGGGTGACTTAATAGCAGTCGATAAACACCTCAGAGAACATTACCCAGGCTAGTGTCCGTATCTGAAGCTGGTGGACATCCGTTCCACTAGAGGTCACAGCTTAAGGTTGAAGAAGCCACTAGTTTAAATAATTATCAGGGCAAACTTTTTCGGGGTGAGGATTGTGATTCTCGTGAACTCTTGAAACAATCTGTCAGCGAGTCTTGCTGTTGTCCTGGGATGATCTCCTCCAGACATAAATTTACACCATAACTGATTAAAAAAAATGATCATATCTGTTATAAAACCCAAGCTTTCCTTATATTGTGAACATAGTCTCCATCATAATGCCACATTACACTAAATATGACCCAGCTCCCAAAACCTCTGGCCTCAACCACTTCACTTCTGTGTGGTTCCTATAAATCACTCGTGACTCTCTACTGACGCTGGCCAAGAACCGCTCTGGAGGATGATCTCTATGTTCCTATTCGACAAGGTGTCCGTAACTTACCTATTTTGACAAGGTATCACTGTGTGAGGCCCTATTTTTGGCTAGTTTTTCTTACATAGTGTCTGGACCAGAAATCACAAGATGTAAAAAAAAAAATAAAAAAAATAAAAAAAAAATAATAATAATAATAATAATAATAATAATTAATTAAATAAAAAATAATAACACAATCATCATTCACAACGAAGAGAATCTGTCACTAGGTCGCTAAATGAAGGTATGTTGTGTTTTTTTTCTTTACTAAACCTGTGTCGGTAATTAAGTGTCGCGTGCTAGGAACGACAGCGGCGGCACCACACCTCCTCCTCCTCCTCCACCACCAGCCAGCGTGCGTGAGACAAGATATAAACAGAGTCTCCACTGCCTTCCTACAGAGACCGACGGAACCATAACAACGTGAATAAGTCATGTCACTCGCGGGTCAAATAACAACCTTCTGTTTACACTGACGTCTTGAAATTTTACTATACTAATATTTTACCGACAGGATTTTGTTAATATTTTACCTATGGGATTTTTTTTAATATTTTACCTGTGGGATTTTTTTTTAATATTTTACCGATATGATTTTGTTGTTACCGATGATATTTATAGTAGAGATATTCTATGCAGGTGTGGGGGGATCCTGTTGTGGTGAGGTCAACGTATAACTACAGAGCCAGTCATCGAAGGCACTACATTATCGTATCTCCTTACCACCGACCTGGCATTCATTATTTAGGGATAGATTTCATTATACATAAAGTTTTTCGTTGACGTACACACTTCAAAAAAAAAAAACTGATCTTCCCTTGATGTACAAAAAAATGGAGAAAAAAATGGTAAAAAATTGCTAAAAATATCTCTGGTGTGACTTTACAGCAATATGAAAGCTAAAGTAAACCTAGCAATTCTTATTACTGTATCGTTCTCTTTATTTACTGTTTATAGTATTAATCTTGTATCTTGTTCACCACATTTCCGCTCCAGTGTTTGAGTGAGCATTACGTCACCTGAAAATTAAACACCCTAACTTATTTCACCTGATGATTAACCATATTTTTTGTTACCTGGGAGGGGAGGAGGGGTGGGGCGGAGGAGAAGGCTGGCAGGAGTCATGTTAGGGTTAGGGTTTCTTCATCGTACGAGAACAGCACAAGTGAGGTGTACTAAAGGGGAGGTGTGTGGCACTATGGGGGAGGTGGCACCAAGGGGGAGGTGTGGCACTATGGGGAGGTATGGCACCATGGGGGAGGAGGTGTGTAGCACATGGGGGGAGGTGTGTGGACCTGTGGGGAGGTGTGGCACTATGGGGGAGGTGTGGCACTATGGGGGAGGTGTGGCACTATGGGGAGGGTGTGGCACTATGGGGGAAGGTGTGGCACTAAGGGAGGAGGTGTGCACTATGGGGAGGTGGCACTGTGGGGGAGGCACCAAGGAGGAGGTGTGGGTACTATGGGGAGGTGTGGCACTATGGGGGAGGTGTGGCACTATGGGGGGAGGTGTGGCACTATGGGGGGAGGTGTGGGGCACCATGGGGAGGTGGCACCAAGGAGGAGGTGTGGTACTATGGGGAGGTGTGTGGCACTATGGGGGAGGTGTGGCACATGGGGGGAGGTGTGGCATGGGGAGGCACCATGGGGAGGTGGCACCATGGGAGGTGTGGCACCAAGGAGGAGGTGTGTACCATGGGGGAGGGGTGTGGCACTCATGGGGAGGTGGCACTATGGGGGAGGTGTGGCACCAAGGGGGAGGTGTAGCACCATGGGGAGGTGTGGCACTGCGGGGAGGTGTGGCACTAAGGAGGAGGTGTGGCACTATGGGGAGGTGTGGACACTAAGGAGGAGGAGGACTATGGGGAGGTGTGACACTAAGGAGGAGGTGTGGTACCTCACTATTATCCTGGGTGCCGAAGTGCTAAACAGAGAAGAGAAGAGAGTTTTCCCTGCAGCGCGGTCCTTTGAGAGCATCCAGATCACAAGCCTGAAATAGACTCCGTAGTATGAGTGTGTGTGTACATAACTAGTATATACAACCTTCCCCCCACACACACACACGCATACGACATGAGTGCTGGTTACATATCATTATTTATGTTTGCTATGGACGAAAATATTGTCACAGAATGATAGATTATTGTTGTTATGGAGGCTGTCAGTAAATTGGTATATTTATTGAATAATCCATATCCGTATTTTTTTTTTCCCGTTTTAAACATCAGTACTGACGGCCAATGATCATATAACCTTTTACTGGATAAAGTAGAGGTTAACACATCAGTTCATTATTATGTACTGTGTTTACTCATTGGCGAAATATTCCACAACAATTATTAACTAGTGCCCAAAGTAGTTTCACGTCACCTCAGTTTGTTTTGGTATAAGCTGAGTGGATAACATCTTACCTGTTGTATACGTGTTTCAAATGTCTGATTATCTGACTCATGAAGATTCACAGATTAAACTGACTCACTTAAACTTACTCACTTTTATATTGACTAACTTAACCTGACTCACTCATACTGACTCACTTATAAATTAACCCACATAAACAGACCCACTTAAACTGACTCACTGAAACTGACTCACTGAAACTGACTCACTTAAACTGACTCACCTGAACATATTTACAAAAGCTAAAACAGAATGATGAAATTATAATGTCGCCGAAATTACACTGAGACTCTACCCGTATAACCTACATAGCATTGTCCCCTTTCCACAGTTACTACCAAAGGAATATTTACCTCAAATAAATCCCCGGAACACCACAACCCACGATCTCATAAACTCGTACATTAAAATTTTCCTCGTAACTGGAGATAATTATTTTAAGTAAAGAACCCAATTGACTGACTTAAAATGATTCCCTTCTTTAATTTTTGCTTCTGGAGTAATAATTTTAATACAGTGAAGGTGTCTCGGTTATGGTTAGAGTCTTGGTGAATAGTTTATGTGTTATCTAAGTACGTTTTTTCCATAGTAACTTACGTGTGAACAGGAACTTAAGTTTGTTTTACATTTCCCGCGATTTCCTCGAACACCCGCTACTCTCCTCCTTAACTCCCATCAAGATTCTTGCTAATATTTACCTAACTTGGTTTAACTTAATCTCTGCCCGGGTGGAATATATGTATTTCTTGGCGTTCTGTATTTCTTTGACGAATCTTCGACGGAGGTTGGCAGAGAAGACGTTTATTTTAAGAAAGAATAACACACGGTCAAGTCCTCAGGAATTTGCCGCCGCCAGAAAGTCAAAAGTTGTTTTTACGTCACATTTTCGATATCTTTCCCGAGTTACGATAAACACGGAGGTGTGCCGAGTTACGATAAAGGCGGAGATTGAATCATGATGATATTATCTGGTGTTGTTTTTCTTTTCGCACGTCAGATAAGTTAGATTAGGTTAGGTTAGGTTAGGTTAGGTTAGATTAGGTTAGGTTTATATCTTAGACTCGAGTATCCACAAAGTAATTCAATTCGGATAGTTGACGAAAAACTCACAAACTCACAAACTATCTTTTAATTAGCAAACTTTCACGGAATTCTTCTTATTTTTTTTTCTTCACTATGAGACTAAGGCAACACCAAACAACACAGGAATATAACAGTGATAAACAAATACCCCAGGAAGTGAGTCAACATAGGGAGTGAGTCAACATAGGGAGTGAGTCAACATAGGGAGTGAGTCAACATAAGGAGTGAGTCAACATAGGGAGTGAGTCAACATAGGGAGTGGTGTCAACATAGGGAGTGAGTCAACATAGGGAGTGAGTCAACATAGGGAGTGAGTCAACATAGGAGCAACATGAGCAACAGACAACATAGGAGTGAGTCAACATAGGAGTGAGTCAACATAAGGAGGAGTCAACATAGGGAGTGAGTCAACATAGGAGTAGTAACAAGGAGTCAACATAGATGAGTCAACATAGGGAGGGTCAACATAGGGAGTGAGTCAACATGGGAGTGAGTCAAACATAGGAGGTGTCAACATAGGGAGTGAGTCAACATAGGGAGTGTCAACATAGGGGAGTCAACAAAGTGAGAGTGAGTCAACATAATGTCAACATAGGAGTCAACATAGTGAGTCAACATAAGGAGTGAGTCAACATAGGAAGTGAGTCAACATAAGGAGTGAGTCAACATAGGGAGTGAGTCAACATAGGGAGTGAGTCAACATAGGGAGTGAGTCAACATAAGGAGTGAGTCAACATAGGGAGTGAGTCAACATAGGAAATAATATACCAAGTCACGGGAAATATATGGGACCCCGATAACCTGACATTTTCCCGCACTAACGTAGAATAATATCGACGTCAAGGTCTCATTATCGGGGTTAATACACACGTAGTACTTCCATATTATAATTTTGATTCAAAGTTAATGAACAAAATTTTGATGGTGATGGATAATAGAGAATCTCGTTGCTGATTGGCCAAGGTGACATATCCGGTTGGTAATACTTCATGTGATTGGTCAAGAATCGTTCTAATCTTAAGGTGTTTCCCAAGACGATACCAAAACACTGCCCCACCCCACCCCCGTCTCGCCCCACCCCACCCCCGTTTCGCCCCACCCCCGCCCCACCCCACCCAACCCCGCACTGCCAAAATAAATACACATACATTGATCTAACATTCAATATCAAAAAAATAATCCACTTACACTTAATTCCCCCCATTTTCTTATCATCCAGACCCCTAAAGGTGGATGAGTGGATGAAAAATAGGGAATAATCCTATTACTTATTTCCCCCCCGGTCTTAAAATAGTGGGGTTGGTAATGGGTGTCATAAATAGTATAAAAGTCATCTGATGGACCAGGGATTACGGTGCCCAATTATAGGCTTTTCCGTGGCTCAGATTATAATGGTTGTGTGTATATTTGGCCGTGTTATTCTCCCAGTGGTGATGGTGGTTAGTGAGGGAGAGAGAGGGAGAGATTGAAGGAGTTTAGAGAAAGATGGAGAGATGGAGAAAAGGAAGAGGAAAGGTAAGAAAGAGAGAGATAAAGACAAAGAAATATAAATTCAACTAAACATTACTTGACCCGGATACAAACTCTATCCCTTAAAATCTTTGGTTAATTTCGGACTGATTTACACCAAGCGTTTATCATATGGACCCCTTGTCACATGTTAACCAAATCTACAGAGTTTGATGCAAAGCCGTAAAAGCGTTCACGTCTTACTTGGGTGACAGACAGACAGACAGACAGACAGACAGGACCGAAAACAATTGTACTTGATAGAAGAGTAATTAAATTAAAAAAAACAGAGAGAGAGAGAGAGCGAGAGAGAGAGAGAGAGAGAGAGAGAGAGAGAGAGAGAGAGAGAGAGAGAGAGAGAGAGAGAGAGAGAGAGAGAGAGAGAGAGAGAGAATAGTTTTCTAGCAAGATAAACAATCACTTAACTAATCAAACATATAAACAAGGTATTTAAACAACAGATCTTCCATCAAACAAGCAACAGCGCCACTCTACCATGACAAACAACACGATGACGTACTGTAAACAAACGAGGGAGGGTGGAGGGTGGAGGAACAGGGTGGAGGGTGAGGGTGGAGGTGGAGTGTGAGGGTGGAGGGTGGAGGAACAGGGTGGAGGTGAGGGTGGAGGTGGGTGTGGAGGTGGAGGAACAGGGTGGAAGGTGAGGCAGACCATAATTGGTATTCAACATCTGCTGAAAATTACAGACAAGGAACAAGAGATGCTGAGGTATGGACAGCCTGGCGTGTATAATGTTCTTGTAGTGTATTAGGGCAGGTGAGTGGGAGGGAGAGGATTGGAGTGGGGGAGGGGAGGATTGGAGTGGGTGAGAACTGGGAGGAGGTGGTGGGAGGGAAGAGTTAAATGGTGAAGGGTGGGAGGAACTGGGAGGAGGAATTGAGTGGAGGGAGGTAAGAAGTGAGGTGGAGGAAGGGAGGTAGAGGAAGGTTAGAGGGGTGGGGTGGAGGGGGTGAGGGAAGAAGGAGGCAGAGGGGTATATGATTAATTAATGTTAGTGAGTTAATAATAATGTGTTGGTGTTTAATTATGTAGTTCAAGTGTTGATCTCTAGCTCAGTCAAGTCAGTTAGTCAGGTAGTCAGTTAATCGGGGAATCAGTCAGTCGGGGTTAGACAGTCAAGGTCAATCAGTCAGACCAAGCCAGTAGGGTCAATCAGTCAATCAGTTTGTTAGTCAGTCAATTACACAAGGTCAGTGAGTCAATCAATCATTCAGGATGTCATTCCGCCAGTCAATCAGTCAGCCGGTCAATCGGGGTCATTCAAGGTCAATCATTCATCAGGGAGAGTCAAAGGTCAAGAGACAAGTATCCAGAGGTAAGGGACTGAGACATGTACTAGACCTGTACTTAATGACCCTGGGTAGTTGAAACGCCTAAAACAAAACACTTAAGGAACGTGTAAACAGCTAAACTATCCAAATAGAAAAACAAACAAAAAAGTAAACAAGGAGGAAAACATATTGTTGCAAATTACTTTAGAGGGATTAAAATATAGTGCTGGAAATTACCCTAACAGCTGATGCACAATGTTGCAAATTGCCCAATAACGAAAAGCAAACAATAAACAAATAAACAAGGACTAATGCGTATTGTTGTTGCAAATGATCCTAGTAATTAGTGCACATGAATAACAACAACAAGAGATTATTAGAATACATTGTTGCAAATGTTACCACCCCGAAAGTTGGTGTACAATGTTGCAAATGACACTACAGGGTTATTAGTTGAACCACTTAAAATTAACACAATTAACCCATTGAGTCCTGGTGGGTTAAATTATCGTCATTAAAGAGTTAAATTATAGTCCCCCAAAGGGTTAACCAATAGACAAGGAAATCACATATTGTTGCAAATGACCCCAGCAATTAATTATCACAATAAGCAACAACAAGGGATTAGAAGATAATGTTGCAAATTATCCTAACAGTTGAAGGACGATGTTGCAAAAAATAACACTGACAGTTGAATAATTGACAAACTTGGGCTTAACTGTGTATTGTTGCAAATGACCCATGCAATTAGTGCACATAAATAAGAATAACAAAGGATTAGAACATAATGTTGCAATTTAGTCTAACACCTAAAACACGTGAAACTGATTAACAGGTACATATAAATTAATTAACATCATTCAGTATTTTTAAACACAAACTGATCAACATGCTCTATGCAACACCACTATTATTCAACCACACTTATGACACATTAACCTTCTATTGTATTCTGAATAATTAATCAACAAATCACAATGTCTTCTTTTTTTAAACTGAAATTCATTAACATTCCTCAAGGGTTTTTTTATTAATATTAACACCTTTTAACATTTATTACTTAATTTCATTATTATTCCCCTCAATTATTATTTGTTATGTAAATTCATTAAAATTCTAGTTATTTTTTTCCGTATAAACATTACAATATTTCAACATCTTTATGACGATATATTAATATGATTCAAGATATTTAAGTTTATTCATTAACATCTTTGAATAAATTGTTTAAACATCCATCAATTTAAGTTAACATGAATTCCTTTAACATTGTAAATAACATTAATATAACAGCGAATTGCGCCTTACCGTATAGACAACATTCTTAAACATTCTATCAACTTTCCTCATAACATTTTACTGACATTACTCTTAACACTCGTAACCTTCTACTAACACTTGATCTAACATTCCTATCAACATTCTGCATAACCTTCTAAACATTTCACGAACATTACTAACATCGTACCCAACATTCCTCAAACACTGGCTGTATAAACACAGGGTAAAAAATACAACAACAAAAATTCTGCAACAAACAAACACCATGTAAACAAAAACATCCTGCAACAAACCAACCAACATCATGCAACAAGCAATCATTATGCAACATATATCATACGACAAATCATGCAACGAAGAAATCATTATGCAACCAACATTCACCATACAACAAAAACATAGAACAACAAAATGGTACAACAAACAAACTCCAGACATCTTAAAAATTTGCAACTTTTCCTAAATTTGCAACACACTAGACTCAACAACGCCTAACACATTTTCAACCTCTTTGAATTGTGCAACATAGCTTCTTAAAACTGCAACATCCTTCCAATAAATAAACAACATTTCGTAAACTTGCAACACCTTGATTGAAAAAAAAATACCTTTCGCCAACTTGCAACATCCTGCAACACATCAACCTCTAAAAGCCGCAGAGGAGGTTAGGTTAGGTTAAGTGAGAGTCAACAACATTGTCTGCCGCCCCATTCTCTGGCCTGTAGAGCAACCTGGCCAATTCCAAGCTCAGCTCAGTCGTGTTTCAAGTTCCCGCTGTAGCTGTAGGTCGATACTCTGTTCATTACCTGTGGCTCAGGATCGACAGTCTTACAAAGTCGACGTCGAGGATTGCTACACAGTCACGAAACGACCCAGAGAGTGGATAGAGTAGATGGGGGAATGGCATAGAAGAAAGAGGAGGTGGAGGGGAAAACAGTGGATAGCATAATGAGGATAATGATAATGGATGAAGAGAGAGAGAGAGAGGGGGAGGAAGGAAAGGTACAAAAACAAAAAGAAAACATTAATTAAAGCGACTAATATCCATCCGTAAGGTAATAAGTCTTCCTCACTGTTTTCCATGACCTGTTGATGACCTTTGACCCTTGCATGAGTGGTCAAATAAGACAAAAAGTATCACCGTGATTTACCTGTAACGAGGCACCTTTATACACCAGCCTCAGGTAAATTGGATCAAGTAACAAACGATTAATAGAACACGAACCAGATTTTTTTAATACCTGGTGAACTTTGACCTTTGTAAAATGGTTAGATAAATACACGAACTTTAAAAGTATTTATATAATTCTTTAAGAAAAGAGAAAAAGAGAGAAAGGAAGAAAGAAAGAAAGAAAGAGGAACACAGGAAAGCATTATGGTCTCCAAAGTCATGACTAGTAATCATTGCCGTACACGTAAGAGCAGGAGGGGGAGGAGGAGGAGGACCGACATGACAAAGAGAGGGAGGAAGAGAGGGAAGGGGGGAAAGAGGAAGGTAGGGAAGGAGTGAGGGAGGGAGAGAGTAACTTTGAGGATATAAACATAAATAAAAGAATTACACCCTTGACGACTCCTGGGATCTTACTTACATTTGTTATTGATTTATAGAAACAACAACAGAACTCCATGAACGTCCTGATAGATAAACCAAGTCATAGATCTAACTTTATTCTTCAACTGAGATATAGATCTAAATAGAAGATTATCTATTATTCAGTAGTTCTAGTATTACCAGTAGGTGTTAGAGGGTGTTAGAGGGTGTTGGACGGTGTTAGAGGGTCTTGGATGTTGTTAGAGGGTGTTGGAGGGTGTTAGAGGGTGTTAAAGGGTGTTAGGGGTTCTTGGATGTTGTTAGAGGGTGGAGGGTGTTAGAGGGTGTTGGACGGTGTTAGAGGGTCTTGGATGTTGTTAGAGGGTGTTGGAGGGTGTTAGAGGGTGTAAGAGGTGTCAGAGGTGTAATAGGGTGTTAGAGGATGTTTTAGAGGGTGTTAGGGGGTGTTAGAGGGTGTTAGATGTTGTTAGAGGGTGTTGGAGGTGTTAGAGGGTGTTGGATGTTGTTAGAGGGTGTTGAAGGGTGTTAGAGGGGTGTAAGAGGGTGTCAGAGGGTGTAAGAAGGTGTTAGAGGGTGTTAGAGGGTGTAAGAAGGTGTTAGTGGGTGTAAGAAGGTGTTAGAGGGTGTAAGAAGGTGTTAGAGGGTGTTAGAGGGTGTAAGAAGGTGTTAGTGGGTGTAAGAAGGTGTTAGAGGGTGTAAGAAGGTGTTAGAGGGTGTTAGAGGGTGTTAGAGGGTGTTAGAGGGTGTTAGAAGGTGTTAGAGGGTGTAAGAAGGTGCTAGAGGTTGCCAGAGGGTGTTAGGTGTTAGTTAGAGGGCGTACATTTGTCTGTTAGCTTAGGAACACGTTTAGTATGGATGGCAGGGGAGCCTACTTCTTGACAAGCCTTAATGGTAAAAGTCATGTGGAGCCACAACTTGTTGAAGGGCTCAGCTGTGTGTGTCACGATTTAAGTCACACGAGAAAAATAAATAATAATAAAAATAAAAATGAAAGAAACGCGTCGAGTTCTAGCAGATGTCTTTAAGTTATTCTTCAAGTGACTTATTCTCGTAAACGAAATATATTCCTTGAAACCAACGTCTAATTTTAACTCTGAACAAAAACAAATTAATAATAAAAAATAATAAAAATCTGGCCCTTTGTTATTGTAAAATATATCTTTACAAGGCTAAACATATCACGTTGAAGACTGGTTACACAAGACGAGGAGAGAGAGAGAGAGAGAGAGAGAGAGAGAGAGAGAGAGAGAGAGAGAGAGAGAGAGAGAGAGGACAACACTCTAAACTAACTACAGTGAAACAACATCTTTTTAACAGACTATATCAAGAGGAAAATCCGTTATATTGAGAATCTATTAGACTTAAAACCTCCATCTAACGAACCATATAGAGATGAAAAGTCCACTATATCGAGGGTTCATCCGTTAGATATCTCACGGATTATATACAGAAACAAGTCCGTTATATGAAGGTTTCACTGTACAGTATAGCCAAATCAACGAAAGACGCCATCAAGTCTCTTTTCACAATACTTATATAACTCTTGAACACAGAAATAAAGGCCACGTTACCCAAGATGGAGTGTACACGTATTATGGAGCAGAATAAGATAAACACGAGGGTAGTGGTTGGCTGAGTGACAACAAGAGACTGTACTGTGACAACCTGAGGGGGGAGGAGAAGGTAATTGGTGGCGTGGTACAAATGTGAGGAGTGTTAGGGTGGGGTACAGGTGTGGTACAAAGATGAGGAGTGTCAGGGTGAGGTACAGGTGTGGTACAAAGATGAGGAGTGTTAGGGTGGGGTACAGGTGGTGGTACTAACAAGAAACCAAAGTCACAAACTAACCTAACCTAACCAAACTAGGTCAGTCATTATTAACCATATTTTGACGATGGAAACCTTACTGCTACACGGCTGTGGCTCCTGAAACACTTACAAACCGTAAAGTCGTTGTTGATGTTTAGGAAAGAAAGGTACAACAAGCAACACTGATACGCGCAGATTTCAGAGTGTTTACAACGTTTGGGTCAACACAGTGTTGCCAGGTTCTGTACCGCTCAACTAACACACCCAAAGGATCTTGTGGAAATAGATTTTACTATATTTAAAACAATTTCACACAACTGCAGAAGATATTTAATTTAGAATTTCACACGAGTCTTAGTGACCATTTCCTTTGTATTGTTGATTATGAAACATAATTTTTTGTTACATTAATATTTATTGCCACCCATTATAGGTGACTTAAATTTTGGTTCTATATACCTGTACTTACCTGAATATATGGTTTAATTCATGTTTTATTTTTCTGAATTTAATAAATATTGTATAACTTACACTGTTATGGCTGCGGTCGATTACTGATTCCCTGATTGTAATGTGGCCGATTATTGCTTAAAGGTCGCGGCCGCCTGGTGTAGAGAAGAGTAAAACACCTCTACTTTAAGACCTTCGGACACATTGATTTTGGGTGAAAACAGAGAGCCGAAAGTCATAGGATGTAGCACCACTTACCCTAAGTGTTCTAGATTATCTATTTCCAATAAACATCGTAAAACACCCCTTCTTTTTTTTCTTTTTGCGAAATCCCATAAAATACTTTTTTTTTTACCGAGTCCTCTAAGTGGTCGCTAACTTTCACAGGTCGTAAGTGTCGAGGTGAGAGAGTTTTATAACGAGAAGTGTGAGAGATATGGGACGATTCCTTTTACCTATTTATCGGCTTCTGTTCTGCAGGTATAAAAAAATCAAATATGACTGTAAAGAACTCGCGTATTGATGATGTATTCGTGACGACTTAGTGAGTGAACTAATAAATATCTTTTCACGGCCTAGATTTTCACTTTTTTTATATAAAAGAAAAAGTTCAGATTTTCTTTTACACGATCATTTTCACGAGATTAAAGAACATTATTAAAAAAAGTTATTTGATATTGCTGAAAAGAAAAGAAAAGAGTCGTCTAAATTTTCAATGGTTCATTTATACCTCATCAGTGTGTGTGATCGATTAGCCTGCCGAGTGCAGTGTCTCACATGTGATCTCTTTAATACATCACTGTCGACCTATGGATGACATGAAACGCCTCATAAGCGGTACACCACGACTCCTCTCCTGGGGGAACCTTGTGATGCTCCCTTTCTTACCTGTCAACCCTTGAAAGTCATTTTAAATAGACACATTTTCCCCCGGTACACAAGGAGGCTGGCTGTATGGTCGGTACTGCACAAGACCGTCTTAATTTAACGTTCCTAACTGGGCGGACTAGTGATAACCTGGACACGGAAGCAAATCAAAAGTGAAAACAAATAATAACTTTTATTTTTATGTCCTAGGCAGAGCGTGACAACTTTTCCCTGAGTGATGCTAAGTGCCTAACAATACGTGTCAGGTCTCGTAGTATGAGTAGAAGGTTGACGTAAAGCCACAACGAAGTCACTGTTTATGGTGTCAGTGCTGAGTGTAGGAGTATACAGCATATCTCCGCCAGTGTGTGGAGAAAACTAAAACAAACTCGTATATAGTCGTAAGTTTTCTTCACCTGATGACCTAAAAGATAAATAATTACAATCTCTTTTGAGGTGTAAAAAATTTTGCTCAGTCATGTACCCCAACACCAGGCTCTGTGCTGTGTTTCTCTGATGAAAACAGTCATCCCCTTGTGGCCGTTTTGGAAACTAATCGACTGTGTCGTAAAGAAAGCTTCGTTTCTGAATATCATTTCACCACCGCCTCTCTGGGGCAGCTTCAAATGGCTTGATATCCAGTGATGCTCCTCTGTTTTGGAATACTACTGCCTCTGGTGGTGTACTAACTAACTAACTTCTTTCACTCCCTCCTTTAAAGAATTTTCGACGCATCTAGGTAAGTATGAGACAGAGAACTTTACAGGTTTTGCTTACAATCAACAGTTTGACAAGCCTGTTACTCCGATTCCCTCCTGAACTAACACTGGACCCATGACGACCTGACTCATTCCTTCAATATACACAAAACAAAAAATAAATAAATAAACATTCTTCCTATATCTCAGTTACTAACATAAAACACTGATCACTGAACACGACGCAGACAACGACCCACAGGACAAGTGCTCACTGACTCAACACCTCAACAGCATAAGACACTGAGGGATGCTGGAGGGAGTCATCAGATTCTGGTATAAGGCGAATTAAACCGACTACGTTGTTATTTGTGTGACCAATAAATGAGAGAGGGAGAGAAAGAAAATAAAAAAAAGTAAAAGAGAGAGAAATATTAGTTACTGCATGTGTGCTTGTAAATCTACATGGTGTGTGTGTGTGTGTGTGTGTGTGTGTGTGTGTGTGTGAAGGAGGAAGGGAACTTGTATCGTCCTTAACTTGTATAAAGACCAGTTGACCCTCACACAAACTTCCCGCCTCTGAAGTTCGCTCTCTCGTTTACATAAAGTGTCGACAGTAGCTGGTACACTATATCTTACGGTGATGGCAAGAATATACCTGTCGGGGCAGTGACTTAATATAGCCATAGATGCAGTGAGGACAGTGAGTTAATATAGCCATAGATGCAGTGAGGACAGTGACATAATATAGCCATTGATGTAGTGAAGACAGTGACATAATATAGCCATAGATGTAGTGAAGACAGTGACATAATCATCCAAGGTATTTCTAAAATAACTCTACTAATTCTCAATACACAAGAGTGAAAGTCTACATTATACAGTTTTACTGTAATTCTAATATCATATTCTTCAACTTTATATGCACGCGTTTGTATTAGTAACTCTATTCATTTATTCATTTCATACTGAATAATCGCGTGAATAACTGAACACTACTGTCATTTCGAGCAGATTTTCACAGTTTGTCAGACATGTCCATTCAAGTTGGTACCCTGTCGTCTATAGCAGCAGAGTACCTACCTGTCGCCGACCAGAACCCCAGCTTCATAGGGGTTAGGTTAGGTTCAAACATGGCATGATACTCTTTTATGGGGGTACGTATATGAGTGTAGACGAGGTGTTCATAGTGTGTTTATGGGTGTAGAAATCAGTGTCACCTGAACACCTGACCTTAAGGGTATGTTGGGAGGTATTATATACAGTATATCAACCCAGTACAAATTATTTAAGTCTCGAGGCTTAAGGTTGGCATGAGGCAGATATTTGGTGCACTACTACTACTTGGTTGTCACTCGGTTCGGGTGATGTTTAATCAAGCGTTATGCACAACTGCGAACATTATTTATTTGTAAAGAAAACTTGAAACATTATATATTTGTGGAAAAACTCGCAATATTTTTGGCAAAGAATATTTGCAACTTTGTGAATTTGTGAAAATTACCAATTGTGTCTTTTTCAACCAGATAACACGCAACATTGTGTATTCGTAGAAGAATACTGTCAATAAACACTGGTGGCAAAAAATATCAACAAGGAAAACTGGTTTGGAAAAGTTGACTCTAACAAAAGAAAGCTGGGGAAATATGACAAGAAATTATCATTGCAGTAAAAAGATTCTGGAAATTTTCTTGTGTTTCCCGACGTCAACAATGCCATCTTATCATGATAATCCCCCAACTAAACATTTACAGAATGAGTTAATATCACAAAGGGACGAGAGTCGAGGTCCACCGTTTGTAGACACTGTCAATAAAACAGGGTCGCCTAACGTAAATAACTAACATACCAGAATAAACGTCTCTATGTAATTACTTTCAACCACTAATGGTGACTCGTTCCTTCGCGCAGTCCTCTAATCTTACACATCCAATGGTCATGCACGAGGTGAGAGTTGCATGACTGAACGTTTAGTGTTACACCTGAGTACAGTCAACAACAACAACAGCAATATTCTGTACCCCTGGGTCTGACGCCCTTCACAGCCACCATTTGGTAAGGTTGGTACTACTGATTGTATGAGTCACTGTGTAACCAATATGATGTATTCTGTATATCACGAATAAGTAATACAGGAAAATTACCAGGAATTCATAAAAAAAAAGTCATAACTAAGGAGTGTTGTTCAGAATTCTTGGTACTGTACAGTGAAGGTTGACTGTACGTGCGCCAACTAGTACTGCCTGAAATGCCTTGTGTGTGTGTATGTGTGTGCGTATGTGTGTGTGTGTGTGTATGTGTATGTGTGTGTGTGTGTGTATGTGTGTGTACTTACCTGCACTGTCTTCTCCCTCATTACTGGTTACCCGTAATGATGACGGATACACCCATTGCGTGTACACCCTTGTTCAATGCAATTCCCCTGAACAGCACAATACACCTGTACAATACACCTCTAAAACACACACACACACACACACACACACTTGCACAGTTCACCCTTTATACAACACACACCTGAAGGTTAAGTTTAATGAGTTACAGAACGATTTAATTTCCTCTTTAGGTATTTTGGTCCAGTGAGTTACCCGAGTCACACACACACACACACACACACACACACACACACAAGGTGAAGAGCTCTGCGTCAACCTCTATAAATCTACGTATAAAATCAGCCTCAAATGTGCCTTTTGTTCCTACCGGTTTTATTTACTCTTTTGTTGGCTTTCTCGGCCGGCATTGTTAAAAAACCGGAGGAATATTTGGCAGGAAAAAATTGGGAAAAAATAATCAAAGTCAAGGGAGCAATAATAATAATAATAATAATAATAATAATAATAATAATAATAATAATAATAATAATAATAATAATAACAATAATAATAATAATAATAATAATACAGGTGTCCGTACAGTTATTAACAAGGGATCACTCACTCACTGCCAGGGTAATAAGGTTTAAGGGACAAAATAGCTGCAGTAATTCTAGGTGTAAATTATGAGAAAATAGGCTTATTAAGTTGATAATGAGGATGAGCTCAAAGGATCAGTTGCTGAGTTTAATTTGTACAATGATTCTGTGGAGTAATAACGTGATTAACAGGAGTATTATTATAATCATTATTATTTGTTGTTGTTGTTTCTGTATTATTATTATTATTATTATTATTATTATTATTATTATTATTATTATTATTATTATGTAGTAGTAGTAGTAGTAGTAGTAGTAGTAGTAAAAATCTCAAAGGTTTCACCTGGCCACCCCATTAAGCCAACGGGACCCTCTTATTCCTCCCCTTGTGTCCAGTCACTGTACAGAATCAATGAGAAATTATAGTAGATGGCGGAAGTAATTTGGCGGGGGATGGAATGGCCACTTAAAGATGAAATAAGACACAGTATTAACCCTCTTTAGTACACGATAATATACGTGGTTAGATAAATTTACTTAAAAGAGTCCGTCTCTATGTTCACACAACGACAACAACGACAATAATAATACAAATAATAACACTAAGTTATAATAAAATAAAATAATAACAATAACAATAATAAAAGTCACAAAAATACTAAGAACAACAACAAAAATGGAGAAAACATAATAATAATAAGCGTTATCAACCTTACGGGAATTCAAACCGAAAACAAAAACAAAAGAATATCGCGAAATTGAAATTAATGGGTTTATCAACTTTCCAGAGGACCAATGAGGCCCCCTCCCCCTCCCCTTCCCATCTCCCCCTCCCCCAACACTGTTCCTTGCTTGTGTGTATCCGGTCGACCGTACACGATCGATGAGAAATCACACTGGCTGCCGGATGTTATTTGCTGTTGATGAAATAGGCAATTACAGACAAAATATGGACTGAGCGAGAGTGTGACGCGTTTACTGCAGTGCTGGTATGGGAGTGAGAGAGGAGAGGGAGTGGGTGAGGAGAGGGAGTGGGTGAGGAGAGGGAGTGGGTGAGGAGAGGGAGTGGGTGAGGAGAGGGAGTGAGAGAGACAGGTGAGGATTGGGAAAGGTGAGTGAATAGATAAAATGAGAGGGAGAGATGAATGAGTGAGTGAAGTGAAAAGGAGTGGTGATAGGGAAAGGTGAGTGAGTGGGTGAAGTGAGTGAGGTGAGGTTGAATGAGTGAGGTGAGTCGGAAAGGTAAGTGGGTAGTGAATTAATTTTTTCAGGTAATCAAATAAACTAATTACCCTTCTGTACTAACCAGCAAAACGAATTAGTTAACAACGGTTCCTAGACCAAAATGAACTATAGTTATCTGCAATAAATGAACGAACTATTTCTTATAAGCTAACTATGCAAATTCATTAGGTAAGTGAACTACTATCTTTCTGTAACTGGTAAAAGAGTCAATCTATTAAAGCACACGACACAAAAATAAACCGGTGAAACAGACTGATCAAACATGGATAAAAAAAAAAGGTGTTGCAAGCAATTAATTTCGGCATGCAGAGAAATATTGCAAGCACACATGGGATGCAAAGAAACAGGCATTGCAAGTCATTAAGTTTGACATAAAAATAAATATTACAACCACTCCGATGTTGCAAGCAAGATGGAGTTGCAAATAGACTGGCAACGAATCATTACCGGTGAAGGAATTCCAAGTAATCTTAACAACACACATTAAAAATAAATAAAATACAAGAGCTTTATAGTTTGTCCTTCGTGGCGGTACAGTCCCCTTCACTAGTGCGTTTACAGGGGCTAGTCATATAAACATTCCACAAATCATTACATTGAGACATTTCCTTTAATATTGTTTTACTTTGATTCCATAGTTTGTTTACAATTGCGAGTAACCTTCTGTCGAATGTAAACAAACACAGCGCTGCCACACTGCACAAAACCTGACGAGCCCCTGTAAAGGCACTAGTGAAGGAGGACTGTACATACATTAACACTTCCCTCAAACCTGTACTCATATTGCAGTTGTTATCTCATTCACTGGGGTTTCAATATATCAGTCTCTATAGTGTGTGTGTGTGTGTGTGTGTGTGTGTGTGTGTGTGTGTGTGTGTGTGTGTGTGTGTGTGTGTGTCGTAGTCAAGTACAGATGTGGTTAGGTGGAGGGGAGAGGGAGGAGAGAGCTCTACATTAAGTGATCACCCAAGGGAGATAGTGGTAGGAGAAGGGGGAGGGAGAGGTAAATTCCCTTCCCTCCCCATCCCTTTCCCTTTAAGACACTCCCAGGGATTAAAGGGATTAAATACCTATAAACTGTACTTCACCAATCGGTAGTAAGGACGAGAGTAGCCGTCTGAGATTTACTATAGTGCCAAAGTTCCTAACAAAGACTCTGTGAAGTTTCCTCAAGTGTGTACAAGTGTGTGTATGATTATGCATATGTATACTCTCAACAAAATCTACCTCCAACACCTGGTCACGATGGTTCTGAGAATGATTAGAATGGGGGCTTGTCATCTGGGAATGGTTTCAGATTCCTCGTTCATTTTTCAGATTGCATAGTGTTTACAGCCCCCGAGAGTAGTGTTTAGTGAGTGTACATTTGGAAGTATGAGAATATTTACATGTGTATATGGGAGTATTTGTGAGTACCTATGAGTTAATGTGTATGAGTATTTGTAAAGGTGAGAATATATGTGTGTATGTTTGCTTGCGACTATACCCGTACGAGCTTGTGTGTCTATATTTAGGAACACCCGAGTACACTCTATACACGTGTGTTGGGGGGTGTGTACCAGTGGGTATTGTAATACACCCGGCAGTGTTAAACTACCACCAGAGACTAACCCCGGGATAAGCAAAACTGTATACAGTATATGTCGCAATAAACACTCAATTATAATATGTCTGGGACTACAAGCGATCATTGCATGCCAGCAGTTATTGACACACACACACACACACACACACACACACACACACACACACACACACACGAACATTCTGGAGTAAGGAGTTTTCATGTTTTCTATGCGATGAATTAAATATATATTCCACTTAATACAGTCCATTAGTCTTACCAAGGCTCAAGAGTGTCCCCCGTTGATCGTCACTAAACAGAGAGCAGCTTGCTGTACCAGCCTCAACAACACTAAAACAATTGACTTTTTGCTCTTTAATGAAGCAATTAGTCGTGTGTCACCTGTTTGTTTACCTGTTGACAGATTTAGTCTCTCATGTTAACTGCTGGTTCCAATTAGCCTTCCTCTCCTTTCCAGGTGTTCAAGTTTGGTCCCTCTCTATACACTATCCCTCCTTCCGTCCCTCACTGTCTTTCATCCCCTCCTTCTCATCCTTCCTCCCTCCCTCCCACAACCTTCTTCCCTACCATGACCTTCCCATCTTTCTCTCTCCCATCACCTACCCTTTCCCCGTTACTCCCACCCCATTCACCCTTTACAAAGATACAACGCAATTCCCCCCTCGTCACCCCTTCCTCCTTCCCTCCTGTCCCCCCACACCATTCATCCTCCTTTCCCCCCTCCCCAACCCCCCCTCTACCCCACTCACCCCATCTCCCCCTCCCTCTACCCCACTGCCACCCCCCCCTCCCTGTATCAAACATCAAAGAGCTAATTATTGATTGTGGCGAAAACCTAAAAACAAAAGGAAAAAAAATACCCCACATGTTGTTTAGGTTGAAGTCTTCTAAGCGTCGGTGACATATTACCCATGATGCTCTCAGTCATTGTTGAGCATAATTCCCTACTAGTTTTATTAACACACCTTTTTTGTATAATATAAACGAGAAGAAAAAATATATAAGTATTTTTTTCGTTACAATTCATGTCTAGTTGAAAAGTTAGAATGATTACAATACAGGTAGGCGATAAAAATGATTCCGGGGAGAACTAGTGGTGGTAAAAATAATGAGGACACTGCATTGTTGTTGTTGTGGTGGTAGTGTGTCGTCGGTAACATTCATAAACAACAACAAACAAGAACAAACAACAACACTCTTTTGACTCTTTCATCGTCCATGGCATTACACGACAACATTACTATCACCATCAGTTTACCATCGTAGTTCATCATCACTACCATCATCAGTCACACCGAGGCCATCACTAACCACCACCGTCATCATCATCACAGTTCATCACCACCATCTCCACACTTCACCACCACACTTCACCACCACCACAACCACAGAAAAAGAAAAACATCACAAATATTAATATAAGTATTTTGTTTACCTTTCATTCTCTACTTGCAGACTTCAGTTACTCCTCAAGGTACCCACCAGACCACTTGGCTTGGCAGGTGTATTTCTTATTCATACCTGACCACCTGCCACCCCGACAGGTATGTGTGAGAACTACCTGCTGACGGAGGCCCAGCACTTACTACAATGTTTCTAAGCTTGTTCCACTCGCCCACCACCCGATTTGTGAACCAGTTTCTTCCTATCTCCCTCCTAAACCTAAACTTATCCAACTTAAATCCGTTGCTCCGAGTCCTATCCTGCTCGGTATATTATAAGAACTTTATCTATATCCCCTTTATTGATTCCTTTCACCCACTTAAATACTTCAATCATATCTCCCGCACTCTTCGTCTTTCTAGGGAATGCAAGTTAAGTTTCTTTAACCTATCTTGGTATGGAAGGTTTCTAAGTCCCGGAATCATTTTCGTCATTCTTCGCTGCACCGACTCCAGTGAATTGATATTCGTTCTATAATAGGGGCACCAGAACTGAACAGCATAATCGGCCTGACTAACGCAAGGTATAATTGCAATATGACCTCCGCACTCTTGTTACTTATACTTCTAGATATAAAACCTAATACTCTGTTTGCTTTATTTCGAACATTAACGCACTGTTTTCTAGGCCGAAGGTCCGGGCTTACAAGTACCCCTAGGTCTCTTTCACACGTCGAATTATTTAATATCTCTACTATTATTTCCATTATCTCCTCTTCCCTCCCTTAATTACAGTATATATGGTCAAAGTATCTCATTTTCCTGATCTACCCTGCATGCGTTCTGGAGTGTGTGTGAGAGAGAAAAAAGAGAGAGAGAGAGAAAGATAAAACAGAGAGAGAGAGAGAGAGAGAGAGAGAGAGAGAGAGAGAGAAAATGAAAAACCTCACCTCAGGGTTACGAAAAACAATAAATAATACAACAGTAGTGTCAGTTGGCTTATGCTCTGAGCTGCAAACTTGACGAGACGCGGCGCTGAACAGGTGGAGGACCTTTACGAATAAGTCAGTATACTACGTCTTGAGAAATTCTTGACACTCCTCTTAAGCGGAAAAAGTGAAAGGAAAGATAATAAACTTACCTTAACTAACCTAACCTAACCTAACTTACCCTAACTTACCCTAACCTAACCTACACTAACCTAACCTAACCTACGCTAACCTAACCTAACTTACCCTAACCTAACCTAACTTACCCTAACCTAACCTACACTAAAAAACCTACCTAATGATGCTATTTAATATATATATTATGTGCTAAATGTTGACACTTTTGAGCTGAATTTAGGTAGGATGATGGATTTGCGCAGGTGGAAGGTAAGCGAACGTGCGTCTGGCGTTATGCCCATCAACATGCCATTGCTGGGGTACAAACAGGGGGTGGGTGTTGGGTGAGTTGGAAGGGGGGGGAGGGTGAATTCCTCCTTCTAGCGTTGTTGTTGCAGTGGAGGTGTGAGGTGTGTGAGGTGTGAGGTAGGTGTAGGTGTGAGGTAAGGTGTGAGGTAAGGTGTAAGGTAAGGTGTGAGGTAAGGTGTGAGGTAAGGTGTAAGGTAAGGTGTGAGGTAAGGTGTGAGGTAAGGTGTAAGGTAAGGTGTAAGGTAAGGTGTGAGGTAAGGTGTGAGGTAAGGTGTGAGGTAAGGTGTAAGGTAAGGTGTGAGGTAAGGTGTGAGGTAAGGTGTAAGGTAAGGTGTAAGGTAAGGTGTGAGGTAAGGTGTGAGGTAGAGGTGTGAGGTAAGGTGGAAGGTAAGGTTGGTTTATACACAGCATCTTGACACAGTTTCTGCTGTGTCATCATCTGGTGATCTTACTCATCAACAATGGTAGTTAGTGGGCTGGTTACACTTCAGAGAGATCACCTGAAGATTAGTCCCCCTCCCCCTAGCTTATATCATTCTAGCGATACCTGGAGGTTAGGTTAGGTTGTTACATTAGATTAGGTTAGTTTAGCGTTAGGGTGTTTAATTATCAAGTATAATAAGCTGGGGTGCCTAATCTTCAAGTGAGCCTTTAAATAATAGAAACAAGTTAGTTGTCCCTCAATAAATATTAAAACTTAAAATGCAAGTAGTGGAGCTATTAGAGTGACCCCTTGTGTACGGAGTCGCCTCTGGACTGAATAAAATCGTCTGGCATTAGTCAAATATAATACCAAAATTGTCGTTCCTGTAATGAAGAGGTTAATAAGTTTTTGGTCGACTATTGATCAGGAGTTTCTGTTCTTACCATAGACTTTTTCGCTATTTTTAACATAATTACACTGAATACACTTTTTTGTCACTGATAGCATGTATATTTCTCCGCTATTCTTAATATGTACTTTTTTTTTCGCTACTTTCAACAAATTCCTTTTTTTTTCGCTATTATTAACATATATTCCATTTTTTTCTAACACTGAAAATATCATCCCAGGGCTTTAAACCGTGAGCCTGTGTTGTACCGTCCGTCACCATGATGTACACCCACGGCTGGTCCAGGGAGGCAGGATGGACCGCCGCTGAACACGCCATGGTAAACGAGGGTCACCGAGAATGGCTCATCATAAGATTGTCTTTGTGAGGAACTTTTGATAATGTGAGTCAGCCGGGGTCACGGGAGTAAACTTGTTAAGTCAAGTCAGTCAGTCAGTCAGGGGGTCTGGCCAGTCATTCAGTTAGTCAGAGGATCCGGTCAGTCAGCCTGGTTAATCAGTCAGAAGGTCAGTCAGAGGGTTCGGTCAAAGGCTCAGTGAGTTAGTCAAAAAGTCAGTGAGTCAAAAGGAAAAAAAAAAGAACAAATTTCATAAACTTATAACTAAAATACAACTCTAGACAAATCAGTTCACACACACACACAAAGGACCAGGTGACTCGGATCTCCACATTTTAGGCTAATTACTACAGATTAATTAGACTGAGGTCGATTAAATACGATGGAGTTAATGACGACTAAGATGGGTAGAAAGGAGGAGGATAATGAGATACTTTGACCATATATAATTAAGGAGGGAGAAAGAGGAGGAGAAAATAGTGGAGATTTAAAATGAGTCAAATTTAGCATAGGAGGGTCAGAGGAAGGCAGAGATGGGGATGGATGGATGGATGGATGGATGGATGGATGGATGGATGGATGGATGGATGGATGGATGGATGGATGGATGGATGGATGGGTGGATGGATGGATGGATGGATGGATGGAATTAAAGTCGACGTCCATATAAAATAATGGGGGGACGGGTATGGACCGGTGGGCTGTGGTCGCCAATCCTCAGACGTAAAGATGGCTGGCCCCTTTATTGACGGACTGATGATAGAACTAGACAAGTTATGTTAGATAGACGACTTTTAGATTGGGGTAAATTGAGTTAGCTTGGAGATGGTTTGGTTAGGTTAGGTTAAGTCTGATTAAGAGTGAGTTGTATCGTATTAAGCAAAATTGCAGAGTGGAAGAAATGGAAGAGATGGCAGGTGATTGGCTCTTGAGTTGCGTGATAGATAATATTACCGCGTGAAAGAAATAGAAGGAAAAAAATATGACCTGTGATTGGCCGGTGAGTTGCGTGTTAGACAATATTGCTACATGGCAGAATTTGAAAGCTAGTCTGTGATTGGTGAATGAGTAACGTGTAACTTGGAGGACATTAGCGATGTAGTCCCTCCCAGTCCCTCCCACACACTCATCCTCTCAACACGATTCTATAACACTGGTCTACGACGATGGTCTAGGGGTCATTATTCTCGTTTTGCAAGTTAAGAGAACAGAGTTCGATTCTCATTCAGTCACGGTAAAAAAAAATGGGAGGGTTCTTTTTGTGTCATTTGCCTCCGTGAATCCAACAGCAACTGCGGTACTGAATGTAAGGTAGATAAGAGAATTAAGTGCCAGTGCAGTTGTTGGCGAGTTGTCCGGGTTTCCTGGGTTGGTTACTTCCTCCCATGTTCGACTTTCATCATGTTCATGCACCCTAGTCCCATCCACCCTGGTCATCCATCCTAGTGCCATCCATCTTGGTCATCCACCTAACATGATCCACGCGCCATGATGCTGTGTCGTCGTCGCGCTACAACATGGGGTCGACAAAGTAGGATCAACCACCCGGGGACGTCCTCCTGTCACAAGTTTTGATGAGTTTTCTTACCGAGGGAGAAAATATCCCAAGAGTGAGTGTTATGAGCGTGTCAAAGAGCCTCCAAAATCAATGTCTTCACGGACTCTACGGGAAGATCACACCGGGAATACATCACAATGAGAGGGGAGAAGATTAATACACAGAGTAGTTCTAGATAAAAAGAATTATTGTATCCCACGTATTGTTTACATTGAACAGCTGTTGTTTACGGTCGTCGAGGAATACAGGTTCACAAGGGGCACTGCGTTTAAGAACAGTTTGAGTGAAGAAAAAAACCCACACCAATTTGGCCGTTTATTCAGACGAGGTTGAGGAACACACACACACACTCACACTGAAGAACTGGAGGTGAATGTCTGTAGGATGTAACTAAGTGTTCAAGAGTAAAGGATGTCCAGCCAGGTAGCAAGGTTCCTCTCCTCCTGAATGCTGAGGACGCTGACATAGCTCACTGCCTCTAACTACAGAAGCTTTGACTACTGACAGTGAAGTATCAAACGCTTCAGATATTCCTTTCAGTCATTCTCCGTCCCATCCACGAACCCTGAGACTCATGAACCTGTGAATCCGAGACATCACACATTGCTGGGTGATGGTGGTACTATGTGATGTCTCGGATTCACAGGTTCATGAATCTCAGAGTTCATGAATGGGGCGGGGGAATGGCTAGACCTTTTTTTCAGTGACTGGATCTCTCTTTAAGTAAAAATAATCACGAAGAACATTAATAATTTGATGTTCATTCCGAGACGGTCTGATGAATCTCTCTACATACCGGCGGCGTTGTATAGTTAATAATAAGATTTAAATGAGAGATCCCACGTCGTATGAGACATCCGGGAACATAAACAAAGGCCACTAGTGTACAGATACGGTCGGTCACACACACACACACACACACACACACACACACACACACACACACACACACACACTCTCTCGTCACTGGCCCTCAAGTCTAGAGCGGCTTCTGGGAACTATCAGTCCTTGACCACAATATTTAAAACAAAAATTAACTAAAACTCATCAACAAAAAGAAAAAAAGATTTAAGATCGAGGAATCATTATTTACAAGACTTCTCGAGACCCAGTATGAGTCACCTCGTCTCGCTCACATTATTGGCGCTCACATGGCTACGCACCTGGCACTGTTAAAAGGTCAGGTGCTGGGTTCACTAATGGCAAGACGGGAAGGGTTTACTTCATCAGTTGTTATAATGCATAAACAAGGGTTCGCTCACCACGACAACCACCAGCATCACCACCACTACAAGAGTCAAGATACTCACCCCAGACGCCTTACACGACCTACCATGACGTCATTACCTACGTCTTAAAAAAAAAAAGTTGAATGGTAACACGTTCAGTCAGGAGGCGAATGTCATACACTCATCCCAGACACGGGCGTCCTCACCCGGCTAGTCCGTCACTCAAGAGGTTACATCAGATTTTATAATGACATTGTGTGCAGGTTCGAGTCTTTGTTCGAATCTGTCTTATGTCTGCATTCTATTGTTTCTCGAGTGTGTTAATGCTTACATAAACGTCTGTTCCGAAGCTTTAAGAATACAGATCAGCCACAGGAGACATATATAAACTGTCTACATCATAAGACATATAACTATACAGTGAAGAATACAGGAAAGTTATTAATAAACATCAATAACTAAAAAACAACAACAACGTGTAAATTCTGGCCTCAAAACAAAACTTTTCCAGGCTATTATTTAGTACTAATCACTGATGTATCCCAAACAATTCAAGAAAACTCTACAATTTTATTTCTGTCAACAAGAATTTTCATTAATATTTAAACAACTGTGTGACATGACATTTGAATTAGGATAAGAAGTGTTTGGTGTTGTGTTTTGTTTGGACGACAGACTGTGTGTTTGGTCAGTGGTGTTGGTTGCTGCGTTTACATAAGGTTTGACCTGTAACCCCTATTTGACCCCTTATGGTGGTCAATTTGAGGCTAAACTTTACTAAAAACAATATTCGGCCCCTGTGTGATAGTGTCAGCTCATGGAAAACATGTACTGTACTTGTACTGACTTTCTCTATGATGGATTTTTCAGCCACAAATTACAGGGCGATTTACTCGTTGGTAACCCCGGAGTATCGTTAATGTTCCTGTTATTTATGATATAAGCGTTTTGGTGCTAGATTGTCAATTGTTTCACTTTGTATTATATTAGAGAAATTCATAAGCTGCTAGACAGAGAGTGAATCACCTTTTATACGATTCATGAAATACAGTACACTTCACCTGACCGTGTTATCACCTTCTGCACCTCATGCTACCTCGTAACTGGTTGTATTAATTCACCCAGAGAAACAGTATAATATAACATTACTCCAGGACTCCCTTTAAAACTTGGTGGTAAGGTTTATGTCTGTAACCCAGGAAGTGAGCCACTCTGGGGGTCAGGACAGGTCCCATGGTGTATCGGAGGATACCTGTGAAGTTACTACCACTCAGAAGACCAGACACTCCAATTATTTCACAAGTTGTTCTCTGTTAACTTGTCTCAAAATAAGGCCTTCTAGCTGATCTAACCTGTTGTTAACAATAGAGATCAATAGCCTGAATAAGACAGAAACTTTCATGTCCACAGATAAAACACCACCAAACACTTTTTTTTCCTTAATGTCACGTCACACAATCATTAAAATGTAGCAGAACACTCTGGCGGCCACACACACAAAATATATTTGTCTCGAGTTTCGCGACTTTAGAATCGGGTTTAACACAAAAAACACGCGAGAAATAATTTTGGGGGATAATGGAGATTCAAATAAATGTGTCTCTATTGTACTGGATTATTGTGTAAAGTAAGTACAACCACTGTGGAGTGTTACTGACGGAGAGCCAAACAACCTTTATAAACAATGAATATTTAACGGGTAGGTCGGGGGAGGGGGGGGACATTCTGTTCTGCAACTAGTCGAGAGTTGATGAATTTAGTGGGAATGTTTTACCAGCACAAACTTTACCTCCACCGCTGACAGACACACACACATAACCTGACCCGTCACCTAGCTGCGGACACTGGCGGAGACTCCGTTGTCGGGGGCGTTTCCATTTGTCTCTTCTAAATTTCTAAAATTGAAATAGAAATAAATAATAAAAAAGCATTCCAAGAAACTTAAAATTCCCTCAGCAGCTGCAGTATGACGCCCCTCCATTATGAATTATTCTGTGTGAGACAAAGGACAACAACTGGAGGTTGTGTGTTCATTACACGCACTGCCACCACGCCTTACCTCACCCCCCCCCCTAATATACAGGCACGTGTAACTAACTACTAATGTTTCCGATATACTGTACATAAAAAAAAAGTTACAATACACAAACAAACACAACGAAAAAGTTTAACGTTCCACAATTATCAATAGTTATAGCGACAACAAAAACGGTCTCTTTATTTATGTTTAGTGACAGTCTGTGACACACACACACACACACACACACACACACACACACACACACACACGTACGTTCATAACAAAATTGTCTGATACGTTTAATTTACTTGTGAACGTAGGGGGGAAAAAACTGCCTAAAATTTGAGTTCACTCGATTCAATGATTAGTGGAAATATAAGTCACGTCTGGGCCACAATTGGTTGATAGTGTTGCTATAATAATTTAGGTGTTTCAGCGTCTTTTAAACCCTTGAGTATGATGCTATTTTTTTTACGGGTGAATGATGACTTAAACCCTTGTGTATGGTGGCTTAAACCCTTGTGTATGGTGGCTTAGACCCTTGTGTATGGTGGCTTAGACCCTTGTGTATGGTGGCTTAGACCCTTGTGTATGGTGGCTTAAACCCTTGTGTATGGTGGCTTAAACCCTTGTGTATGGTGGCTTAGACCCTTGTGTATGGTGGCTTAGACCCTTGTGTATGGTGGCTTAGACCCTTGTGTATGGTGGCTTAAACCCTTGTGTATGGTGGCTTAAACCCTTGTGTATGGTGGCTTAGACCCTTGTGTATGGTGGCTTAGACCCTTGTGTATGGTGGCTTAGACCCTTGTGTATGGTGGCTTAAACCCTTGTGTATGGTGGCCTAACCCAATTTGTATGATGTGTTAACCCCCTTTTGTATGTTAACTTAATCCCTTGATATAATAACTTAATCCCTTTACATAATAACTTTACCCATTACATACGATATCTTTATCTTCTGAATATGACGACCTACACCCTTAACTAATATAATATCACACAGAGGCGAATATGTCATCAAAATACTACTGGTTTAGTTGTTTTAATTAGTTTAGGCACTTTAGGCGATACAGTTCCACGTCATAGTAAGGCGATACAGTTAAAAAGTTACCAAACAATGTTAAAAAAAATCACATTAATATACCATACCTGAGAGACTTAATCACATTAGATGCATTTCATAATATTTCTCTTCAAACTTAATCCCCCCAAATGTTTCATAACAAAATCGTTTCCACTGACATATCATCATCGCTCACCTGTATAAAAGTTGGCGTAGTGTTGTTGATCTTTTTCACCTGTTGGAGCTGTAATGTTTGATATACGCATAGCTAACACCACCCACCTCACAGTAACACCTCACGTCTCTCACAACACTATGATCACAGACAGAGAGGTTAACTGGTGTACGTTTCCTCACCACCACTATAACACCGATATCGTCCATTCGCCCCCCAACACACACACACACACATACCTCGTAACCTTTGAGTTCGTTACCTTTACAGAACTACAAAACTCCTTCGTCACTACAAGCAGAAGTCGGGGGTGAGGGTGGTGGAGGAAATATCCTTCTGGTAAAATATCCATCAGTATATCCTTATGTGATGGATATGAAAACGCCAGACGCTGCTTATTGCTCGTATTGGCGCTGGTCTCCTCCTACAGAACAAGGCAACGACCGAACTCGCATTATTTAAACCACTTGCAGTAGTTAGGTCATTAGAATTTATTTATATTGTTAGTTCGTTAGTTTTTTGTATGTTTCTAGATACATATTTTAGTATTACATTAAATTAGTTCATTTTTGTCAGACAAGTGAAAGTGTTTTTACATCGTTAATTGTTATTCGGTTACGATCGGTTAAGTTAGAAGAAGGAAAACGATGAGTAAACAAATATATATGAAAGTAAATAACATAAAAATAAAAGTGAAAAATGTGTAACAATGATAAATACAAAATTATACAAATAATACAATTGAAAAAATACAGAATAGACCGACAAAATTACAACTAAAACAAAAAAAATTTTCGATTGAAAAAAGAAAAGAAAAGAAATACAAAATTATACAAATACAAAAGTCTCAAAAATACAAAACTAAACAGAATTACGTAAGGCTGAAAATTACAAAACAAAAGAAATTCGACCAAGACTAACCTAACCTAACCTAAACCTAACCTAACCTAAACCTAGCCTAACCTAAACCTAACCGAACCAAACTTATTTACAGGATAAGAAGTAAATTATACCTCAGTTCCAGGGATTATGTTGAGCTCTTGTGAGTACCTGAGTAGACCGTGGCATGATGAGAATGGGGTGGTGGGTGGAGGGGGGTGGGGTGGGGAGTGTGTCTGGGGGGTCCGGGGGGTGGGGGAGGTTCCGACCAGGTGTGTCTTTTTAAGTAAACATTTTGTGGTAAAAGAAAATAGCAATAGCGCAAAATATCTTAACCCTAACCTAACCTAACCTAACCTAACCTAACCTAACCATAATCTGGGTTATGTTTGGTTGCAATGGGGTCAGATTTTCTTTTATATTTTTCATCCTACTAAAAATAATCAAATCATTGGTCAGGAAAAGACATGAACAACCCCCCCCCCACCCTTCCACACCTCTCCACCCACCCTGACACCTCTCTATCCACCCCTCCACCCACCCCTGATACCTCTCCATCCACCCCTGACACTACTGACACCTGTACCTGACACCTCCAGCTAACTACCCCTCCAGGCGTCAAGGTGATGTGAAATATGGGATACGTAGGAGTTCGAAGCCTCGGGAATTCTGACTTATAGGAAATATTTCGGAAGGCTGAGAATATGGCGACTTCCATTGTTATCATTTTTTCAGTAAACGACTTTATTTTTCTTCTATTTACATGATTCTCAATCGATTTCTTTACGTGAATTGAGGAAATTTTGTGATACGTAGCATGACATGTGGACAAAGAGCATGGCAGGTGGACAGGGAGCATAACGTGTAAACAGGGAGCATGACAGATATAACAATAAATTTATCATACATTAAGAAACTTCAAGACGATGTTAATTTTCTTTCAACTTTCAATCGTTAAATATTAAATTAATGTTAGTTTAAGGTAGTTTACTAAGTGACGTCATCATCATGCGTGGAATGAGATAAAACAAAGAATACAACTGGAAAAATATTTACAAGTTTGTGTGAAGTAAAATAAAATAAAACACTGGGATGTATAACAATAAATAAAAGGAAACCAGAGAGGTGTGTGTGTGTGTGTGTGTGTGTGTGTGTTAGTCATGAATGGCAGCACAGACACATACACACTTGCACACACACATATACATACATACATACATACATACATACATACATACATACATACATACATACACACACATGAGCTAACTACCACCATGTTCCCCTTACCATGACATCCCTATAAAGCAGACAGGTGGTGCAGCTCCAGGTAATTTGAAATCATTCCGTGTAAAGTAAACATATCGTTAAGGCTGTTACGTAGGGGGCGAGTGAGGGGTAGGAGGGCGAGTGAGATGGAAGGAGGGCGAGTGAGAGGGCGAGTAAGGGAGAGGGCGATCGAGGATGTTTATCATCCTCACTCAACTGTGTATAGATATTTTATTTATTTTTTTCTGTTTAATGAATAAAACTTAAAAAATAAAGGTGTCGAGTGTTTGTCTGTTCCCATTTTTTTTCATATTTTGTCCGTTTGTATAATTATCTTGTATTGTGTATCTAAAGCCTTTTTTATCTCTCTCTCTCTCTGTCTTATGACCTCTCTTTATTTCGCTGTCGATTTCTCTCTCTATCTCTTTTATTCCTTATCTCTCTCTCTCTCTCTCTCTCTCTCTCTCTCTCTCTCTCTCTCTCCATTTCATCATATACCTTTCATATTATTTTTGTCTCACACGACAGACAACATACATGTACGTCTTTATTTTCTCTATTATGGACAACGTGTAAAATTAATTGACACACTCATGATATTATTTTATTATAATTAACATGATAGAACGTGTAGAGTTAATTAGTCTTTTTTTTCCTCTCTCTAATGAAGGGGAGGAAAAGGTCAATGGTGTGAGTTTTTCTTGTCTAAATAAAAATTAAGTTTTATATATACAATTAATTATCAAAGTTGACGAATGTTTTTATTTAGTTTATTACGTAAAATGGAAAAAAATAATAATTATTATTCTCCTATCATCAGCAATAATGAAAATATAATCAAAATCAACGAAGAATCTTTTAATGTGGAATAAAAACTAAAAAAATAAAAAATAAAAGGAATTAATGTTACCTAAAGATTTCAGAATAAGTCACCTCACGCGGCCAACACAACACCAAACCCAGGAAGTTATAGAAAGAATTTATTATAATTAATATCCTAGAATGACAATATATTTATGGAACTAATTATATATTCATTTCAAAAAATAATTAAGTTATACCTATCAATAAAATACATGTTGATAGGGAGAGTTGTAGTAGTCCATTTATAAAACACAATCGTAAAATAAGTTCAAGATTATTTACATACAATATATCACAGAAAAAAGTTATTGTTTACTACAGTACAAACACACGCACCTAGTATTCACATCACAACCATTTCACACCGGCAGCAGAACATGGTACAGTAACAATCACCAAATGGTCTGCTAGTGAATTTTTTCCCTCTTTTTGTGTACCTATAAATAGCCTGCACACCTGTAAACGTCACTTATATGAAGGTATTTCACTGATGCACCTCCCAAAATATTTCATCGTGTCCTCAGTTATAAGGACATCAGACTACAGAAAGAGAAAAGAATCTGTGGGGGTTTTTTTTATGAATCCGAAAACAACAACATAATGCAAACCTAGAGGGCGTATCGGATAACCTGGAAATTGTTGAATGTTGTCCAAACTTTTTCATTGAGATTGAAGGATATGTTAGGGCGTGTTGGGAAGAAAGGAACTAGTGAGAGTAGGATTACGGTGAGGATGTGTAATGTCACCATGCTTGTTAGGCAAAATTGTCACTGATGGGGCAGTAAAGGGGAGGAGGAGGAGGGAGGGAGCGTGTTTGATGGAGAGAACTAAAGCGTGTCAACTGATGATTGAGTATTCAGTGAAACTCGACAGTAACAAACAAGGTAAATTAATTGACCTGATACGATACACTATATAAAAAAAAATTAAAATGGGTCCCAGGAACAACACACTGAATGGTAGCCTTTGGTACACAAGAGGCCGGCACTGTACTGCACTTGATCGCTTGGTAACCGTTCATAGCGGAGTTGAACTGAGGGTGATCGGGTCATCCACTGGGTTAGCCGTGTATCAAGGTTTATAGTTTTGGGGTGTTTTTAACATCCGGGATTCCGGGACAAACCTGGTCAACACTACACACCTGGACAACACTACACACCTGGTCAACACTACACACTTGGACAACACTACACACCTGGACAACACTACACACCTGGACAACACTACACACCTGGACAACACTACACACCTGGACAACACTACACACCTGGTCAACACTACACACCTGGACAACACTACACACCTGGACAACACTACACACCTGGACAACACTACACACCTGGACAACAGTTAATTGTGGTGAGTCGTGACCTTTGTTCGGGAAGGAGGGAAGGTACTGAAGGAAGGAGGCAGGGAGGGACAGAGGAAGGTAGGGAGGCAAGGATAGAGGGAGGGACGAAAAAAGGAAGGGAATGGAGGGAAGGAGAAAATGAAGGAGAAATAAAAGCAGAAAGAAGGGAGGCAAGAAATAAGAAATACAAGGTGGGAGGAAAGGAAGGTGGAAAGAAGAAAGGAAGGAAGGAAAGAATGAAGGAAGGAAGGGAGGGAGGGAGAGTGAGAGTTAAACCCCTTTCCACTTGAGTTATTCTTGAAGGTAGGGTAAAGGGAGAGGGGACCGTAGAATTAAGACAAGCAAGGGAGGAAGACGGAAGAGAAGAGGAAGAAGAGAGGAAGGAAGATGATTTAACCCCTTGCTGCCCTGAGTACGAAGATTTAACCCCAAGAGTACGACGATCTAACCCCTCTTGTACGGAGATTTAACCCCATGAGTACTATTATCCAACTCCTTGAATACAATAACTTAACACCTTCAGCAGGGTGACTTAAGGGGCTATGTCCTCGTACTCAAAAGGTTAAGGGAACCACCTGTAGAAGTCACCATCTGTCTCCAGTCACATCACGAAACAGAAGGTCACTGCCTATGACGTCACATCTAGTTCTACAATTGGTTACCGATTCAGAAATCCCTATGACGTCACATCTAGTTCTACAATTGGTTACCGATTCAGAAATCCCTATGACGTCACATCGAGTACAATTATATCAGTTTAGGTTAGTTTAGGTAAGTTAAAGTCAGTTTAGGTTAATAACGATGCTATTAATGTTCAATTTATATCAAGATTAAATATATAAATATGATCGACGTTATAAACAAACCATTCTGAACTTACAAGAATAAAAAATATACACAGATTTGATCACTATTTTGTAAGTTTCCCGGTAATGTTTGGTGTATTAGACGATGATACCTGTGTGAGTTGCGTGAGAATGTTGGTGTACGTGGATGAGTGTATCAAGAATACCTTGTCAGCGCGAATGTATGAGCGAGTGTTTGTATGTGTATGTTTGTGAGCGCGTGTTTGTATGTGTATGTTTGTGAGCGAGTGTTTGTATGTGTATGTTTGTGAGCGAGTGTTTGTATGTGTATGTTTGTGAGCGAGTGTTTGTATGTGTATGTTTGTGAGCGAGTGCTTGTATGTGTATGTTTGTGAGCGAGTGCTTGTATGTGTATGTTTGTGAGCGAGTGTTTGTATGTGTATGTTTGTGAGCGAGTGTTTGTATGTGTATGTTTGTGAGCGAGTGTTTGTATGTGTATGTTTGTGAGCGAGTGTTTGTATGTGTATGTTTGTGAGCGAGTGATTGTGTATGACTGTATGTACTGTATATATATATGGGTAAAAATAATGACAATAATAAAAACAACAACAATAATAATAATAATAATAATAATAATAATAATAATAATAATAATAATAATAATAATAATAATAATAATAATAATAATAATAATAATAATAATAATAATAATAACGATATGAAAATAATAATCCAGTACAGACACACACACACACACACACACACACACACACACTACCACCACCACCACCACCACCCTCCCTTGTTTCTCTTTTTTCCCCGCCAGGAGGAGCTAAATACTGTAGCCTCGAGGGTGAGTCCCGGCGTAAAGGCCATCCTGCTCTTTAACAACTTTCCCCTAACCCTACAACTGTCATTTTAAAACCTTCACCCCCTTTGTCCTAGTAATGTTTAACTCATGTGACTCTTTCCTGTGAACATTCTTACGTCACTTTTCATAACCGGTCTCTCTCTCTCTCTCTCTCTCTCTCTCTCTCTCTCTCTCTCAACCCCCCTACTATTGTATAATATTAAACTTGTATCTCACAAAGACACCCATTGCTATAATTTACTCACATTAGGTTTAGGTTAGGTTGAAAATGTTACTACTGATGAAATTCACCCGAAGTCAGTATTATTTTATCTACGTCATTGGTCCCCTGTGTACACTATATACTCCGAA
The DNA here is from genome assembly GCF_018991925.1 of Homarus americanus. Lineage (NCBI taxonomy): Eukaryota > Metazoa > Arthropoda > Malacostraca > Decapoda > Nephropidae > Homarus > Homarus americanus. The sequence continues at coordinate 7,281,739 of NW_024746161.1, forward strand.
CTTGGGATAAATCAGCCAAGCAGTATATACAATTTATCGCCGTGACACAAATATTCCTAACACGTCTAAGTGTGTTGATGATGTATCCTTCCGGGAACCTTTCTAAACAGTGTCCGTGTATCAGTGTCCGTGTATCAGTGTCCGTGTATCAGCAGCTTTAATAGATTTCTCTTACATCTATCAGACACATCGCCACTGCACTGTAAGATCTGTAACACTATGTAATAACTGTAATACTGTAATGTGTAAGCAGTTGTCCAAGCTGGGGGCATAACAAGTGAGAAATGCAATGTAATCTATTTCTTGAGCCTCTGAAGAGTTAACATACGTAACGTGAGTCTATGTCCCGGGGTACATGATGGAGGTAGACAGATGAACACTCGGTACACGCGACCTACAATACGACTCAAGGCGAGAGGTGTGAGTCATATTGACCCATAAAGATGACTCACATGATGACAGGGTAAATATGCAAATAATGACGCTGTTACTATAAATTAATGTAGTCATCGCTGGATACTGTCTTATGTCATCGTTTTCTTTCACCTATGGATAATCTCTTATTACTGTATCATGGTGATATTTGGTCAGTTTTAGAGCGACTTTCTAGAAAGATCCTAGCATAACTAAACTTAATAATATGTACTGTACCTATCATCATTTAACGCTTATTAAGTTGGCTAAGGACTGGTAGTTTCCATCGTTATGAGAAATTGTTTAGCGCCTGACATCACCTTCATAAACGCAATATTATGAGTCCTGGCTAAAGGGATTCAACCCCAAAAAATCGTGATTTTGTAGTCATTGTTTTTCATTGTTCCGGCGTCATTCTCTATGAAGCCTTCCACGTATCTGTGCCTTTCATCTCTTATTCACTGTATAATTAACGTTATTAAGAGAATATTCTGAAAGTGAACGACAATATATAATAATTTTCACTCCAGAGTCTTTCATCACAACTTTTTCTTTAAATCCTTCCTATAAATAACTTACGCCTTTAGCCAGAATAAATATTGCGCTGCTGTAATCCCGTGTGTCTAAAAAGGCTGGGTCGTGCGACAGAATCCGGAGGACTGGACCAATAAATATTCAGGATTTTGCTCATAAGCGAATAAAAATGATAGTTAATCGCCTGGGCCAAAACACCCGAATTGCCATTTAGAGCCGAACGCAGAAGTGGACTTCCATGTTTTTGTTATGTTTTCACTAATCTGTAAACTTCTGCATGTCCATTAAATTGCTTTGCTTTTTTTTTCTCATTCTGAAACTTCTGTGCACGCTCATAGACCCTCACACATACACACTTGTCTTTATGAATCTATTTTATATCAACAATTCTGTTTAAGTGACCTGTCGACACTACGTTTGCATGTCCACTAAAATGCTATATATTTTTTGTCAGGTTGTAACTACATTATCAAACACACACAGTCAGGTAATAATTTTACCACTGAGTCACCTTCTACTGCGTCGTTGTTATTACATATTCAGTAACTGATATTATTCACGAATATTTATGACATTACACAAGCTTACTAACATTACATAACGAACTTGGTTATCATAGTCCTGACAGCCTAATTAAGGGTAATGTTAATATAGAGCACTAACTAAACCATAGGTACACCGCACTCTCCTGACCAGCTTTACTTTCTCGACTACAGCGTGAAGTTAGGTATCCATTTCACATCTTGGTTGGCTGGGTACGCCTTATTTTATCTATTATTTTTTCTTAATCTATCATACATCCTACAACAATTATTACCATTTGAATCATAGTTCGTATCATCATTATATAGTTTACCTTGACACAGTCGTCAGCTAACACCATCACACAGGTACTGGCTTTCCTCTCACTGCTATTTACATCAACAGTAGGTTCTCTTTAATTCCTAAAACACACACACACACACACACACACACACACACACACACACACACACACACACGGCAAAGACCTGACATCAGTTAATCTGTTTTAGTCTACATAGCCATTAAATTCCTTATCTATTTAGAAATATTTGGATAAACTTTATTATATTACAATTTCTCTTTACTCTTAGTGTTACTCGTTTAAAATACACTGTGTTTGTTTACCTGTCAAAGGGAATATAGTGTTCGTGCTCGCTGCTAACTGGCGGTGTGTTGTGTAAATATTGAGGAGAGTCTACAAGTAACCTGCAGGCAGTAGATGTGTGTGTGTGTTTACTCTCTCTCTCTCTCTCTCTCTCTCTCTCTCTCTCTCTCTCTCTCTCTCTCTCTCTCTCTTTTTTCTACGCCATTACTTTTCAACCAACGTTTATATATTCTATCTCAACACACAGGTACACATAAACAAAGCGAATCCAATAATTATCATCTATCACTCTACGTAACCTGACCTTTCATCTTTTAAAAGAAAATATATATATAATTCCCTGACCTTCCAGTGCCTGAGGATCAAGATGCAGGCACCACGGCATCACGTGACACATTTCTCAAGACAACGAAAAGGAAAGAAAGAAAGAAAAAAAAAGAAGATCGCCCGGCAGATGACGTAGCAAACTAGTGTGTGTGTGTGTGTGTGTGTGTGTGTGTGTGTGTGTGTGTGTGTGTGTCGAGTTAGAGGTTGTAACTGTTATGAAATTTTCCTGACTTGATGTTATTGTTAAGTAATGCTTCTTGAACAAGGTGTTTTAAGCGCGTGTTCTACAGGAGTAAATTCACAGTCATCGTCAACACTTATAAGTAGAGAGAGAGAGAGAGAGAGACATCTACCTATAGGTCTTTCTGCCTGAACATCGCTTGGTCATACAGACACACAGATAGATATATAGTCAGGCAGGCAGATAGAGAGACAGAAACAGACAGAGAGATAGACAGGCAGAGAAACAGAGATAGAGAAACAGAACAAGCAGACACACGATGGGACGGACAGGAAGGCACATAGACAGTCAGACAGACAAACAATAGAAAGACACAGAGACAGACAGAAAGGTACACACACACACACACACACACACACACACACACACACACACACACACACACACACACACATCCAGGTAGATGACTATACAGACCGAACATATAGACAGACATACCATTAGCAATGTCGAATAAACTACCTGAAGGTGTATTTTACTGACAGGTGACGGAGGTGGGGGAAGGGGGGGTGGCTGCTCCTGACAGAGTAAATTTCTACCTAACTAAAAAAAAAAAAAACACAGCTTCCTTCTCCAGTTAAAACGAAGGAAAAATATATAGAAAAACACATCAAAAAACACAATAGCCTTTAGAGATACAAGATAGATACACTGGGATTAACAATAATAAATCAACAAAAATGCGATCAAGGTTTTCCAGCTACGACGATAAGAATAATAATAAAAATATATTACACAAGTCTTTCCTCCTAACTGTTTTAGCTGTACCCCTAACGGGGGTGGGAAGGGTGAGGAGAGGAGGAAGAATTGAGGAGGGGTGGGAAGAAGGGGTGAGGAGAATTGGGAAGGGTGAGGAGGGGGTGGGAAGAGAATTGAGGAGGGTGGGAAGGATGAGGAGGGGGAGGGGAAGGGTGAGGAGGGAGGAGGAAGGATGAGAGGAAGGGAAGGATGAGGAGGGGGTGGGAAGGGTGAGGAGGGGGTGGGGAAGGGTGAGGAGGGAAGGGAAGGATGAGGAGGGGTGGGAAGGATGAGGATGGGGAATTGGGAAGAAGATTGAGGGAGGGAAGGGAACAGTGAGGAGGGGGGTGGGAAGGGTGAGGAGGGAAGGGAAGGGGTGAGGAGGGAGGGGGGAGGGATGGGGTGAGGAGGGGAAGGGAAGGATGAGGAGAGGAGGGGAAGGGAAGGGTGAGGGGGAGGGGAGGATGGGGTTAAGCTCTATAGAAAGGGTCACTGGAGACATCACCTAAGGCGTATTCAGTACAGTTTGTTGGGATCATAAATATCTATATGTGTTCTATATCAATTAAGCCCTACAGGTGGGAAATTGAAATAAGATTTAAAAAAAAAACTATTGATGATATTTTACAATTAATTAAGACTATAATAACAGGTGTGAATTAATAGCAAAAACACGTGTTGTACCTGAAGATTAATTAAGGTGAAAGTTACTCATTATGTCTGACGATATTCATTATGACTATAGCTACAGGTGTAAATTACGGGCTACATTTTATGAACAGCTAAAACAACTATAACAGATCAGCTAAGATTACTATAACAGGTCAGCTAAGATTACAATAGCAGGTCAGCTAAGACAACTATAACAGGTCAGCCAAGACTATTATAACAGGTCAACTAAGACGACTATAATAGAACAGCCGAAACAACTATAACAGGTCAGCTAAGACAACTATAACAGGTCAACTAAGACTACTATAACAGGTCAACTAAGACTACTATAACAGGTCAACTAAGACTACTATAACAGGTCAACTAAGACTACTATAACAGGTCAACTAAGACAACTATAACAGGTCAACTAACACAACTATAACAAGTCAACTAAGACTACTATAACAGGTCAGCCAAGATAGCTATAACAGGCCAACTAAGACAACTATAACAGGTCAACTAAGACTACTATAACAGGTCAACTAAGACTACTATAACAGGTCAACTAAGACTTCTATAACAGGTCAACTAAGACAACTATAACAGGTCAACTAAGACAACTATAACAGGTCAACTAAGACTACTATAACAGGTCAACTAAGACTACTATAACAGGTCAACTAAGACTACTATAACAGGTCACTAAGACTACTATAACAGGTCAACTAACACAACTATAACAGGTCAACTAACACAACTATAACAGGTCAACTAAGACTACTATAACAGGTCAACTAAGACTACTATAACAGGACAACTAAGACTACTATAACAGGTCAACTAAGACAACTATAACAGGTCAACTAAGACTACTATAACAGGTCAACTAAGACTACTATAACAGGTCAACTAAGACTACTATAACAGGTCAACTAAGACAATTATAACAGGTCAACTAAGACTACTATAACAGGTCAACTAAGACTACTATAACAGGTCAACTAAGACTACTATAACAGGTCAACTAAGACTACTATAACAGGACAACTAAGACTACTATAACAGGTCAACTAAGACTACTATAACAGATCAACTAAGACTACTATAACAGGTCAACTAAGACTACTATAACAGGTCAACTAAGACAACTATAACAGGTCAACTAAGACAACTATAACAGGTCAACTAAGACTACTATAACAGGTCAACTAAGACAACTATAACAGGTCAACTAAGACTACTATAAAGGTCAACTAAGACTACTATAACAGGACAACTAAGACTACTATAACAGGTCAACTAAGACTACTATAACAAGTCAACTAAGACTACTATAACAGGTCAATCCAAGACAACTATAACAGGTCAACTAAGACTACTATAACAGGTCAACTAAGACTACTATAACAGGTCAACTAAGACTACTATAACAGGTCAACTAAGACTACTATAACAGGTCAACTAAGACTACTATAACAGGTCAACTAAGACTACTATAACAGGTCAACTAAGACAACTATAACAGGTGTGAAATAGATGCACAGGTAAGTCTTCCATATCACAACAGGTAGGACCATAATATAATGAGTAAGTTCAACAGATAAAACCCTAAAAAGCAGTTAAAGGTAAAGCGTGCTCAATCTTGTTGTAGTGGAGATTAATCGTGACTGTACTGCACTGTACTGTAGTCTGCTGGACAATTAAACAGGTAAGTTTACAGAGTAGTTTGCTGTATCTTACTGTAGTGAAGACCAAAAAATGGGTTTTAGCATACTTTAAGGAAAAATTATATATTCTCCTTACAGTTGCTGAACGCAGTGGCAGCAGTCAACACTGAGTGAAAAAAACACTGTGGGCAACTAAAGCAGCTGCCGCGGGCGTGAGGCGGCGTGGCACGAGGTGCAGCAAGCAGCAGCAGGTGGTGCCAGGACCACCGGAGAGGGAGCGCGCGGTGTGCTACTGACGACCGCCACAACAACACTGATATGCAAGGTGCCAATCCCGCAGGTAATGCTCAGTTGCCAACGACCATAATATCACGCGCAATTAATTCCGCCTCACATGATCCGACTCAAAGGTCAAGCAGAGATTGTCACGTGTGGTATACGGATTAATTCTGGTAATTCAAGCGAATTCTAATGACATTAAATATTTTTAGTGTTTGACAGGTACCAGGAGAGGTAAGGAGCAGTAGAGTGTGTGTTCAACAACAACTCCCCTCACTCTCCAATTATTTACACAACAAATACGTTGAGGTGAAGTGGCCGGTGATTGGATCAGGTAACTCGTTGAAATATTCACCTGAATATATACCGGATTTTATTATTTCTTCTGGAATTAATGTACCACTTAAAGGCTCAGGATTGAGTTAGAGATATATATATATATATATATATATATATATATATATATATATATATATATATATATATATATATATATATATATATATATATATATATATATACTGATAACCACAAGGAAAGAAGAAAACACGAAGTTCCCAAGCGCTTTCGTGTAATTCACATCTTCAGGGACCACTATAAAGAATGTTAATGACAAGGGTGAATATTGAATGTTAAAAATGATGAAGTGATTTATGAAGGAGAATGTGTGTGTGTGTGTGTGTGTGTGTGTGTGTGTGTGTGTGTGTGTGTGTGTGTGTGTGTGTGTCTGTGTGTGTGTGTGAACCCTGCATTACTTAGTGTATGCCTTTTATTATTTCTACGTCATCTTTTGTACACATTTTATCGAGGACTTTGTATACGCAGCTTTTGACCTTTGCAACACCGTTTAAAGGACTCATATGCTGTACCTTAATGACCACTTCTTGTTGAACGAGTATCTATCTCTCTCTCTCTCTCTCTCCAGGATTTAACCCCCCACAACACATACACAGTGCGCCAGCTGCCTCAGATGGACGATAGTCGACAACAACAACAACAAAAGAGACTTTGACTTTCAACCTCCCAGACCACACTCATACACCTGTCTGTGTCATTAGTGGTTCATGGAATGCTCAGTTTGCTGCCCCCAACGCATCAATTTAAAAAGCATAGACTTTCCAACTGAGACGACCTTGCCACTATACCTACTGCAATGCTTCTTCACATGTTCGGTTTACAGTTTCCTTGATGTGTCGTCGTGCAGTGTGAAGTGTAGTGTAGTGTAGTGTAGTGTAGTGTAAGTGTCTTGGGAAGGTGAACTCATCAACAATATGAATGTGGGTTCCATCAGACATAAATCATCAGCTGTTCACCGCCTTGTTTGAGTTCATGACGTTTATAAACAAACTGTGTTGTCCTTGGTCGACCCAGCTGTTTCTTTTCTCCACTATAACACCAAAGTCTTGTGACGAATAGCGGAAATGTTCAATTATCGTCCCACTTACTCGAATCTCTGCCGTCAAGCCTCCAGTACACTGTTCATTATGTTCACTTGGTACACGTGAGACCACTGGGTTATAAAAGAGTATATCAGATTATACCAACAAACTTGTTCAGTCTGTTCAGTATTTATTCAAATATAGGCCAGGTCCAGTGTAATGGTGTGTGTGTGTGTGTGTGTGTGTGTGTGTGTGTGTGTGTGTGTGTGTGTTCACCTGCATAATCAAACACCCAACAGACTAAGATATTGTTGCACTCTCGATGATCAGGTTTACAAATATCTTTTACTCTCGTCTGAAAAAATTGACGTCCTCCATTATAACACTAATTTTACCCGTGTCCAACATGAGGATAATATCTACCTTTGGAAACCATTGACAGGGTTGTTGTTACTATTGGAATTTAATTTTAAAATTTATACCATTTTCGCCCCCCAGGGCCCGATGTGTATCAGTGACCTGTGCCTGGGTGGGCTAAAAATATATATATATATATAATTAGATATTGGTTAAGGGTAATGGTGTACATACGTAAATAATAAAAGCATAAATAATACAAACAAAATCAATTTCATATTTTATTATTATTTAATATCAAAAGGATGGTAACTGTTCAGTGCTTCTTCTTGTTTTGACCCTTCTTTTGAGTCTTGGTCTGCATTTTGTGAGATTGGGAGCCGGGGCCGTTGTCCTTCAAGAAGGCCTTATTCCTCCTCGCCTGGCCCTTGCACTTCTTCTCCTGGACCTTGGCGTCCCGCTTCTCCAGCTTTTCAACTTTGTTCAAAGTGCGTCCCACCATTTTGACTTACTGACCATAACACTCTCTCTCACTAGGGCCAATTCAAAATTTGACCATTCCATTCAGAAATATATTATAATGAGGTTGGAATTATTACTATAGTGATGAGGGATGGTGTTGTAGTGATGAGGGATGATGTTGTAGTGATGATGGATGGTGTTATATGTAGTGATGATAGATGGTGTTATATGTAGTGATGATGGATGGTATTATATGTAGTGATGATGGATGGTGTTATATGCCAGTGATGATGTATGGTGTTATATGTAGCGATGATGGATGTGAATTATTATTAGTGATAGTGGATGGTGTTTTTATGTAGTGATGTTGGATGGTGTTATATGTCGTGATGATGGATGGTGTTATATGTAGTGATGATGGATGGTGTTATATGTAGTGATGATGGATGGTGTTATATGTAGTGATGATGGATGGGCTGTAATATGTAGTGATGATGGATGGTGTTGTTATATGTAGTGATGCATAAAGGTGTTATATGTAGTGATGATGGATGGTGTTATATATGGTGGTGGATGGTGTTATATGTAGTGATGATGTATGGTGTTATATATCGTTGATGGATGGTGTTATATATGTAGTGATGATGGATGGTGTTATATGTGGTGATGATGGATGGTGTTATATGTGGTGATGTTGGATGATGTTATATGTAGTGATGATGGATGGTGTTATATGTAGTGATGATAGATAGTGTTATATGTGGTGATGAAGTATGGTGTTATATGTAGTGATGATGGATGGTGTTATATGTAGTGATGATGGATGGTGTTAAATGTGGTGATGATGGATTGTGTTATATGTGGTGATGATGGATAGTGTTATATGGTGATGATGGATGGTGTTATATGTAGTGATGAGGATGTTGTTATATGTAGTGATGGTGGGTGGTGTTTATATGTGGTGATGGATGGTGCTATATGTGGTGATGATGGATGGTGTTATATGTAGTGATGATGGATGATGTTATATGTAGTGATGATGGATGGTGTTATATGTAGTGATGATGGATGGTGTTATGTAGTGATGATGGATGGTGTTATATGTAGTGATGATGGATGAAAGGGTGTTATATGTGGTATTGACGGATGGTGTTATGTACGGTAATGATGGATAGTGTTATATGTAGTGATGATGATTGGTGTTATAAGTAGTGATAATGGATGGTGCTATATGTAGTGATGATGGATAGTGCTATATGTAGTGATGATGGATGGTGTTATATGTAGTGATGATGATGGATGGTGTTATATGTAGTGATAATGGATGGTGTTATATGTAGTGATGATGGATGGTGTTATATGTAATGATGATGGATGTTGTTATATGTAGTGATGATGGATGGTGTTGTAGTGATGATGGATGGTGTTATATGTAGTGATGGATGGTGTTGTAGTGATGATAGATGGTGTTACATGTAGTGATGATGGATGGTGTAGTAGTTATGATGGATGGTGTTATATGTGATGGAAGGGTGTTGTATGTAGTGATGATGGATGGTGTTATATGTAGTGATGATGGATGAATTATTTATATGTAGTGATGATGTATGGTGTTATATGCTAGTGATGATGGATGGTGTTATATGTAGTGATGATGGATGGTATTATATGTAGTGATGATGGATGGTGTTATATGTAGTGATGATGGATGAATTGTTATATGTAGTGATGATGGATGGTGTTATATGTAGTGATGATAGATGGTGTTATATGTAGTGATGATGGATGGTGTTATATGTAGTGATGATGGATGGTGTTGTAGTGATGATGGATGGTGTTATGTATAGTGATGATGGATGGTATTATATGTAGTGATGATGGATGGTGCTTAAGTAGTTACATGATGGATGGTGTTATATGTAGTGATGATGGAAGGTGTTGTATGTGATGATGATGGATGGTGTTATATGTGGTGATGATGGATGGTGTTATATATGTAGTGATGATGTATGGTATTTATTTGGCAGATGGATAGTGATGATGGATGGTGTTATATGTGAAGATAGATGGTGTTATATGTAGTGATGATGGATGTTATATGTGAAGTGATGGACGGTGTTATATGTAGTGAAGATAGATGGTGTTATATGTGAAGTGATGATGGATGGTGTTATATGTGGTAGTGGATGATGTTATATGTATTGATGATGGATGGTGTCATATGTAGTGATGATGGATGGTGTCATATGTAGTGATGATGGATGGTGCTATATGTAGTGATGATGGATGGTGTTATATGTAGTGATGATGTATGGTGTTATATGTGGTGATGATGGATGGTGTTGTATGTAGTGATGATGGATGGTGTTGCCAATGGTGATGAATGGTGCTATATGTAGTGATGATGGATGGTGTTATATGGTTATGATGGATGGTGTTGTAGTGATGATGGATGGTGTTATATGTAGTGATGATGGATGGTGTTATATGTAGTGATGATGGATGGTGTTATATGTAGTGATGATGGATGGTGCTATATGTAGTGATGATGGATGGTGCTATATGTAGTGATGATGGATGGTGTTTTATGTACAGGTATATTAATTCTCAGGTAGCACCAGTACCATACAGGTGTTACCTAAATTAACTGAATCCCAAAGCTATTTAAGTACAGATGCAGTAAGTATCATGATGTGACAGGTATAGTGTACTGTGTATGGCGACCTGTTGTATAATGGTCAGCGCTTTCGTGTAATTCAAATCTCCAGGGGTGAGTACAGACTAAGGAGTAATGCTTGACAAGGCTAATATATACAGTAGATGAGAGTGAGATCAAGTCCCTAGGGGACAGCAGGTGTCCACAATTTTCGGTCACAAGGCAGTGACCCTTACTAATCTTCTTAATCCAAAGAAATTGACCATGCCAACTTTAAGCACAGCAGTTGTCCGTAGTCAGGTCATAGGGTAAGATGACCCAACCTTCTCACCTGGTTACAAATCTTCTTAATCACAAAATTATCCAGTTTGTACATACGATTACTCAAATTCATGTTGACAGATTCCGTATGTTTAATGAGACTGGATTCTATAATGTTGCTACTGACAATTGAATTACAAGGTAATATTGAGGAGGCATTATCCCGGTCAATGCAATGCTTATTATCTCTGAAATGAATGAGTGTTAACTGTGTAGAGAGGATTATTTATGAGCTTGCAGTATGTTGCAACATCATATAAAAGGTCATTTAATTTAGAAAATAATTATCTTTGTTTAAAATCACTACTGTGTTGGCTTCTTTGGGGGGATCGGTGGTAGAAGAGGTACCGTTCTTGCCTCGCAAGCGAGATGTCACGGGTTCGATTCCCGGGCCGGTGGAAGTTGTTTGGACTTACTTCCTAGCCCCCATTAGTCCCTGTTCACCTAGCAGTAAAGTAGGTACCTGGTGTAAGTCGAAAGTTGCGAATTCGTATTCAGGGAAAGTTGTTGGAGCTTCCAATAACTTGATGACATAAACCACTGACTCTTTAGGCTTCTACCCTTGACTCTTCAGGTTTCTACCTTAACTCATGAGACATAAAGGCAAGCATGAACTTAGCATGCTTTCCTGTGGGGCGCTGTAAACGCTTCTGCGCTTCACCTTACACAAGGATGTGGAGTGCCCAATAAGTAAATAAAAAAAACAAAAACTGTGTTGGCTTTATTTGCTTTAGATCATTTTCTTTAGGGCTTGGATTGCTTTGGTGAATGTTTCTGGACAATTTGGAACACAAGGCTTAGACATAGATGCATACACAACACCTTTACACATGTTCACTTCTTCACTTGTCAAATTACTGAATTTCTCCAAATTGCAAAATGTTCTGGCTATATCAACACTGTCGACTCTCTTGTTAGAGCCATCAAAACTTAAACCATAGCCGAAGGCACACAAGGTATCATTTTCTAGTTGTTTAGAGGAGACATTCACTACACAGTTGTGATTGGCATCCTTAGTCCAATCACTTGATCTCACTCTCCTCTACTGTACATATTAGCCTTCTCAAGTATTTCTCCTTAGTCTGGACTCACCCTTGAGGATGTGAATTACACGAAACCGCTTGGGAAATTCGTGTTTTCTTGTTTCCTTGTGGTTATCAGCATATACTTGGATCACGTGCACCTACAGTGATTACGAATGTAAACGACGTATTGAATAATATAAACCTCAATTTAGAATTTAGTCCTGAAAAAAAAATATTTTAATTTGACAAGAACAAAAATGTCAGTTGTATTTTAAGGTTTACCAGTTCTTAATCCCGACAAAACTAAATAATCTATTGTATTGACCAGTGTGTAGAGGGTAAAGGTAGACGAGCACTTAGCATCGCCAGGCGCTGTCATATAAACTTCGTGCTGGGCAGTTGCTGGAGTTGTGGTGTCAATCCAAGATCAAAGCGTTCTTTTTATATTTTATTAACCCAAATATTTAGTATATTTCATTAATTTATTTCTGCAGACACAGCAGTACAGGTACATGTACAATGACAGTTACAAGTAGAGGTACAAATACAAGCACATATAGATACATGCATAGGTACAGATACAAGCACAGGTACAGATACAAGCACAGGTACAGATACAAGCACAAGTACAGATACCACAGGTCAGATCAAGCACAGTAGATCAAGCAAGTACAGATACAAGTACAGATACAAGCACAATCAGATACAAGCACAGTACAGATCAAGCACAGGTACAGACACAAGCACAAGTACAGATACAAGTACAGATACAAGCACAAGTACAGATACAAGCACAGGTACAGATACAAGCACAGGTACAGATACAAGCACAAGTACAGATACAAGTACAGATACAAGCACAAGTACAGATACAAGCACAGGTACAGATACAAGCACAGGTACAGATACAAGCACAGGTACAGATACAAGTACAGATACAAGCACAAGTACAGATACAAGTACAGATACAACAGTACAGATACAGCACAAGTAGATCAAGCAGTCAGATACAAGCACAGGTACAGATAAGCACAGGTACAGATACAACTCACAGTCAGATACAAACAGATCAACACAGTACAGATACACAAGTACAGATCAAGCACAGGTCAGATACAAGCACAGGTACAGATACAAGCACAGAGTCAGATACAAGCACATACAGATAAGCACAGGTACAGATACAAGCACAGGTACAGATCAAGCACAAGTACAGATCAAGCACAGGTACAGATACAAGCACAAGTACAGATACAAGCACAGGTACAGATACAAGCACAAGTACAGATACAAGCACAGGTACAGATACAAGCACAAGTACAGATACAAAGCACAGGTACAGATACAAGCACAAGTACAGATACAAGCACAGGTACAAATACAAGCACAGGTACAGAAATAACATAATGATTGCAAGTATAAAATGCTACAGATTATTTTATGTCAGCTCACCCACCTTGTAACGATCAAATATAATAAGAAATGTAACAGAAAATAATGAGGAGTAAGTTTAAAATAGACAAAGAAAGACAATGTAGTTTTATCTCATGTGATGTAAGGGTTTAAAAATTAACTTTAAACCTGTGACGCGGAAAAATAAAACACCTTGTAAATTTTTTTTTTTTCTTGTGGAAGTTAAAAACATTCTGTAAAAGATTCTCTCTCTCTCTTCTTAACATTGCTTATATTATTTCATTTATTTCATGGCTCTTTTCTTCTCCGCTTTTTATTATATTTTCTCTCTGTTTTCTTGATTATTTATTCTCTTTCAGCTTTTGTTATTCTCCCTCCCCCCCCCCCCCCCCCCCTCTCTCTCTTGCCTCAGCATCGAGTCAAACATCAAAGGGGATATTTTAAGTGAAATTTGCTCCCCCTGAAATTGGATCGTGATTTCGCCTCGTGACAATCTTAAGGTGTTGCTGTTGATGGTGCTTCTGTTGGTGCTGCTGTCGATGGTGCTTCTGTTGGTGCTGCTGTCTATGGTGCTTCTGTTGGTGCTGCTGTCTGGTGCTTCTGTTGGTGCTGCTGTCGATGGTGCTTCTGTTGGTGCTGCTGTTGGTTGCTTCTGTTGGTGCTGCTGTCGATGGTGCTTCTGTTGGTGCTGCTGTTGATGGTGCTTCTGTTGGTGCTGCTGTCGATGGTGCTTCTGTTGGTGCTGCTGTTGATGGTGCTTCTGTTGGTGCTGCTGTTGATGATGCTGTTGGTGGTTCTTCTGTTAATGCTGATGATGCTTCTGTTAATGATTTTTTTTTTCTGTTACTGCTTCTTCTGTTAATAGTGTTTCGTCTTCTGTTAATGCTGGTGCTTCATCTGTTAACGCTTCTCCTGTCCTTATGATCAAAATTAAAACATGATGGACTGGTGAAAGTAAAAAAATATAAAAATAAACTCGTATATGAGATAATCCAAGTGGTGCTTCAGACTTCCTTGATGGTGGTGGTGGTGGTGGTGGTGGTGGTGGGTGGTGTGGTGGTGGTGGTGGTGGTGGTGGTGGTGGTGCTGGTGGTGGTGGTGGTGGTGGTGGTGGTGGTGGTGGGTGGTGGTGGTGGTCGTGGTGGTGGTGATGGTGGTGGTGGTGGTGGTGGTGCTGGTGGTGCGTGGTGCTGGTGGTCGTGGTGGTGGTGCTGGTGGTGATGGTGGTGGTGGTGGTGATGGTGGTGGTGGTGGTGGTGGGGTGGTGGTGGTGCTGGTGGTGGTGGTGGTGGTGGTGGTGGTGGTGGTTGTGGTTGTGGTGTGTGGTGGTGGTGGTGGTGCTGCTGGTGATGGTGCTCCTTAGACCCGTGTGATGGGGCTCCACGGTGGATGTTATAAGAGGGTGAGTGGGAAGGTGAGTGGGAGAGGTGGGGAGGAGTGTGATGATGGGTGATGAGATGAGAGAGAGAGAACATGATGGTGCTCATACATGCTGAGTCTGCCACCATGATTGAAGTGTGAAGGAGAGGGAGGGAGGGAGGAGGAGGGAGGGAGGGAGGAGGGAGGGAGGAGGAGGGAGGAGAAAGGAGGGAGGGAGGGAGGGAGGGAGGAGGGAGGAAGAAGGGAGAGAGGAGTAGCAGCAACTGGTGAGGGAGAGAAGGAAGAAGGGGGGGGAAGGAGGGAACCAAGTACACACAGCTGACGGTGAAATTGACTGGCGAGGCAATAGTGAATTACGCGGTAGGTCTTGAGGAGCCCAGGAAACAGGGGTAGAGAAACGATTGGGTGAGTTTGTGTGTCCTCTTTATACGTGTGTGTGTGTGTGTGTGTGTGTGTGTGTGTGTGTGTGTGTGATTGACCTCGGTGCCACACAATTCTCAAAAGCGAAAAAAATATTGTTTTCACCACCAGAGCATTTGATCCTTTACACAGTTTTTATACATATATATATGTATATATTTTTTTTTGCACCGCCAGAGAGAAACTGGAAATGTTCACGACGAAACCTTCTGAACCACAACCATAATACTATAGAACGTTCACATGGAAAACGTTCTGAAATAAAACAAAAAAACTGAGAAAACGTTCATATCGAATCTCTGAAAAGCAACAAAAACACAAAAAAAAAAATTCACATCGACACATTCTTTAAAAAACACAAAAACGCCCGAAAACGTTCTCATCCAAACACAAGAGACTGGAATCGTTCACACCAAAAACTTCTAAATGAGAATCAAAAACGAAGACAAACGAGAGAGAAAGATATTCCTGGAAATGTTGGGAAAATCGCTCAAGTTCCTTCATTTGTGGTGATGGAATGAGGAAGAGGGGAAGAGGTGAGGGGAAGGATGAGGACAGAGTGGGAAGACGTAAGGATATGAAACATTTCAGCTGGCAAGGGAGAAGATGGGGCGGGAGGACGGATCCCTACCATGTTGAGTAGAGGTAGGGGACAGAAAGAGAGAGAGAGAGAGCTATCCAGCGCCACCCTGATCCAACACACCCTTTCCTCCTCCTCCTCCTCCTCCTCCACCTCCCTATCTTCTCCCCAACACCCACCACCTCCTCCTCCCTCTTCAATAACCCCCCAAGTACTAACCCTGGCTATGGACACATCACCTGGCTGACGACACCAGCACCTGTACTGCCTGCGAGGAGGAGGAGAGGAGATGGAGAACAGTGTTCATGTGAATACCATCAGAATACAATTGTTTTCTCTGTTTTTCTCCTAGCAATGCTGGCGATGGATCTTGCAACACCAGAGCAATACTGCAGCAAGTAACACGTCTACCAACCAACCAACCAGCGTTTCAGCTATATTACTTTTAGTCATTTTGAGGGTTCAGTTGTAAAGAGGAAGTGTGGGAGCAGGTGGCAGGTAGGGAGGGAGGGAAGGAGGAAGGAAGGAGGAGGGAGGGAGGGAGGGGGAGGAGGGAAGGAGGGAGGGAGGGAGGAGGAGGAGGAAATGAGAGAGGGAGGGAGGAGGGGAGGGAAGGAAGGAGGGAGGGAGGAGGGAGGGAGGGAGGGAGGGAGGGAGGAAGGAGAATGTCCTTTATCCCATCGTTTAACTTTTATTTTGCGTCTATTTTTTTCGTCTTCTGATCGTTGTTGCTTTTTTTTCTTTCGACTTTTCTTTTATCTATGATTCTATTTATTCAGTTTGTGTTTTATTTTAATTTCTTTAGTTTCAGTTACGGGTTTTTTTTTAGTTTATGTTGTTATTGGTATTATCTTTATATCTTCTTTTCTTCCTTCATCTTCTTCTTATTCTTCTTATTCTGATGCAATTTTTATATTTACCTTTTCTTTCACTATTTCTTCTTCTTTTCTCTTCTTCTCATTTATGTTATCACTTCAAGATCTCGTTTAGCTACTCTTTCTCACTCCATTATCTTTCCTTCTCTTCCTCCTATTTCCTCACTTACCCCCTCCTATTCATGTCCACCTTCCTTCCTCACCTCTACTCCATCACCCTTACCTCATCCTCAACCCTCCCTCATCCTCAACCCTCCCTCATCCTCAACCCTCCCTCATCCTCACTTCTCCCTCATCCTCACTTCTCCCTCATCCTCACTTCTCCCTCATCCTCACTTCTCCCTCATCCTCACTTCTCCCCCATCCTCACCCTCATCTTCCGCCACCAACTCCTCTCCCTCTTCCTTCTCCCCCACGTTTAAACTCAACATCAACGACAGTACGACTATGGCGATCAAGAGACAAGTTTAACTAACCTACAGCATGTCGGTCACACCTCGGCAGTTTTAGACCCGGAAAATATTCGTCAGGGTTTACTGTCCAATATGCGTGGCGGGGAGGGATTTGCCAGAGAGCGCTGCGGCCACCTCTCCTCTAGGGAATTTAGACTCTGCGTGAAGCCATCTGCATCATGTCGCATACGATCTCTCTCTCTCTCTCTCTCTCTCTCTCTCTCTCTCTCTCTCTCTCTCTCTCTCTCTCTCTCTCTCTCTCTCTCTCTGTCTCTCAGGTTAGGTTAAGCTGGGATGGGTTCCAGGTCAGGGTTAGTAACGATTCCTATTATGAACGGATCTCAAAAACCTGTTCTCCGGATAGTTGAAATAGTCATCTTCACAATATACGAGAAAACCAAATAGTTCAAACAGATGTGAGAAAAAACAATATAGATCAAACTGCTCAACAAATCGTATATTTTGAGCTGGAAGACAAAATTTATACCACGAATAAAATCTAATAATACCCGTCAATAAATTCCGAACAGAGATACAGTGGCTATGTTAACTAATACATCCGAACACACCACTACCTAAATTGGAATACTTTCAGAAGTTACATTTCGAACAGGTTCTGACTACAGTATACCCACATTAAAAAAAAGTAATAATGAAGGCTATACATTACAAACAATCCTACACAGTTATTAATGTTTGATGCTAAAATATATTACATCACCGTGCTTCAACAACTAAGGTCTTTAGCACGTATATATTCTAAATTACTAAATACACTTATCATCAACTGTTATAAATTTAGTATAAGTACAATGTTTTGGCTTCATCAACTACATTTTGGGTAAATTATTAAAATACCAGTAATCCGTAAAAAAAAACCTGATAGTTGGATATAGTGATGATATAATGAAACACGGCGGGAGATCTCCGTAGACTTTTGACATTGGATATAGTGATGATATAATGAAACGCGGCGGGAGATCTCCGTAGACTTTTGACAAGATTGCAGTGAGCCGAGGATGAATTTATTTTCCGTTTTCTCTTATACACCGAAAAAAATTAAGGGGAAACTAAAACAAGTACAGAAATGCCCATATACTTTCCCCATGAAAAATATTAAATTTCGAGTATTAAGATGAACCGAATATTTACAGATTCAAGAAAAAACTCCCCTGATATTTGTGTTTATGGAATTTGTTTAGTGGTTACTGAAGAGCTAAGTAAACCGGATATATATATATATATATATATATATATATATATATATATATATATATATATATATATATATATATATATATATATATATATATATATATGTAATCTGACTCGAGTTACCAATCTGTCACCATCTACCTCTGACAGGTTTAGCCGTGCAAGGGTGAGGTACAGGAGAGGTTAGAGTCGGTTTATACACAGTTTACTGAAAAACATTAGTTGGCGCTTTCAGGTCAGTGTGTGTGTGTGTGTGTGTGTGTGTGTGTGCGTGTGCGTGTGCGTAAGGTGAGGTCAAGAGAGAGAGAGAGAGGGCTAGTAAAACCAAATCACAACCTCCAGAGTAAAATAAATCGTTCTCCGTTGCTGATATGAAACGTTTCACTATTCCCAGAGAGGATATACATGAATCTATGCGTATGTATACAGTATATATCTTTGTGTGCTTGTATGAATGTGCATGTCGATGCATGTATGTAAATATATACACTACACACCTCTTTGTTTGGAAGTATGTTTATGCTGTTTGTATATGTGTTTGTACTCATACGAATCTGTGTTTGTTTGCCACCCATGAAATAACCAGGATACAACATGACCATTGAAAAAGAGATATGAAAACAGATCCCATAAACTTAATAACACGTTAGAGATAATGCCGGTTATATAACGCTAAATCACTAAACCTCCTGTACATAACGAAACTACCACAAGGCCAGCACTGAACATGACCTCCTTCACTTCCCCAACTGTACAATCAGGTATAGCCAATCAAAGCTAATGAACAGGAGGCGACGGCTCTCTCCACCCGGCCGTCTCAACTCAAACACAATATACCTCCACACACTGAAGTAAATATAGTGAGAATAAGAGTAACAATCACAGAATAAACAACTTATACAGCATACAACGAAAGGGGGTAAAATGGAACGAAGTATTGAGAGAGGTACACAAAGTATTTTCCCAAGACAATCAGTATATGGGAGGTTATTGAGTATAGAATTAAGGCTCGTGCCATAGTGGACTGACTGACTGACTGACTGACTGACTGTGTAACTGACTGACTAACTGCAGAAGAGAGTGAGGAAAGGTCATAAAACTCTACCAAGAAAGGATGTAGTCAGTCAGTAGGTACAGAAATATTTTAGAGCATGACTACAGTCGGTGTGAGGGAGGCAGGGAGAATGTTGTGAAAGGAGCGAGTGAGTGAGTGAGTGAGTGAGTGTCGCAAGAGGTACTGGCCAGCTTCTCTGACCTATCATCACCGACACCAACACACACATTCAAACAACCACAAAAGGACATAACACACACACACACACACACACACACACACACACACACACACACACACACAGCAATATACAGTAAGTATTAAATATTAAACCGTGTATAATCATAGACATTAGGTAGATTAGATTAGACGGATTAAGTTTGATTAGACTGGTAAGTAAAGCGTGTGAGGGAGGTGAGGGAGTAGTGAGTGGGAGGTGGTAATGAGTGGGGAATGAGTTTTGAGTGGGAGAGCTTAATGAATGGGAGGGGGCAGTGGGTGGGAAGGACACTTACGGACATCTTGGTATAGAGAAGCACAACCCCCCTCACCTGTTCATCATCAACAACAACCTTCCTGTACCCACACAGCCATTCTAAAAAAAAAAATAAGCACAACAAAACATCATCGTCTGTGTCGGCTGCTGTACGGACAACATAATGGCGGAGCTCTTAAATACGCGTGAATTTAATTTTGTTTTTTTCGAATGTCCACGAGGCCGATCAGGTTTATAAAAAGAGCAAATGTTGTTAGCTCGCTCTGTTTAATCTGCTTAACATCTTTGCATAACAGTGTAGGAACGGCGAGGCAAAGACAATATGTTTTTTGGGGGTGGTACATATGCTTTACATATCACGCTGACGGAGAGGTTTTATTTCGTAACAATATTGCTTTATTTTTTAATTTCTTAAATGTTTCACATTTATTTATTGTTTTGTTTTTACTAATCTCTGCTCTTCAGGTGTAATAACTATATATTTATCTTTTTTTTTTCACTTATCAAATCCTGGAATGAGGTTACGTGCTCGTCATTCTGTTCCGCCTCTCGCGTCGTGGATTATCTCTGTATGTAAACGAGACATCTCTTGAAGAGGTTGGAAAGGCTTTCTCGAAACCTGGCACACGTCGGTCCCCAGATAGAGAACCTCGGATGAACTCAACAACAGACGTGATGACTCGATTAAGATTTACATTTTGGCGGCCATTGTTTAATAGGAAGGTCCATTGTATACTTTCTGTACTTTGATGTGACGATGGTGTTCAAAGCTGCATCGCGTGTTTAGTTTAAGGTAAAAGAATGAACCATGGTATCTGGTTTGTTTTGTTTTTATTCTTATTATTGGTCACGTTTCACTTTCCCTCCACCAGATTAATATTATTTTACGTAAGTATTTTTTTAAGAAAGTGATACGGTACCTCTAGTGTAGAAAAGGTTCAAGTGTGTGTGTGTGTGTGTGTGTTAGAATTTCATGTCTTAAAATACAAGTAACATCAGACTATATGACAAGGTTGTTGTATGCCGGTGGTTTAGCATCTGGGAAGGACACGATAGTTAACACATTGATACATGCTGATCACACTAGTCAGGGATAATGGAAGAAATATTAGTGGGTAAACCAGAGAGAGAGAGAGAGAGAGAGAGAGAGAGAGAGAGAGAGAGAGAGAGAGAGAGAGAGAGAGAGAGAGAGAGAGACGCTTTCATAACTCAAAGTACCCAACTTTCTTTAAGTATTACCCAAAATTTTGCTTTAGAACATATTAAAAATACTTACAAAAGCTGACCATCATAATGGTTCTCACAAACATGAATAGACATATAAAATTTATTTTTGACAAAAGTTTCCCTATTATCCACGAAGAGAATTTCTGCTTTCTGCTTGTGGTCGTCGGGCGCATTTTTCCTTCTCAAAATATAAATTTCACACTTTTTCGCAAATTTTGTAAAAAGAAAAGAAAAAAAGAAGAAATAGAAAATCAAGGCCACATTAACAGGTCTCGTTGTACAGAAACACAAAGAACAAAACTTGGCTTGACACTGCTCCCCTGCGCCACAGTAAGTCAAGCTATATCACGCTGGGTCAACATAAAACAATAGGTTAGGCCAGGCACAGTGAAGGTACCATGTTGACACTGTGTCCTGTGGCGGGGGGACCAGGTGGAGTATGGCGGAGGGCAGGTGGTGTGTGGCGGGGGGCAGGTGGTGTGTGGCGGGGGGCAGGTGGTGTGTGGCGGGGGGCAGGTGGTGTGTGGCGTGTAGGTAACCTCAGATCACCTTACAGTAAGTGTCAGCCTGTAACTGTCTGGAAACATCACTCATTACACCGACTAAGAGCAAGGTGAGTATGAACTAAAATTTATTACCCTGCACAAGTATAACGCGTATGAGTTCACCGTGCTGTTGTCACCATCAAGTTGTCACAATATTCATAAAATTCAGAAGCAAAAACGTGAAGGATCCTTGACATTTTAAACTGGCCTTACAGTATACTTCAGGATTCAGCGGAATACATATAACTAAAGCTTTTCGAATGATATATTTATACAACTCTGATAATGAATCTGTAATCCGTCAGAGTCAGCACATCAAGACGTCCCCACGCTGGTAAGGTCCCTCCCCCCGGCACACACGCCCGACGGAGCACACAACCTGAGCTCAGTCAATATTTGGCCACCTTGAATTAACATCATACCCCTGTAAGATCATCTGCTGGTACACGAGCCCCGCTCTGCCGTCATTCTCCCAGCCAATCAGTACTCTCCGCAGCGCTAAAATCCAGCTGTCATTGGTCGAGAGGCTGACGGCAATTAGGAAACATCGCGGTATCGATTTCGTCTCTGCCATGTGGAAACCCTTGTTGGTATATATCATTGGGGCTCAGGGTTCTGGGCGGGCAGACCTTTTCAGGCGGTGATTTATCTGGTAATGTAACACAAGTTTCTGGCAAACATTATCCTGGGTTGTGTGTATTGTTCCCACACGACTACGTTCCTCAAAATACGTGAAATATTGTATGAATTAACGAAGCATTTTTCTCCTCCCTGACTCTTGAAGCTTCATGTGGAGTCGTAAAAAAAAGTCATATTCATAACGAGAAGATTTTTTTAAAAGTGCAGTTTTTTCTACTAATCCAAAAGTTTATAAATGCATACAGTCACGTCAAGTCATACACACACTTAAACATTTACAAAACTACATACATACAGACAAAAGCAGGTACACACGAAGAAAAACACATGAATACACAAACAAAGACACACACACACATGAAAAGTGCACACGAGCAAACAAATGCACGTACATACAGATACAAAGATGTAAACACAGGTGAACAAAAATACAAACACACAAAAATACACAAACAGGTACTCACAAACAAACAGCTGCACAGACACAAGTACACAGATGTGGCGTACACACACTGGCTCACACTTTGTACACACACACACACACACACACACACACACACACACACACACACAGCTTCCCTCATATCACAAGTACAAAATAACAAAAATACGAGTAGTCTCATTTTGGTTGCGTTTATTCTCATAGAAAATCTCTCTCTCTCTCTCTCTCTCTCTCTCTCTCTCTCTCTCTCTCTCTCTCTCAGGCATCTAAAACAGAAAACACCAAATGCGTTTTTCAGGAGCAATCGAAATGCAAAACGATTCATTTTACAGTCATGAGGGGTCAGGCGGGCAGGAGGGTGATTGCCGTGGGTGTAATGATTCCCTCAACCATTCATCAGTCTGCGGGAGAGGGGGAGGGGGAGGTGGAGGCGATGGGGATGGGGGGTAGGGGTTGTTGGTATATACTAGTTTTGGATTCAGGATGAACAACGATGTGGGTTTTAGGGATGGATGATTGGATTCCATGTCGCTGCTAACAACTGTACTTTATGGCCGTTCTATTTGTTGTCAAGGGTGAAGTGAGCTTGGGAGATGATGTGGAATTTAGAAGAAACACCTCTCTCTCTCTCTCTCTCTCTCTCTCTCTCTCTCTCTCTAAGATAACAAAACAAAGAACGTGCATAGTTCCTAAAGTCTGGGGAGCCGGTACACCACTTTTCGTCTCTCGGGGATCTGTTGGCCAAGGCGGTCGTAACAATGCTTTATTTAAACCTCTTATATAAAAAAAACATGAAAGGTAATGATGAGATAAAAAAAAGGAGTAAAAAAAAAAAAGACAGTTTCTTAAAAGGTCGAATATCATTATAACATGACCCGTGTTAAGGTCCTACTCGTTATCAAGTCCAGAGTGATATCTTAAGGTCCTAATAGTGATAAAGTCCCGAGTGATATCGCATATAAACCTTCTTGTGTTGGAGGAGATCTTGAGATGACAAAAGACCGTGAAGAAAAAAAAATAAAAATAAAATCCAAGCATTTCTTTTAGTTCGAGCGCCACTGTGTTATTCATCATGTCTCCAGCTGTCTCGTCTGGTCGTGACTAAGATGTACGGGGACAATTTGAGAAGAAACAGATGAATAAAACCATTTTTTTTTACATAAACGAACATTAATTCTCACGTGGGGAGAGACTCGTCGTGCCATCTACCAAAAAACCTCATTAAAAAAAAAATTTCATTCTATTTATTTACTTAGCAAAATTCTGAAGAAAAAATATTTAGCTATAATCATAAATTTTGACTTATAATCATCACTTTACTCACTTATTATTTGTTTCGCTAATAGATAATATGCCTGCCAGGTTGTCCACCCCCCTCCTGTTTCAGTAATTGTTATGTCAGGTAATCTATTTCACTGTGGGGAAAACTCTCAACAAAATCAAGTCCGTTTGTATTCCGCTGAACCTGCCAAGCCTCATCAATACCTGTCATACTGTTTTTGTTTTTAATTCTGGCCAACACATACATACATACATACATACATACATACATACATACATACATACATACATACACAAAGTAAAATAAAACCAATAACCCTGTTGTCTAAGAAAGAAAACATGTATAAACAGAGAGAGAGAGAGAGAGAGAGAGAGAGAGAGTTATGTACTCAAGCAGATGAAAAATGTGTGTGTGTGTGTGTGTTTTTATGTACAAATTATATTCCAATAAAAGCAGTCGTCAATATTTACAGAACAATTGTGTGGTAGTCCAATAAAAGAAGAAAGACGGACGAAATGGAATATTTGCCCTCAAGTATATTAAATGTCAACCCGATACAGTTCTCAGCATGTGCAGTTTACAACTCTAAGGATATTGGTTTGACCCATTGAGGATGGTGGTTTAACTCTTAGAAGATGGTGGTTTAACTCTTAGAGGATGATGGTTTAACTCTTAGAGGATGGTGATTTAACTCTTAGAGGATGGTGGTTTAACTCTTAGAGGATGATGGTTTAACTCTTAGAGGATGGTGGTTTAACCCTTTGAGGATGGTGGTTTAACCCTTTGAGGATGGTGGTTTAACTCTTTGAGGACGATACTGTAAGGTATCATCTCTACTTAAACCTGTGAATCTCTACTTAAAACTATAAATCTTTACCTAAACCTATAAATCTTATCCTAAACCTCTAAATCTCTACTTAAACCCGTACGACATCTTCATGTGGGCCATTAAAACTGCCCCCCTCAGTTGTTGGTGGTCCTGCGTCTCGAATTATCCGGCTGTTATATCAGATTCTAAATTGGATTCCAATGATTCTATTTAAAGTTTTATGTTGTCTAGATGAAGCTTCGCCAAGTTGGTAATTGAACTTCTCGAGTGAAGCGATACAACCTTAACTTAGCCGCTCATGAAGGAGATTCCCTTAGGCAGACACACGTACAACCCCTAACCCCCCCACCCACCCATTAAACAACTTCATTTTCTCTCGCCATGGACATCAGCTGCTTCTCTATACGGTCTTCTGCTAGACATATACTTCACTGCTAAAAGAAAAATATACACCCAAGTTAGATTGAATAGAGAACAATAATGCTTCCTAATACTTCACTGATACTTAATAATGACAACTGGGTTTACCTGCGTTCATACCTTAACGTTTCCAATTAGGCGTCTTGCCCAAACTATAAATTCGTAATATTGATAAAAGTTTCCCCCCAAAAAATTGATAATGATGCAAAATTCCCAACTTAGGAACCATTACCAAACATTATAGTCCTAATTATTGTTCTTTTGACCGAACACCGCAAATTTAAGAACTGTGTGAGGAGGATGAACAATGAATGATCATCTCACTGGAAAACACAATGTAGAGCACCAGAGGTCAACTGGTGTGTACACGTGTGATACGCCATCATAGAAGGAGACTCGGTTTTTAATTTCCGTGATGCTCAGTTGAGTCTTTTGGATTCCATCGCCTTTTGTTATATTTCATAAAAACATTGTGAGCTGCGGATTATTTTCACACAGGTAATATTATTTGGCTCCCGGTAACAATATGATGATTAACTCGCAATGTTCTGTCTAGTTCATGACAGGAGTTACTCAGATAGTTCAGTTCATGACAGGATGATAACTGATGGGTCGTGAATAACAATATTTCACAAGAGTACTCATAAGATAGGTCGTAAGGCGATATCAGTTGAGTGTCAGCAAAAGTGATGAAAGGTTCGACAGACAGACAGACAGACAGACAGACAGACAGACAGACAGACAGACAGAACGAGACAAACAGACAGACAGACAGAGATAGATATTCAGTAAAATCATCATGGAAATTTAAAACTGGTATAACACATATGCAGACAATGCAGGTATACACTAAGCCGTACATACATACTGTAGACCGTGTAGGTATACAATATCCAATAAGTTCTAGACAGGTAACCAAACAGTGGTAAACAATAAGGCGATATAGCCAAGGATAGCCAATAAAGCTACCAGGTGCTGATTGCAGGTATATTATGGAGGATCCGTCTAATAACTACTAAGAATGGAGGCAGGGAGGGACAAATGTCAGTATAAGTTGAGATAAAATAGAAGAAGTGAAGTGTGTCTGCAGATGGAACACTGAATGACGAGCTGAACAAAAGGTGTAGTGAATGTATGTAATGGTGTGTGTGTGTGTGTGTGTGTGTGTGTGTGTGTGTGTGTGATATCCAAAACACAATATAAACCATTTCCTGGATTTGAAATTTCACCTCGTAACAAAAGTTCCATCAACATCGATAAAACGCTTTTCTTTTTTTTCCCCCCGAATCCAAACTCAATATAAGCCTATGTGACCGCAAACAATACCTGTTTTTTTTTCCCTTTCTATACAGCGATACACACAACTTTTTTTTTTTTACTTTTTCTTTTTTTTTTACAAACTGCGTTACATCGTCTCCACTATTCAGCGACTAAGCGTATGACGTGTCTGTTGGGATGAAGCTGTGTGTCACGGGTGATGGTTCAGAACTTCCAGACAGACAGACAGACAGACTCTCCATCACACACACACAAACACACACACACACACACACACACACACAGTACAACTTGCGTAGTTTATAGAAGACCTTTAGTAACACGTGAAGAATATGGCTAGTAGCGACCACAGCCACAACAAGAGCAGATGTAAATAGTCGCCGTCACTAGATAACATTTAACGCTTTACAGCTTTACTTGGTGTAGACATTAAGCTGTTATCACTGCCTCTGAACGTCTAAGGAAGGTCTTTAAGCGCGTGACTCACTAATTATATACCATTTAATCAACAACTAAAAATTATTGACATTATAATGATATCACTGCCTTTCAACAATTAAGAAACATGATATAAAACTTGGTGTAAAAATAATAACGTGATACATTAATCTCAATTTACCTCAAAACAAAAACGTGTCGCTTTACTGCCACATACGTAAATAACAAAACACATCTGATAATTATATAAGTTAATATAAATATAAATAAACAAATATATAGATGAACAAATAAGTGAAATACTATACATGTGGATCCGATATTACATGCTGAAAATGTTCTGGGCACGCGCAGTTCGATCAATTCTAATCTAACCATCCCTATCCTAACCTAACCTAACAAGCTTAAAGGGAAGAGGAAAATATTAATATCAGTCATTTAAGATTTTCCGTTTTCATTTTAACAATATTTTCTTTGATTGTCGACGAGCTCATTGTTTTAAGCACTTCAATTAGTAAACAAAGGAGACCGTACAAGTGTTGACCACAGCATTTAAAAATTTTACCGCGCAGTCATTATCATGCCAGAACATGCACAATGAAATTTTATACAGTGCATATTTTTTTTATTGTGTGTGTGTGTGTAGTGTGAAAGGAAGAGAAAAACAAAGAAATAGTAAGTCGAGGTTTGTGGAGTGATCTTTTTTATGGTGGGTCTAAAACATTCATTAAATATTTAGTTTTTCTTCAGTTTTCTTCTTTTTTCTTCATTACTCTGACCATAACTGTGGGTTGAGGTATTGTTTTCAGTCTTAATTCTTACTGTATGCACCCAAAATAACTCAAGAACGGGTTTGCGGATTTGCTCCAAACTTGGTAGATTTGACGAACGTGTGACAACGTTCAACTGTAGTAGTAGTAGTTGTTGTTGTTGTTATCATCA
Organism: Homarus americanus; assembly: GCF_018991925.1. Classification (NCBI taxonomy): domain Eukaryota; kingdom Metazoa; phylum Arthropoda; class Malacostraca; order Decapoda; family Nephropidae; genus Homarus; species Homarus americanus. The sequence continues at coordinate 7,309,849 of NW_024746161.1, forward strand.
GTAATAACCCAATGGTAGACTCTGCTGCCATGTAGACATCAAAAAAATTGTGACCAAGTCCCAGGTTGCTGATCACCAACTTCGACAACATCATGAGAGTTTGGATTAAAACAAAATAAAAACCACTGTGCAGTATGTGGTTTAAGGCTCCACTTCTCTATTAATGTGATACCTTAGTGATTTTCAATGGACGTGTAGTTTGACCTCATCTTGTATGTAATGTACACTGCCTTTATTTTCAGCTCGGTGTAACTCATCAGTGTTCTTAACTCGAAGTATCTGGCACACTAAATAACTACCAACCATTCCTTACACACTCAAGACACACGTATGTACATCTTGTGTACCCTGTAGTTCATACGTACACATATTATTCACGTGCACCAGGTTAAACGTACATTACAAGTACAGGTGCCAAACAACAGGTACAATTACAGGTACACTGATTTGCATACGGAAGAGCAATTCCACTAGGACAGGTGTGTTATCACGAGCTGAATTATTACTCTATATTTACTTTCACACACGTTAGAGTCAAATGATATATAATTAGCGAGTATTTCTCCAGGTATATTGTCGTTCTCAGTGTTCCGGCTGAGTAATGTGACTTACATAAACTGTATTTGCAAACTATGTTTTGAAGTCCCCCCCCCCCCTCAAAAAATACATTAACGTTACTTACACAGATTACTCTAGTAAGCCTAGTTACTGCATTCACAAAATTGTGCTTTTATATGAGAAAAATCTTTTATCAATTGAGCCGATTAGTACTTAACCCCTTTAGTTATGTTGCTGGAAAACAAGGGAATGGGCTCAGTTTGATTAGTTTAGCTGTATATTGCTGGAGCCCGTATACAACACTGTCATTACTCGGTGCTGTATTCTAGGACACACATTAACACAGTCGCGCGGGAAGATAACTTTAGTCTGCCCAGTGATTCCTTCCGTCTCCAGTAGTTTTAAGGTACATTCGTTACTCCTACTTAAGGCAAGGCATCATCTGCATTATACTTATCAACACATGAGATATACTGTACGTCTCTACCTCATGTTTAAATGTGTAAATGTAATACTATTTCTGACTCTAAATTGGAATCTATTTAAACAGAATCGAGTCTCTTGTTCTCGACTACAGCTATACCCAACAGCAGCGTTATGGAGACTGATTTCTCGCTTGACAATATTGGAACCAAGATCTCAGCCACACTTAAGACGTAACAAGTGATCACCTTTTCACTAAGAGCCTCATAAGTTACAACTTAACCCAATATAAACAAAACTTAGACTTCATAATCAAGAGTACAGTACAGTACAGTTTTTTATCAAGGCGTTGCTCGCTAACAAATACCTAAAATATGCATTAGTATATGAGGCAATTGTTGATGTAATCCACAAATGTTACAATGTGTGATGACAAATTCTAACTCAGCAAATTACAACCAGAAGTCAAACAGCTATTGAACACTTAAAGACCTATTATTACATAACAAGTAAGAGAGAGAGAGAGAGAGAGAGAGAGAGAGAGAGAGAGAGAGAGAGAGAGTAAAAAATATCAACTGGGTCTAACATGCAATAGTGAATAAATACGTAATTAGTATCGTTTGTGGTATAAAGCGATCTAAGTAAATGTATTATTCAAACAAAAATTTCAAGCTGTGTCCACCTCCACACACCAGTAGTAAACCCACACACATGTAACAAGAAAAGTTCACACTGATTTTTCTGGTATATCCTTGGAACACATTCTTACTTCAGTACGTTACTATCTTCAATAATTTATCGTGGTTACTTATCTATTCCTGTAAACGAAGGCTTAGTCTTCGGTGTACTGTATTCAAACTGTTTCTAACAGATTGATGATATCACACCACAAACTACAGCCTCCAATGATATCATAATTTGTTCACTTTTTTGTTCTACACTAGTTTCATGATAATACTGTAATAAAGTAAACAAGTTCTCCATGTTGTTTACCATTTGAAGAACACTACCAACAGAGTGAGGAGATGTGAGTGTGGAGGTGACCTTTATGTCCTCCTCCGGTGTGTACACGGACTCTTTTTCTAACGTGACTTTCTCTTTACCGATGCTTGAATAATTAATCCTTGCCCGCAGGACTGTTCCCTCTGTTTACTTTTTCTGTGTGTGTGTGTGTGTGTGTGTGTGTGTGTGTGTGTGTGTCAGGTTTTGTTTTTATCTGAGATTATAAAGCTGAGTTCAATCCCCCAGCCCTGGACAGATGCAAGAAGGGAGTTGTCATCCAGTGTGACCTTACCTAACTATTCATGTTTTCTTTCCGGGTACTCCGATATTTTCTTGTACTAACACTGGACATTATAGGTCATAGAAAAGTAGCAAGAACAATTAATGTATGAACAGCTAGTAAGCTTATAAATTGTGAAGTAATAAATGAGAAATCAAATAAAAATCCAAGAAAGACATAAACCGCGGAAGGTATCTTGATAAAATAATAGTTTACCATAAATATGAAATTATCGTTTTCTCTATGGGAAAATGTTCTTTCATCTGTTAAAGAAAACTTAACTTAACATGAATAACTTTGTTATTGCTGTCGTTATTAAAGTAATCATCTTCATTTTTATTATACTTTTCACCACTTATCAACCGTTCAGCCAGTTGGTATGTACAGTGTTGGTACAGAAGGAGAGCGGAGGCCGTGAAATCTGTGAATGTGATGCTCTATGGTGACACATTGGATAACACCATTCTCACATGTGTCCGGGCTCGAACCCTGGACATATTTAGGTGAAAGATTCACGAGTTACCGCTGCTATACAGTACCACAAACACCCCCTGTATACATCTTACTAACATTTCATTGGATTTTGTTGGATGTAAACCCACAACCCTGCTCTAAACCCACAATACTAAACCCCCTTAACCTAATTGTTAGTGTTGTTGTTTTAATGTTATATTTTATTGTTATTGTTGTTGATGATGTCTCTACCGTTCGTTTTGGTAACACAGGTCGCCCAGACAAGAAACCAATTACCCTTCAGACACAGCCTTTAACACATGCAGGAAACATAAGATTTTTTCACTACATTCGACACTTTACATTACATATTACTGTCAACATCTGAGTTCCTTCCAATTAGAGACAAGAACGTATGGGGGGGGGGGGCGGCGTTTGAGATAGTCTACACCATTTGAAAAATTCCCCAAGCCTGACACTACACCACTCGACAGATAACACGGTTGGCGGGTACATCATTTACTGCCACACATCACTCAATGCCTTATCTGTAAGGCTGCAACGCCAACAAAGCACCGTGCACCACCATGAGGAGCTTCTGAAGTAGGGTTTATCAGAGTCACTGTAGGCAAAAATAGGAATATATGATATGGTGAACTGGTGAGGAGAGATGAGGTAGTAAGGTGAGATCTGGTAAGAGAAAATTTATCTGGAGTGGAGTATTTGAGGCGTCACCTGGCCCACACACACACAAGTCCTGCATTAGGTGAGTGGTGGTGAGTCGCCTGAATCTGGATTATCGATGATGCACTGTGATATCTATTCTCCTCAACTACAGATAAAACGAGGCATCTAGTGCAAGTGCAATTAAAACGCCATTGTCTCGCAGTTGATAAAAAGAAAAGGTTATATACGTTTCACGTCTCCATAACAGAGATGTGACCAACCACCCAAGCGGTGAAGAGGATTAAAGTAAAAGTTACACATTTTTCACCAGTGGCACCAGTCACAATGAAAATTGTGCTTGTTGGTGGTATAACCTTGACTTTCAAGTTAAAGAATATTACCATCAAAGAGGTGGTAACTAAGTTACAGTGTACAACACAGTAAATACACGAGAGTTGATCCGCGTCGCAGGAGAAGCTGACAGAGATCTTTCTGTAGCTATTCATAGTCCGTTTGGTTTGAAATTTCCCTGAATAACTTGGCATCGTCCGCAAACATATGTATGGAGGATTATATAGCTTCTGGCAAGTCATGTATGTAACAAACAAACACTAAGAGGGCCCAGTACACTGCTCTGTGGTACCCCACTTGTCACGGGTACGCATGACGATTTCATGCCGTTAATCACTACACACTGCTGGCTACTGGAGCTATGGTAAGCACGACAAATTGAAGGCTTGACGTGAAGGTAAAGGGTTAGTGGGGACATCACACAATTTCTAAGTAAGTGTCACTCTAACCAGTGATCATGTACGAGTACACCCTTCAGCATCGTGCAACCTTTGACTTGTGGGCGTTCGTCATTTATAACATTTATAACGATAGACAGATACCATTACCAATTCAAGAAAAGAATGCATGAACAGTATACAGTTCTATGAGCAGTGTCGAACTCAAGTATTACTAATCTTTGACATGTATAAGTTTGTTTTAAATCAAGCCTGGCAATGTTTCGATGAACGTGTAACTTTTGGGTCGTATTTTATTGTTATTATAGGATTATCTGTTTAAACTTCAAAATATTACAAGATTTCGCTGTAGACAATGTGTGCTATATATCTTATGTGGAAGAACGACAAATATTCGTCAGGATATTCCCACAACAATGTCGATGTTTCCGCTACGAGTTTTCTCTGGTATCTCCTACAATATTGTTTTCTTTTACGGCCCAACCCCTAACTCAACTAATCTAAATTTATGCGCAAATCTTTATCTTACCTAATTTCAAAAATTTGTACCTTATTTTTTACCTCAGTTATATGTTCATATTATTTTTATAATTAACCTAATTTGTTTTGTGTGATATAATTAATTCGATTCCATCTTTTGTCTAATTCTACCTTTTCTTTCACATCACATGTCATCATAATTTTGTAAGGAAAAGCATTGTAATATTAGCTGGATTTTTTTTTTTTGCATTTTCATCTTACCAATAATTTTATTTTACTACAACTATAATACATCTCTATTTACCCGTACTGTATAATCTTCATGAACAACTGTTTCGTGGTTCTTACATTTCCTGGCAGCTGCTTATTTTATCAATACACAAATTAGTGTTTATTTCCAAACAATTAAACATTGCCTATCACAAGCTTCGTATGCATCTTCCTCTACTCAAAGACTATTACTGGTCTATATTTTGCTGCAATCAAACGTTCCTTTTTCGATTCGAGTATAACTGCGTATTCTGTACCTCCATAATGTACCTTTCATGAAGATTAGAAACCCCAGCTTAAATCACCTGATGATTAAAACACCCCAATGCTAACCTAACCTACACATTTAGCGTTAAATTACAGCATTAAATTATCTGGTGAAATAAGCTGGACTTCACGAGATCCAAAATATGTCGGCCTATACTTTAACGTCTCCATGGGCAGATAATTGCATACATATGTTTCTGTCATGAACACGCTGCATACCTCCCTCTTCAGAGTCGTTATCTCTCTCATGTCATATCTCCGTCCACTCGAACTGTCCCCTCGCTCTCCGCTTACCTATTTACTGTACCTATTTACTGTAACTTCCCTTATCCTCTGACATGACACTGGTACAACGTCTAAGAATCGATACCGTAGTGGAAGACACCTTTGTAATTACTAAGTTATCATACTCACCATTTATCAGAACACTAGCCGCTTCAAAAGGTCGGATTAAGTTTTGTTACGACTTACATTTTCTAGTGTTAGTCCAGGAGGAAACCAGAGTACCCGGAGAAAACCTGCGGTGTTTGGTAGGGTCACACTGGAGAACACCTTTCTCACATTGCAACGAGGAACTGAACCCGAAGACCCAAAGGTAAAAAGAGAAGTCAGTTACTGCTGTACCAATAACATTAAAGTACCTAATATACAATAATGAACTAATCTCTCACTAAGCCTATCAGGGCCACGTATAACTCGATAGTTCCTTAATAGATTAGAATACTAGCTTCCTCGCATGTCCCCGTATTCTTTTATCTGGAAGACACTACAGAAGCTTTCTTAGGGACGCTATAATCACCCAACCTAACTCTTGTCATAAGGGTGTGGTGGCCCTCTTCTTGTTGTCGCAGTTAAACAGCCATGAGTCGTCTGTTCCAAGTTCAACGTCAAGGTGTGTCGTATCATCGCTATACGGGTGATAAGTGATAAGAACTCGTAAGTGTTTACCTGGTGAGGTGCGTGGAGGTTCCTCAGTTGTCAAGACGTCGGCTACTCACTCCTCGATCTCGCTCACCTGCGACATAATACTGACATTAAGTAAATCTGAGTAATTTATGTTTACAGATGGTGCAAATTTAAGCTAGAATTTCAAGATAATGTAAATCTGAGATAAACACGTAAATATAATGTAAATCTGAGATAGATACCTAAAGACAGCGCTAATCTGGTATACGTATTTAAAAACACCAATGCAAATCCAATAAAGATATGTGACAAATGTGCAAATTTGAGCTTGATAGCTAACCATTTGTAATTGGGAAGACCATTTGTAATCAAAGACCGCTTGTAATCGGAAGACCAGTCATTACCTGAACGATAAGATAGTGAATCACTTACAGTGTAAGTGATTACACGTAAGTTTTAAAAGTTCTCATCACCTGATCTCCAGTGTATAGAGGAGGCGATAAGAGGGCAAAATAATGATTCATGAGGGTAGGGTCTCTCTCTCTCTCTCTCTCTCTCTCTCTCTCTCTCTCTCTCTCTCTCTCTCAGACACACATACACACATTCTACAACTTTCTAATGTAGCTAAGTTATATTACTCTATCTACGTGTGTGTGTGTGTGTGTGTGTGAGAGAGATTGGTTACATGCCCCTATGCTTACGTATGTGTCCCTGTGCTTCGCGTGCTTCGCATGTCACCGAACTTACAGAATAAAACAATATAATCACAGAGAATCACAAATCATTCACCCTCTAATACAACCATCCAGGTGTGTTGTCTCGTCAGGACCACCATGGAGTCAAGAAGGAGCCGGGAGGACCTGGTGGTGGTGGAGGGGTCACGGGGAAGCGCTGGGTGTCTGTGGCTACGCAGGACCACTCTGGAGAAGGTGCTGATGGGGGTGTCTATCGTGGCTGTTCTTGCCTGCATAGCCCTCATCGGGGTAGTCGCTGTCAGAGGATCGGGAACAGCGATGCCACCTGACACACAGACCGGCATAAGGTGCATGAGTATTGGTAGCCTTTGATTTCTTCACGAAAATAGTTTTGCTTTACATTGGTGCATATAATTCAGATTTAAACTCGTGGGACTATTAAATTGTGATGTACACAGAGTTCATCAATACACTTAATTGTTGTGAGTCAAGGTAGTCATTCTCTCAGCACTAACACATTTCCTCACCAGGTGTGCGCCAGCTCAAGTCCAACTGGATGTACCGCCGCAGGACACAGGAGACCATGGACGTGTTCACTCGGGTAAAGATTTACAAAACGCTAAGAATCTGACGCCCACACTGAAAATGTCAACGCAGCTGCCGAGATACTACGCCCGCACGGAAGAGGGGGTCGAGTATGACATCTGCAACACACCAGAATGTATCCTGGCTGCCGCTGCCATCATCGAGGCCATGGACAAAACCATCGACCCTTGCCAGGACTTCTACCAGTTTGCCTGTGGCGCCTGGATGGAAAAGCACCCAGTGCCAGAGGAGTCTTCAAGATGGAGTCAATTCGACATTCTTGACCTGGAGCTGAGTAACGCCTTGAGCAGCATCCTCACCGAGCCCATGAACCCACAGGACCCCGGCCCTATCAATCAGTCAAAGAACTTTTATGCTGCATGTGTAGACGAAGAACTGCTGGAGACTATTGGCGTGACTCCCTTGACGAACTTTTTGTCAGAGTTTGGTGGCTGGCCCATGACTCTGATAGACTGGGATGAGAACTCATTTGACTGGCAATTCTCTGTTGCCGAGGCCAAGAGGCAGTTGGGTGCGGACTATCTAGTAAACGTGTGGGTTTTCGCCGATCAGAAAAACACTGACCAAACCGCGATATATATAGATCAGACATCCCTGGGCATGTCTAGATCAGTGCTCACGACGCCCCATAACTACGAGGAGAGAATCAACGCCTACAAGACCTACATATACACCACAGCGTCAATCATAGCCACTTCCCTAGGAGAAGATCCTAGCAACATAGATGCAGAAGTACTTGGTGTCGTTGATTTTGAAATGGCCCTCGCCAACATAACTACTCCCGCTGAAGACCGACGAGACATAAATCTTATGTATAATCCTATGACAGTGTCAGAGCTTAGTGAGTTGAACGTAGGGTCAGATATACACTGGGAACAGATACTGTCAACCATGTTCGCCTCGACGGGAATCCCTATTGATGGCAGCACAAGGGTGGTTGTCCAGGAGCCGGAGTACCTGAAGAAGTTGACAGCTCTGGTGGCAACAACCAGTCCTCGTACTGTGTCTAACTATATAATGTGGCGTCACGTTCAGGCACTAGGTGACGAGACCAACCTCGCCATGCGAGACGTCTCCTTTAATTATGACATGGTAGCCACGGGCGTAACGGCTCAAGAACCACGCTGGAAGGTCTGTGCCGATAAATCCAACAACTTTATGGGCCTGGCTGCAGGCACTAAGTACGTGGAGACCTACTTCTCCCAGCAGGCCAAGGATGAAGCTAATGAGATGGTGGATGACATCCGCTCGGCCTTCAAAGACTTATTGGCTGTCAATAAATGGATGGATGAAGACACAAAGCCTAAAGCCGTGGAGAAAGCGGATACAGTAAGTAAGTTTATCGCGTATCCTGAATGGTACGGCAACACCACCGCCTTGGACACCTACTACAGAGGCCTCCAGGACATTGCGGACGACAACCATTTCGTCAACACACAGAAGCTGCTGTACGTCACTTGACACTGTAATACCTGGCACTTACACCTGACAATTACACTTGACACTTAAACCTGACACTAACACCTCACCTCACACTTAAACCTGACATTAACACCTGACTCTATCTACTGTCCTACACATTACTTATTTTACCCATTCTCTCTATGTCACGAAATTAATATATTATTTTCAGTTTGAACTTTTGACGCAACACACACACACACACGTATGAGACACTCTTCACAACGCACTGCTCCATCAAACGTCAAGAACAACCACTTATATTTTCTTGGGAACGAGTAATGAATATATTTATCATAGGTTTTCACAATATATAAGCAGTAGCTGTGGATATAGCGTGTAACGTAGCTATTATTTAAATAACACCTGAGGTAGACAGGGATGATTCTTCCAGTAGTGTTCAGAGATATTGATTAGGTGGGAGTGTGATTTTTCCTTGGTGGTGAAGCTGAGACGAATGTGTGGTGTAGCGGCAATGAATCTTCTTGTGGCGGCGTCTCAGTACAGTTCAGAGCATCGGAGAGAGGTGGTAGGACAGATCCTGGTAGTAATGAAGATCTAATTCATATGCCAGGTTGTGGATGAGCACGGAGGAGCTAAGAGACCTCGGGCACCCCACCAAGAGGAACAAGTGGCTCTCACCGCCTACCATCGTCAACGCCTACTATCTACCAGAGTTTAACTCCATCACCTTACCGGCGGGCATCTTCCAGCCACCCTTCTACCGCGCCAACTCCCTCCAAGCCCTCAACTATGGCGGCATTGGACAGGTATGCTATCACTCACTGACTCAAAGACTAAGAGACAACACACTCCACACGACCACAAACAAACATTTAATGCCTGAGACGTTCCCTCGTCCACCTGTGACACTCTTACATGTTCATCACTACGGAAATTATTATTTTAAATAAAATTAATTTCCTTTAAAAAAATAGAATAACTGCGCGACCTTTACTACAGTAATGTAAAGTTTGTGCTGTTGTATATCTGGAGGTCTTTCACGAGACAATATCGCGTGTCATTTTCACCATAAACACGACCGTTACCTGTTAATTATTCCCTGTCACCTGCATTTGCCAAATCTTACATACTGTATACCAGGTAAACGCGAGGCGTATCCCGTAGTACAGTATATAGCTGCATCTTTTGCGGTCACTGCTGGCTCACCGGTCACGTCTCCTGCAGGTAATAGGTCACGAGCTAACACATGGGTTCGACGACGAGGGACGCCAGAACGACAAGGACGGTAACGCCATCCCGTGGTGGAGCTACGACACACTGGCGGCCTTCCAGGTTCGGGCCCAGTGTATCGTGGACCAGTACGACAACATCCGCGTCCCAGAGCTCGACGACCTCCTCCCTAACACGACTCTCAACGGCGTCAACACACAGGTGAGTCACCCCTCACACCACACCTCTACCACACTGTACCTCTGCCCCTATATATGTCAGCTAATGCCTTTGTTATGCCCCTACCATTCCACCTATTCCTCTACCATGCCTCTACCACGCCACCTATTGTACCTTTACTATGCCCCTATATGCCACCTATTATGCCTCTGCTATGCCTCTACCCTAACACCTACCACGCTTTAACCCACGAAAGAGAGTTTATCTGTTTTCTATATACCACGTCCTTACTGATGACAAATGAACATCAACTAATAAATTGTGTTGGTGTGGCAGGGTGAGAACATAGCCGACAACGGTGGACTGCGGGAGGCGCTCCTGGCCTACCAGAAGTACATCGAGCGTAGCGGAGAAGAGCCTCGCCTCCCAGGCCTCACAAACTACACCCCCTTCCAGCTGTTCTTCCTCGCCAACGCCAATATCTGGTGCGGCGCCATCACCACCGAAGGTCTCCTCAACCAAGTGCTCACCGACTCCCACTCCCCCGCCAGGTACCGCGTCCTAGTACCTATGAGCAACATGAAGGAGTTCTCCAGCATCTGGGGCTGTCCCGCCGACTCTGGCATGAACCCGCCCCACAAGTGTGTCGTCTGGTAGCGTGGGATCCACCCACTCACACCACACACTGGCAGCCTCTCCTCTCTCTCCTTTTATAACTCTATATATATATATATATATATATATATATATATATATATATATATATATATATATCCAATATAAAATGTATATACAAATACGTCTAAATTTCATTGAGATACTCAAATAAGGAACTATTATTACTGTATTTAATTCAATATCCCAAGAAATAAGAAATACTGTACTGTACATGAGAAGTGAAAAAAGTAAATGGAGTGGGTGAAAAAATTACTATGAACCGGTATCACCCCCCCCCCGCCTCCCCCACACACAGGGTAAGGAAATACGACACCTGGGTTTCACAAGTCAATAAAGCAGAAAAAAATTTCATTTTTCCCACCGCGTGAGAGTCGACAAATGACGACCAGCATTATTCTATAAGGCAGAGCAAGCATGGTTGTTGCTGCACTGTCCCACGTCACCACAACACACAAGCTCCACTACATATAGGCACACTGGACAGTATACTTACGACACGTAAACTGAATAAACTGAAAACTAACCCGAGAGACAATACTGACAGATAACCTTAACCTGATTTTGTTAAGTTCCTAGGAGGGCACCTGCTATAATGGCGGCTATCAGACTACAGGTGTCATTTGTTCGTATAAGGTCCTGAGAGTCTCATGCTTCAATCAGGTGGAATTTTTGGATTATACAGTAGTCCCAATGCCCCCCTCCCACCCCACCCATCCCCAACGGTTGAACCCTTCATTAAAAACATCTATGTATCTGTTTATTTGCTACACACGGCCACGGTTTTTAATTAAAGGAGGAAACTTAAATTTGATATGTTGTTGTAGCTGGCCCCGAGGAAGTCCTTCCCATAGTTGTCTCTCTCCCAATTTTTATATTATCGATGGAATAGCGTGATTACTAACCTTGTTAACGGCATTAAGACCTTATAGTTGTTGATGCACAGTAATAACATTATAACGTCAACATTATCAACACATTAAAAAGGCAAGAGTCATGAGATGATCTGTGGAGTGGTGTTGTGGCTCAACTCATTCTCGCTAACTTACTTCATCATAAACAAACCCGGGCAGCGTTAAGTACTCCAGCTAGTGTACGATACATAGATATTTTAGTTTTAATTTTAAGCCCTGTGTTGCCATATATAGTTGGGGAATGTGTCTGACGTGTGTACATGGAATATGATCAAGTGGTGAATATAACCAAATCTCAGAAATATTCCAGAAACAATTATCATTATTATTAGTAGTAGTAGTGTCATTATTAACTACGGGTATATTCACATAATTCTGTACCTTTACCAAGATAAAATAAAACTCACAAAATCTACCTGTGCTTATTCAGTTACACATGTCAATAATATCAACCCTATGTATTTCCCCTATAGTGCTTGACTTATGAGACACCCTGTACCATGACAAGATAATTCTCAAGGAAAATTAACTCTCCAGTCCTGTAGTAGCGCCACTTCCTCCTCCTCCTCCTCCTCCTCCTGTGACAATGACTTCTGAGTAAGTTCATCACCGTTCACCCATACGTAATGTTAACCAGGACGCCCCGCTGTCATGCTTCCTCCTAGAAATCTGATCAAAGACTGTATTAGATTCTGACGTATTTTACATATTTCAAAATTCATCTCTTTCGTAAGTCATATTCCGCTTCCTGGAACATGTCAGGTGGTATTTTTGACGTGACAGAGCATATTTACATTCTGTACATATATCCTTGGTGTTTGCTGATAATACCAGAGCTTTTGAAAAATTGAGTAAATTTCCAAATACTGTACCGTACAACCTCACCTCACCCTCATCATTTTCATTACATTCCACTTATTCTGACTTTTTCTTAACTATACTTGTCATTGATGTGTTTTTATATATATAAATGGGAATGCGAACTGTAATTAGTATTATAAAAGAATGAGAGTTATGTCCCGTGATTTTGCTACTGAAGTAACACAATACCTCAGTGGCAGCCGTAGACGCCCGTAGTTGGTGCAGGTGAGCGCGGTGCCGGGCTGGCTGCTCCTACAAGCCAGGGTGCGTCAACTCAACCACTAGTTCTTGTCCAGCGGTGGCGGTATGAACAACGTAGTGCTGGCAGTGACAATACTCGGCCAGTGAGTGACAGCCAGAAAACTGATTGCAGAAGAATGATAACATCAGAGAAGTTTTTGTTGATAAAAAGGCAGATCATGAGGTGACGGGTCAATGCAGTGGTACATAAAGCAGAGGTCGCGCTGGAATTATCGAAGTGGGGTCAGTGTCGTTCTCTCACAAAATCACCGTCGAAGTTCTTGAGTCCGGAGCCCAGCAAAGACTACCTTCACCCTGAACCATCTGCGTGAGTATCTAGAAACTTAATCTTCTTTTATCAATATTCAGAAATATCCAACACAACTCGTATGCAAATCAGCTGCGATGCTTTTGTATACACTTTTATGGGCCGATATAAATAGGCTCGTGTGTGTGTGTGTGTGTGTGTGTGTGTGTGTCCACGAGGAATCTTTTAAGCCTATCAAGACATATGCTTTAGGATGTACTTAGCAGCGTTTAACTTTAAAATATCCCCACTACCTGTACCCATTAATATCCCCACTACCTGTTCCAAAAAGGGAGGGAGGAGATATAGTAACCAATTTTTTCCTACACATCCAGGAGCTCGTCGATGCGTACGAATTGATTGAATGTGGTAATTACATCCCTGGTGACGTCGATGTGTACGAAGATGACAGAGCACAGAATAATTAAGGTTAATACAAAGCGTCTTGGTGTTGGTAATGGTGTGGCCCACTACCCAAAGGTATGGACAAAAAGCGTGATGGGTTGTTTTAAGTTTCACACACACAACCTCTCCTGGATAATGGCGGGATTTTTGCGTTAAGGATGAAGAGTTGAAGAAGAGGTGCACCAAACTGAACACGAGTGAGATGGAGGTGGTGGTGGAGGAGGTGGTGGAGGAGGTGAAGGTTGTGGTGGAGGTGAAAGTGGCGGTGGTGGTGGTAGGGGTGAAGGAGGTCCAAGTGGAGGAGGAGGTGAAGGTTGTGGTGGAGAAGGAGGTAGAGATTGAGGAGGAGGAGGTGGGAACGAGAGTTAAAGTGAAAAAAAAAATAACGTTGAGTAAAATGTTCAAAACACTGCCGTTCTGTCTTGAACTTTATGCCGCAATATATCCCAACTCCATAACCGAGACCTGACACCGTACATAACAGTAAACTTCAACTTCCACTCGAAACACTAACTTTAAAACATTACACCTACCTGCTCCCTCTAACCTTCTCATGCACCTGGGCCTAGCATGAGCACACCACTATAGGCCTTTGTGTTTACAAGCTATTACGTCACATTTTAGGTTTATTCTCGGCTCCATAGACAGTTGGACTTAAAGATTTCACCACCCAAAGATGTCACTATGATTTTAAATAAAGTTTCTATGACCTGTATTATTTTAACTGTCTCCCAAATGATACGAAATTCCTGTACTAAAAAAAAAGACGCGTTGTTTATTACATTTGGTGCGAATGTTGTTGATAGTTGGGCGGTTGGTCTTCCAATTTGTACAAGTTTTCTGATCTTGATAACGATACAAAGCTACTGCAATATATACTGAGTAATATAAGATAATTTTCACGTGACCAGTTGGCATTTTAATTAAGTTTTCGAATTTACGAAAATAATATGACGAATTACAGATGATTTAAATTACTGGGTTTATTTTATATGTATTATGTATGCAGTATCGCGTCGACAACAAAAAATAATTAATTTCTACATCTTGTTACTTAAAGTTAAATGTGTTCCTTGTTCCTGGTTAAAATATGTAATGAAGACTTGAAACTAAAATTAACAGGAGTCTGACCATCCACTGTATCTTTAAATGACCCCAAATATTAAGCCTCTGGAACCTTGTATAGTAAACAGTACTCTGGGACTGGACGCTTGTAGTACGTGACTGATTAACAAGATATAATTACGATACTCTGCTGAACAAAAGGCCAAAACAAAGCAAATTATTCTAGTCTACTTTGGATGTATTCAATCGTAACTTCAGTGGTCATTCCTCAACTCATCTGATGGTCCAGTCAACTCCGTTTCTCATGCGGTCAATTTACATTCTCGGAACTCTGTGTGTGTGTGTGTGTGTGTGTGTGTGTGTGACTCTACATCACCCCCAACTGGATCTGACGACACCTGAAATTTAAACCCTCCAAAATAAAAATAAATAGATACAAAAGAAACAAACAGATTGAATTCAGATGTTCTCAATAGTTACAACATAGAACATTCTCCTCTTCTGTCCAAACTCTTTCGACTATCACATTTCATTTCATTCTTTTTCCTTCTATATGCAATACTAAAGAAACAAAATAATTAGACCCTATGAGTTCTTATATAGTTCCCTCAATTAAACTTGTCTCCCCCCCCCCACCCATTTCATATCATATCCATCAATTCAAAACATATTGCACTGCTTCAAATATATTCAAACATTGACCAAAGGACGCTCCTAGATTAAGTCTTGGCCACTATACTTGTCTGCTCTCCCCCCTTCGCTATTTGTTTATTTAAATTGATAACAACTGGTCGAATTGCCTTACTGTTTACCATTGTTTGTATACCCGCACTATCTACGTATACCGGAAATTGTATACCTGCACGGTCTATTGCGCATTGTATACCTACGTTGTTTATATGCATGCTGAACTATACACCTACATTGTCTATATACATGTTGAACTAACTGTAAACATGCACGACGATTTTCTGAATAAATAACTATATATCTGTACAAGCTTTAAGACTAGATTCTACAATATGATAACAGATGTAAACACTTCAATTCTTCCAAATACCGGACGAGATCACAGAGTATAAAGATATGTTAAAATCGGTTATTAATCTGTGTAATTCCTCACCGTGAACACTTATATACACTACCACCTCAGGAACCTTATGCCCCGACTTCCGAAACACACACATATGTATAGTTCATAATATAAAGAGCATTAACCTCAACACAGAAACTATTATGGTGATCAAAAACAGCTATTGCTAGTAGTAGTTGTAGTAGTATATCATCTATTAAAACCATTGTCGTTACTATTACTATTTATTATCATTTTTTTACTACGGTATCTATTATTATTATCATTACTATTATTATTAAACATGCCAGCCTGCCCCGGAACACAGACTAAGCGTCACTTGGTCGTCCCCAGGAGTAACCGGAGCCAGCCACGTTCAACCACCGTCACAGTGTCGCCTCCCCTCCCCTCCCCTCCCACACACACAGTCCTCACCACCTTACAAAGGGCGATTGACAGGAAGGGAAAACCGAAAGGATTCTCTCTTCACTTTAAGATTTACAAAAACTTATAATTCACATCCTTCCCTCTGGTTACGTGGCAAGTGTTTGTTTTTCTGTTATTTGTATTCAGGAAGTCAAATTACCCCTGATATTAATTCATTGTGTAAATTCATGTATATTATTAATAGGAAATGTTTATATATTTATTTTTACACCAGCTAGAAGCAGGAGATGACTGTTGTACACTTGTGAACTTGTGTGTGCGTGTGTTCAGGTGGAAAAGCTGTAGTCAACCACAACCATTACCATGTAGTTGCGGCTGACACACGAACCTTCCAATTATCTACCTGATCCTCTCTCTCTCCGCTTTGGTTCAATTAACTCTCGTTTCTTTATTTACCAACACTGATGACTGAGAAGCGGCATCACAGTACGTAAAAAATACTAAAGATATCACACAGAATTCAGGATGTATTTGGGGGAGATCACCTGAAGATTACCCCTCCTCCCCCTGCATATTTCACCTGATAATTAAACACCCTAACGTTACCTGAAGTTAGTGTGTTTAATCATCAGGTAAAATAAGCTGGGGTGTTTAATCTTCACGTGGTCCTTTTATATGAGTTATGTAACGTTAAATAGCGGGTTACCAAGCTGGGCTGATGGTGATATTTTTTCCTTTGCAGAGGTTGTGGTGGTGAAGGTGACGCTGGCCTGGTGCCGTGACGGTCTCCCCCCTCAAACGAAGACAGGGAGAAGGTGACCCCCCTCTTACTCATCCTGTACAGCCTCTATAAGCGAAGGAAAATGGTATTGCATTCCTGTTTTTCTCATACAACAAAGAATTAGACTAAATAGTAAAGCTCACGAAGATGTGGAATATGTACAACCGTGCTCGAGACGACTCAGAGAAGTGTCATGGTGTCAGTGTCAGCTGAGACGTCATCCAGGCTGACGTCATTGTCAGCTGTGACTTCATCCAGACTGACTTCATCATCAAATTGTGTCTCATCCTGGCTGACGTCACCTCCAACCGGTATCTCACCCAAGCTGAATATAATATACCTGACTTCCCTCTTGTTGGTGGCCTGCCTCCCGCATGCAGGTAATTCCTCTCTGTTGCTGGAGTTGTATTTATAGATATTACAATGGTGAAACTCCTCTATTCCTCCATATAATTAATACAACTTCAGATATAAAGCACAGGTACAGTAACTTCCACAAGGTGACGCTATCGTGAGGGTGATGGTGGTGACCTACCCTAGACAACACGAGAGGAGGGTATCTGCCTTTGAAGACTTTAGTTACCCCTCAACATCATAAACAGTTAAAATTCATCAAAACTTCTCTCGGTGAAGAAATCGAACATGTGTCTTCTAGTTAGGATATCTGAGTGTGATTACCACTTCGCCAAATATCTCCCAATGGATTATGAAGGTTTTTTACGGGTTTTAATGAGTAGACGAAATGAGGTGGAACTGAAGATGCTTTTACTGTGGAAGAACATAACACATAGTTCTCCGACAGCCTGTAGGACACCCTCGTTAGTACTAATGTCCGTGCCATGAAAGAGACCTGAGTTGGCAGAAGGTGGGCGACCGATCGACTGGCGGAGTTTCTATAGCCGTCAGACGAGAGGGAACATTAGGTGATCCAATGAAAAGTCTCAACAGTAAGATATGGACTATTAAAAAAAAACTCTAAAAGGTTTCTAAAGTAAGAGTAGCAATGTCTGAAACTGTATAATACTTCTAAAGGGAAAGTGGAGGTGTTAAAACTGATGAAGGAGTCTTTAAAGGGGAGAGTAGTAAGCTGTCACCCCTCACCTCCTCACACACCCCCCCCTCCCCCCTTCCTTCCTCACACCCCCCCCACCCTAATACTTACATCTTGTCCACCCCTCCCTAGCCCCTCCACCTTTGCCCTACACCCAAAGAAATATTATATGTTTTTAAAGCGGAATATAATAGAGAGAAATATAAAGAAGTAACACGTATAACAATAGTGAGTTAATAGACAATTAGATAATATATACTGATGTTGACTAAATGTCTTTGTGATCATAAGTGACTACATCCCATCCTACTTGTAACCGTTCTCATAGTAGTTAGGTTAGGTTAGATTAGGTCAGATCAAACTGGGTTACATTAATTTGGGTGGGATTTTACCGTAAAACCAATTGGAACTCGGTTAAGGTGAGGTGTTGGGAGGGAGCCAGGGGATTATATTGTCCGTACTGTACATTATATACCTGCACTGTGAACCAATGTAAACTTATATGACAATTTTACCGAATAAAGAAGTATCTATCTATCTATCTATCTACCTGCCTGAAAGTCTGTCTCTCTGCTTACCTCTGCCTGCCTGTCTATCTGTCTGTGTGTTTATCGGGTGTAAATTACTGGGAGGCTGTCGTGTACACTATGCTACAAACACAGTCGCCACAAGTCACCAAAGGGAAGTGGACTGTGAAGTATAAATGGGTAGAGAGAGAGAGAGAGAGAGAGAGAGAGAGAGAGAGAGAGAGAGCAATTATTTACTATATTTTCACTCGAGTATGTTTATGTATTGTCTGTTATCTCTTCGTTTCTTTCTTTCTTTCTTTCTTTCTTTCTTAAACTGAATTATTCCTTTATCTCTCTTTTGTTCCTTTGCTTTGTTTACATCGGAAGCCCGCGCCTCTCCCCCTCCCCTGGTGGTGATAAATCCAACCACTAACCCACCTCTAACACCATCATCATATATTCAGTAACACAAGAACAGACCTTCCTCCCTCCCCCTCGACACTATACCCTGCTGATCCCGCTCCTGTCAACACGGTGTCTTTCTGGCGGAAATGGCTGCGAGCTACTTGACACGACATCCAAGAGAGCTTTTAATACTAAACCGTGCAAGTGTTTCCCACCCGAGAGGTTTAAGCCGCAAGAGTCGTGAACCGGTTTTAGTGGAGGATCAGGGAGGCGAAGAGAACATGATCCCCCCTCTCCCCAACCCCCTCTCCACTGGACCCCTGTATGGTCTAGTAGTCACATCACACTCAAGACACGTCATCACTAGGGGACGTTTATACAAATTACAGGTAGCCTACAGGTAAAGTATTGTAATTTCAATATGGCGACGATATCTTAAGAAATTGCCATACAAGCGTAAATGTGGATATACAGTATATATAAACATTACAATAATAGCCACGTGAGGAGAGGAACACCAAAAAAAACATCATCAGTATACGAGCAGCAGACGTTTAGGTACAGCTGTTGGAAACCTTCGTCACTTTTTAGCAATATCTGGTATCTACTTGAGGTATTTTATCATCAATTTATCAAGAGTTTTCGTTGTGTTACAGTGTGTTTTGTCATGTTATTCTGGCGTTATGTAGAATGGAAAGTACCGTTTATATCACCCTCACATAGTATAACGCATTACCCTTTACGCTAAGTGTCGAAGGGATTTTGACCACAGCTGTACAGTCAGTCAAAAAATAATCTATACAAAATTATATTAAGAAAATATGACACAACGGACGAAGGATTTTGACAACACTTACCGAGACTGTTTTTTGGAGAGAGACTGTACCTGATGCCGGGACCCTAAAATTGTGGTGTGTCTTGAATTGTATGTGAGTAAGATGGATACGTGCAATACACTTTACTAAATTTAAACATGTACTCCTAATATAACACTGTAATGGGTGTTTAATTATAGTTTCGGCTGTGTCCACTGATTTTAATACGTATATTTATTTTAGTTACTTTCATACGGGTAGAAATTTAAATATTATATAATGCATTTTGTTTTAAATTCCGAGCTAGTTCCTTCCAGCGGTTAGGGTAGTGGTGGTTGATGTACAAGCGGTTTATATAGGGCGCAGAGTCCTGGATACATTTCCAAAACACATAAACTGTCGACTCAGAGGTGAGGAGGACCAGGGAATGGGAGGCCCTGTGCTCATCACCCTGGCGGTCAACTCGTTCACAACAAACAACAACACTAAGCCATGCTGTAGGACCGCCCAAACAGTTTACAAAATAATTACTTGTATTCGACATAATGAATAATTAAATATTAATTTATGCCACAGTTTATTACCGGGTCCACAGTCTGTATATTAAATGAAGTAATCAATACAGTGTGGCACAATTATCAGAAGGTGCAATGTTTATGTTCAGTATACGTGTTGTGTGTACAGTGTTGGACGACCTTACAAAGATGACAGTAATACGGTGATACAGTTACTGGTGTGCTGGAGTGCGTCACGCTCCGAGTCACCCCACCCCTCAGTAAACAGTGCAGGCTGAAGGTGGCTGGCGAGAGTTATGTCAAGGGCGAGTCGTTATTCTGTTCAGACATGTATAACGCAAATATTTTATATAAACTACTGATCTGATAATTAGAATTTTGAACTTATTTATATGGTGGTTTATGTTCGTTGTACGAGGGATTAGTTTTTATTATGGCTTCTTATAGACGACTTAGTAACTTATCCACGTAAACAAGACTGTTGCTGATGGCCAAAAGGAGGAGCATCCAAAGCTGTTTGATACATTAAAGTTAACCAAACTATTGTTAGGTATTATTAGAGGTAACTGATGTTATATTACAACTTTATAAGGTGAGGGGACGTATAACTTACAAGGGTTTACCAGAAGCCGAGGCGAAGCTAACTAGAGGTACTGTTAGAAGGTAAAGTCTGGGCATTATATCGTTAAGCAACATCGGTGTCGTATTAAGAGTCTCAACGTTATTGGAGTCTAGCACGCCCCAAATCCATGCCTGAGCTTTTCATATAACTGGTCCTGATGAGTATTTTGTTAGGTTCTAGCTTAAGTCAACCAGTTAGGTGCATTCTTATTTTTTTAATTAACTCTGAGGATACGATTTTTTTTTGTCCTTAAGAACCTTTGAGAAACAGGAACCTTCGTTTGTTATTAACTTCTTACTGCTGACACACACACACACACACACACACACACACACACACACAAGGTTCCTGAGGTGCTGGATTTACAAAGGTGTCCTCCTACAGGTGGTGTCGGAGGTTTCCAGAGGTTCTTGGAGGTGCCCAGGAGTGTGGAGGTGGGGGAGGGGGACGACGTGACGCTGCCTTGTGTGGTGGAGAACCAGCAGGGGCTAGCACAGTGGACCAAGGACGGCTTCGCTCTGGGTCAGTCTCTCTCTCTCTCTCTCTCTCTCGTCTCAGAAATTACTGTGAGAGCCAAAACAGACGGATAAGAACACGAAACGAACACACACACACACACGCACAGACACACACACACACACACACACACACACACACACACAGACAGGTTAGATTAAAGACTGTACACAAGTAGAACTGAAAACAAAACAAAAAATATAATAAAAACGGAATAAAACTTGATAAAGGCTATAAATAAAAATATAATTAAAAAACACAGTGCAGACAGATATATGGAAACTTATAAACAGTAGATAATGAATAAATGTTTAAGAAGGTAAATTAAATAATGACATAAATAAATAATATAAAAGAAAATATGAAAAATTAAAGATTAAATATATATAAAAAAAATCCAGGAAGAATGTAAGAGGAAACTTAAAAGAGAGGAAAGGATGAGAAGAGAAGTGAGGGAAGAAGGAAGAGGAGGAGAAGGAGAAGGATGAGGTGGAGGAGTTAGGTTACAAAGTGAAAAGTTATAAGTGTGTTGGTCAGGAAAACAACTTTCAACTTTTTGTTTTTCCTCGAATTATTATCACAGTTTATTTTCTAGTTATGGGTTAGGGTCTTGGCTGTTATTTTCTCATCTTATTTACCCGTCAATTTTAATCATTCTTTTTCCTTTCGAGTCATTTTTATTACATATTCGTTTCTTGTTATATCCTGTATTACATTTTCATCGCTTTGTTATTTTTTTCATTCCATTATCACTTCATATTATTTCTCATTCCATTTTCGCCTCTTTTGTCTCGCAGATAATAATACAACATTACTTCAGGTAGACAGAACACAGAGGTTAATGAGCGGACTCTACGGGCTTGTAACGCCATTCTTAATTAAGCTTATAAACTTAGTACAAAGTAATTATTGCAACTGTGCAAATTTGGTGCATCCTCCTGGGAAATCTGCCGCTGACTAACCCAAACCAGTGACCCAAGTTTTCCCCATTTGTTTTTTTTATGTTTCAATTTCCAAATTGAGTGGTACGGAACGTTCTGTTCATTTGTTTGTGTCGTGTAGAGGTAATGCGAGGATCGGTGCTACAGATGTTTGTTTAACTATATCATACAAACAGACACACACAAACATATATGAGGGAGTCTTGGTACTGGCACTACCTCACTGATTATTTGCCTACATCGGATAAGTACTCTACACACACACACACACACACTTATACAGTACATACGCATACCTGCAAGTTCCTGCGACAGGTGACGAGTCCTCAACGCTACCTGACCATCACTAACTCCCGGGAGATATCTGAGTAATAAATATACTTTCAACACCACCAGGTCACCAATAAACTACCTGGTGACCACAAGATTCCCGCGGTTGGAGACTTGGTGCCACAGGTTCACCAGCACCACCTAACCACTGTTTAACCATCTCGTATTCAGGATTCCTGCGAAAGGTGCCTGGTTACCCTCGCTTCACCTACCTGGGTGACCCCGGGCTGGGGCAGCACCACCTGTTCATCAGCAGTGTGACCATCAAGGACGACGGCGAGTACCAGTGTCAGGTGGGCCCCACCTTCACCAACCCCCCCATCTGGGCAGCCGCCAACCTCACAGTCCTCCGTGAGTCAACTTCCCGTCTTATCAACACTCACAGTCACGTAAGACATATTGTAGGTATATAAACGTAAAATTTTTAGAGACGCTTGTGTTTCTGGGCGGGATTCGAGCCCCGCATCCTCGAGTATCAGCTCCTTAAACTCACTGCACTATCTAAATCCCCAGCCATGGAAGTTTTACCGAGTTTCATGAGGAGGTGAAGATGGGGGTGCTCCCAGCTTCTACTGTATGTGTGTGTGTGTGTGTGTGTATTCAATCGTTTCTTATTCACATCATGACATGGGTAAACGTGCACTACTCTCGGTCTCTCTAGTCTGTCTGCACCAGATGTGCGACATAATCCATGTTACCCACAAGCTCACACACTGTACAGTTCAAGGATGGATCATAACATAGCAGTGGCAATTTTTGGAGATCGTAGATTAATGTGACTAACTCAAACACTGAACTGTTTTCTGTGGAAGATACTTGAATCCAGTCCCATATATAGTTAATGTACTCGGCTGCATCAATTGCTTCATACTTGTTGAGTTACACGTTGTACTGATGACTTATAACTGATATAATTATAGCTATGTAATATAATTGTATCTGTAATATAATATCGTTTTATCTCCCCCTTATGTGTGGTGGTGGTGGTGGTACAGTGCCGCCGACGAGCCTCAAAGTGGAGGGGGGGAATGAAGGCAGTGTGGTGGAGGTAAGGGCGGGGGACACCATCACCCTCCGCTGCCAGGTCAACAACGCCCGCCCCCCGTCCTCCATAATGTGGTACCTGGGAGACACTCAGGTGAACACAGGTAAGTTCAATGACTAGTACCCCCTCACCTTAGCTCTAGAATTATTTCCCCTCTTATCTATACCGTAAAAGTTAATGAACCTTTACAGGAACGTAACTCCTGCCGATGTTATTGTCCGATTTCACCAGCGACATGAAGCAGGTAACAAGTTCCACCTTCGGGTAGGCTCAGATAGCCCTGGGCGCTGCTGTCAGTGTCACGCCCACCCTCTCACCAACCCTCAAACTTTTTTCGTCACCTTTTCTACGCTACTTAAGGATGTTTGTGAATATTAAGTGAAGCAAACAAGCGGGGCGGGGCGGGGCGGGGCGGGGGGAGGAAGGAGAGGAATAGGAGGGGAAGGGGGGGACAAAATTTGTATTCCTTAATTTTCTCAGGGTACCTCCTCCGTGTTCTCTGGTAAAATTTGGTTAGTAATTCATATTCAATGTTTTAATAAAATGGAATAAACTATATTATTACTGAATCGTATTATTATTATTATAATTAGTATTATTATAATCATTATTATTACCGTGCCCGCAACAACGGACCTGTGTATTATTTTCCGTTCTGTCTGTGTTTCCCCGAGATAACTTGAGCAGGTTTGCACCAAACTTAGTAAGCTTTTGATATACCTGTACTGTACATGCAAAAGGCGTGAAAATTTACGATTTGTGCAAGAATAACACAATTTTCTTTAGACAGTTAAAGGAAACGATGACAAAAGACAAACTACAATGATTTTCAGTAACAACGGTTCGTGGACAGAGTTTACACCCGTTCTGATGATGTTTAATTATTATTATTATTATCTTACAAAAACAAAAAAAACTATTTCAGGTTTAGGGGAAAACCTTCCCAGCTTGTACAGCACTTACTCAATTTAAATCGTTGAAAATTTCCCTGGAAATTATCACCTCGATAATGACCTTCCTGTACCACTTTCATTAACTTGGCGTTTTTTCCTCTTCTTCTCTCCCCCACAGATCAAGAGGAGTCGCAGGTGATGCCGTCGTCAGTGGCGGACAGGTGGAACGTGAGGAGCCAGGTGGTGTTGAGGGCTAAGGCTGAGGATGACGGGAAGAAGGTGACATGTAGGGCGGTACACCCAGCTCTCCAGGGTTCTGCTGGCCTGGTAGCCACCCGCACCCTCGCTGTCTTCCGTGAGTGGTCTGAGAGGGGAAGGGAGGGCTGAGTGGAGGAGGAAATAAGGGAAGGGAAGTCCGAGAGGGGGCTACAGACTGTTGATTGGGAGAGCTAAACGGGTGAATGAAAGGCGAAAACAACACAAACAATTTCCAACACTTCCACACACATAAAATCAAAGAAATCACGGACACTTTTCCATCGAATGCTAATGAATTAACAAACTTTATGACACACCAACGAAACAATCAGAAATTCACTTAAAATACTGTAGTGAGTGAAAGATAAGTGTACAATCACTCAAAAAACTGTCTTTACAAAGAGTGTTGAGAAAATATGACACAACGTACGAAGGATTTTGACAACCCCACCTAGATAACAAGAGTCGCAGTGTTCATTCTGAAATTCATCGACCCCCCCCCCCAGTAACGATAGTTTTTTTTAGTTACTAGCATAGGGACGATTCTCTGTATAAGTTCATGTTATAATGTTGTTACTGCGCTTCAATAAATAATATCTTCAAGTGCGTAACTTAACTTAGTAATTACATTAGATCATCAACAATTAGAAACAATTCTCTTAGTCGATTGAAATCTCCATTGGATATAACAAATGCAACGAGAAGCTTGTGGGCATTTGCCTCTATCATGTTATTAACTGCTCGTGTAAATATATTAATTTTGTAGACCCGAGGATATGTTAGAACCTTAATATACACTACAGTAATATTAACAAACTCACAAAATAATAAAGAAACCTTTATATGTGTGCATTGTCAGTCACCACCGCCTGTAACGGGTAAAATGGTAATCACACTACCCACAGACCCACCAGACCGACCTGTCATCAGCGGGTATGCGACGGGAGAGGCGCTGAGGGCTGGTGTGCGGCGCTCCCTCACCTGCCGTGTGTCAGGAGGCAACCCACGTCCCTCCCTCTTCTGGTACCGCGATGGCCGCCTCCTGGACGACACCTACTCCCGAGACGCCACTAGCACGATAAACATCCACGACCTGGTGGTGACGGCGGCGGAGGACGGCGCCAAGTACGAGTGTCACGTCAGCAGCAGACTCCTGGAGCAACAGCTGGAGGCCAACGTCACCCTCACCGTCCACTGTGAGTCTTTCTCCAACCTCACCGTCCACTGTGAGTCACCCTCCAGCCTCACTCTAACCCTCACCGTCCACTGTGAGTTTTTGTCCTTACACCTGTCGTGGTTTCAGATGGTCAGCTTCACATATTAGAGTATTCTAAGTTAATATAATCTACATAATAATCCGTGTGGGTTATTCAATGACATTCTTAGGTTGTAGGTCACTGTGAATTTTATGGTCTTCTGTGACATAATGCCCATCCTGGGTCATGTGTCTTAACTCTTATATTAAGTTAAGTTACGTTGCTGTTAGATGAGATTAGCTTAGCATTAGGGTGGTTAATCTTAGGGTGAAATAAGCTCGGGTTAATCTTAGGGTGAAATAAGCTCGGGTTAATCTTAGGGTGAAATAAGCTCGGGTTAATCTTAGGGTGAAACAAGCTCGGGTTAATCTTAGGGTGAAATAAGCTCGGGTTAATCTTAGGGTGAAATAAGCTCGGGTTAATCTTAGGGTGAAATAAGCTCGGGTTAATCTTAGGGTGAAATAAGCTCGGGTTAATCTTAGGGTGAAATAAGCTCGGGTTAATCTTAGGGTGAAATAAGCTCGGGTTAATCTTCAGGCGATCTCCAATTAGCTTGAGATTGTCCATAAATAGTTGTGTTTGTTTACGTTTATTTTCCCTGACAGATCCGCCGTCGGAGGTGAGGGTGAGGGGACCGTCGCGGGCAGAGGCAGGGACCTCCGTGTCGCTCAGGTGTGACACGTCCCAGGCCAACCCCCCCGCCTCCCTCACCTGGCTCGTCCAAGGTGTGTGTGTGTGCGTGATATAAACTTTCTTTTCCCGTTTACAAACAATGAACAGATCCTTGACTAATACTTTAACAGTTACTCCTCACTGTGTACCACGTCCCTGAAGCCTGTGTCAGTGTCTTGTGCTTTCTGTCGTGATCCAACAATTTCACAATATATATGTCGAGAAATATTACTCAAAAATGGCAAATCTAAGTCAAAATATTTCTTCCCTTACAAACACAAAGACAATTTAGCGGTACTGTGTTACGAATGGTTGTATGTATAGTTGAAAACGTCAGACCTCGTGGTGAGATAATCAGTGTAATTACAATAATTTCAACAACGTATTGATATGGTCATTAAGATGGGAATTCAGGGCCATAAGATCACTAGAGAAGTAATAATATTTGACCTAAAGATCCTTAACTATACTTTATACTTGAGTCTCAACTTATATTAATAATCTACAAAAGCATAAATGAACCTGTGTGTTGGTCATTGGTTCAGTACAACATGAGGCTGACACTAACGGGGGTGTTTAACCAATATCCCAATACACAGGTGAAGAGGTGGCGTCACCCGGGGCGGTGGTGAGCCAGGTGAGAACAGGTGGTTGGATCAGCTGGTCGAGGTTGGTGCAGCAGGTGGATATGAGCCAGCTGCGGGGGGACCAGCTACAGGTGGTGTGTCGCGCCGAGCACTCTGCCCTCAACCTTCCCATCGACAAGACGCTATTCATCACAGTCATCAGTGAGTCGTTGCCTGACCTTCTCTTGTTCACTTGCTGATATTTATGTCCCTTGCGTTTAATTCTTTATCTCATTGTGATCTTAAAGCCTTTATTACTGTAAAACCTTAACAGACTTTGTCATATACATTTTTTTTATCATAGTGACCTAAAAAGACTTAATATAGGGTAACCAATTTCTTCTCAATGACAAGACTTTCCCTTACTGTGGAAACTTTTACTGAAGAAACTTGATCCTTAAGCTAGAAACTTTCGCCTCAAGGATTTTCATCTCATCTCCCTCTCTCTCTCCCCTCCTCATCTACTTCTCTCCCCTCCCCATCTCCTTCTCCCCTCCCCATCTCCTTCTCTCCTCCCCCTCCCTCTTCCCCACCTCAGGACCCGCGGAAGCACCGGTATTTGAGGGCCACCTGGAGCGAGAGGTCATAGCCGGCACCTCCCTTGACCTGGTCTGCTCTATCGTGGGAGGTCATCCACCCCCCTCCGTCAAGTAAGTAACCCTCCCTCACACACCCTAACCTACTGGCATGGTTCCTCGTCTGGATCCCATGAGACAGGAAAATACAAAAAAATACAAAATAAATAAATAAAAATATGACTCCAACTACATGATCGTCAGATGGAGTTAGGAAATTTGGAGGAGGAGGAGGTCAAGGAAGGTTGGATGATGATGATGATGATGGTGATGATGGTGGTGATGATGATGATGATGATGATGATGATGATGATGATGATGATGAAAAGTTTAGGGCTGATGAGTGTAGTTCAGTATATCACATATCTTTTATTCAACAACGCATCACATATAATCAATAACAATACTTTATATTTATTTGCTTGTTTTTCCATTGTGCGTCTAAAAACAGGATCTACAAACAAGGATTGTTAGTACCGACGGAGGTGACGCAGGAGGGCAGCGTGACCCGCGCCAGGAGCAGGGTGGAGGTCATACCAGCTGACAATGGAGCAGAGGTCAAGTGCGAGGTGATCAGCCCAACCAGTGTGTCACCCAAAGTCACCGCCACCAAGCTCTCTGTACTGTGTAAGATCCCTGTGTGTGTGTGTGTGTGTGTGTGTGTGTGTTTATCTGCCTGTGTCTGTCTATCCACTTATTTATCTAGCCATTTTGTAACTAATTATTTTTGTCTTCTACGAAATATTTGTATCTTCGTATTGTTGTCTCTCGGTAAGTGTCTCAGTCTCTCTCATCCTCCCTCACAGTCGCCCCTCAGGAGGTGACAGTGTCGGCGGAACCCAGCACGGCGGAGATGGGCGGCATAGTGACCGTATCTTGCCACGCCTCTCCCAGCCTCCCTCAAGCCAACATCACCTGGAGGTCTGGGGGCGTCCCGCTGAAGGGGGCTCTTATACACTCGGCTCCTGCTGCGTTTGGAGGGACCAGCACCAGGTGAGTGAGGGTCTGGCGCCAGGGGAAGTGGATGATCTTAATGTGAACGCTGTGGGTAAGAGGGAGGTCACCTGGGAGTTTGTTTACATTCCGCCGTGGTTGTGGGTTATTCTGGCCAAGTGTGTTCCACCATCTATATCGTTTCCAGTGTTAAGTAAATGTAGAAATATCTCATCATCAAAATTTAAGCTGAGAGAGATTTAGCCCTATTACGTTGTTACACGATTTTTCCACGTCTCAAAATAATCTTTAGTTTAGCACCTTGAGTTTAATGACTTAATCGCATTAGTTACTTAAGGGTATTGGTCAGCGTACTGTACTGCAAGGTTTAAGAAATTGTACTCAAGGGATTAAGTCATTACATTCAAGTGGTTAACGTTACTCACCGTACTCAAATGAGTTATCTTACTCAGTAGGCTCCTACACTGTACTCAAGGGATTGACAAAGTACACACGAGAGCTAAATCTCTATTGAGTTTGAACTCTGATGCTATGCTATTTTTCCCTTTACTTAATACTGAAAAAAAAATAGTATACATTCATTTCACACAAATTACTGACACAAGATTATGTACCCATTAGGTCTGAGGTGCAGTTGAGAACGACGGCTGAGGACAACGGAAGAGTGTTGGTGTGTGAGGCAGACAATGGTGTGGGTGCCGCCATCCACAAGAAGATCACTCTCAATGTTTTGCGTAATGACCACCACCACCAGTTACTCGCACTACCATTCACAACACTTAGTCTGACTCTATACAGTAATACCATAACTTCTGAACTTATATATTGTCTATAGAGTTTTATTTTGATGAGAATGTAACGGGGGGTTTAAGTAAAGTATTCTGGGTAAGGTACAACACGTGGCAGTAGACGTGAGAAGAGGGTTACATGGTAAACAACAACTCATTAAGACTACTTGGATAAAACTTGTAGGCTAAGTTCACGTGCCTGGGGATACAGCAGGGCAGAGAGGTGGTCACACACACACAAGGGCGTCAGTTATCGTGGAAGGCGTTAATGGTGACATCCGGAACACAATAATCATTCCTACCACCATCCCTACTACCGCTACCACCATCATGCCTAACTCGTGTTTTCCTTACTCAACCTTCACCTGTCTAGTGAAAAAATGTTCGATATGATACTGTCCAATCACCCTACTCTGTAATCTTCCATGACTAATATGTACGTCCTGCCCCACCCCGCCCCGCCAGACCCGCCACTGTGGGTGAAGAAGCCCGCCGCCCAGCTGAACGTGAGGGAGGGCGCCCAGGTGGTCGTCACAGCCACGGCCGTCGCCAACCCGCTGCCTGTCAGGTTAGTTGAGATAGAAACGGTTTCCACCCAGCTGTTTTGGCCTATAATAGCTGTTGACCTTAACCAGAGTAAAGTTAGCCAGGCCAAAACACCCGTAAAAGTGTGGATAATGTTTGTATGAGGCCAAACGAGTATTGACAGTTATTTCAGATTTCTCCTGAAATAATTGATGATCAATTTATTGGAAAATTCAACTTTACATTCGGAAATTTAACTACCCTGTGCTCAGGGAAAAAAAGTAAACCTCTTCCATGTTTACAACACTTGTAAATAACACCTCAGTCTGTTGGAGAACTACACAATAATATCACACGTCCCCTAGATGATTGATAAATGATTTACAGGTCCTTCAACATCAGACACAGTGTAGCCTTTAGTGTCATTTACACATGTATCTGATGGTTCAAGACACAGCATGCGGAAAAAAGTATATCATCACTGTAGTAGGAGTCTTTTATCCCAGTACAGTATAGCTTGTTGGCGACGGGGCAAGCATCGTACACAACACAGATATTCAAAATTACGTACGTTAGTGTTTCTTAACTTGATTTGGGAAGACATCTAACTGGCCCACTTAACTTTAGATGTTATTTCTCTATATTATTAAAAGAAGATATTAACTTATGAATCAATTAAAAATCATGAATGAAAACACTAGTAACTCGGTGCCTTAAGAGAGTCGCAAAGTGGTTCATAAGTCGCTGCTGCCATCTGTCTTCAGCCCTCCACCCTGCAGGTACTGGTGGAGACGCGATCGTGAGACTCTGGTGAGCGCCGGCGGGGAGCTGCGACTGGGACGGATCACCAGGGATATGGCCGGTAATTACACCGTCAGCGCCTACAGCCAGAGGGGAGCCGTCAACACCACCTTCTTCATCAACGTTAAGTGTAGGTGTAACTAAATGCTATTTGTTTTATTTATTGATTTTGTAACCAGGACTGATAATTTGTTTTCCTTTCAAATGAAAGTTGCCACGATCAACCACACTAATGGTTAACGAATAACATCACTAAATAATAAATGATTTGTGTTTATATCTAGAATTATATTGAAATAAATGGGATTCATTTACATTAAACACGTAGACTCTCAGAGCGCTATATATCACGGTGTCAAGAGTAATAACTAATGGTAATGTTGACGAAGTAACAAAACCGTTTCTCACGTCTCACAACAGACGGACCTGAGGACGTGAAAGCTCCAGAACGCGTGACTCTGGATGAAGGTGACAGTGTGAACGTCCAGTGCTCAGCTACAGGCAACCCACCCCCACACCTCACCTGGACCAGCAGGTAACCCTCCCCCACACCTCACCTGGACCAGCAGGTAACCCTCCCCCACACCTCACTTGGACCAGCAGGTCCCCCACACCTCACCTGGACCAGCAGGTAACCTCAGCAGGTCCCCCACACCTCACCTGGACCAGCAGGTAACCCTCCCCCACACCTCACTTGGACCAGATCTCGTACTGGCCAGCACTTTCGCCATCGTTTCTGGCTGTATGATAACTACTTCCATAAACTTCTCCAGTTAGTTTCCTTCCTAGTACGTCTACAGTCATAAATTCTTCAGCTTTGGGGTACTCTTCTCTTAAAGTGTTTTCAAATTTTCTCAATGGCTGCTGTCACGCACTTACTTCCTTTTCATCTCACAGGTCCTGTCGTATGATGTGAAATACTGAACTGTTTTAGATGTGCTGTCTTTCGTTCCTTTAGAGATGTTTTGGTTCAGATTGTCTGGAATGAGCCAGTGTTTCTTTTTTTGATATGTGAGAAGAATTAAGAATAATTATAATTTCTACCAAGCGTGACAACCTCTATACGTTTTAAGACTCACGGAGATGTATAGCAATGAACGAAGGACAACTGAAAAAATAAATAGAAAACACAGCTATTAATGTATTCTCGCAGAAATGTGCTCAACTTGTGTCGTATAATAGGTCACTGGCTTGATATGTTGCAAATTTCAAGTCACGATAACAGCTCTTTACGTAATTATCACTCAGTCACTGACAGAATAATTAATTTTGTCGGCGCCACATTGCACGAGTGACTTGTACTTATTTTATTCATATACTTATGTATTTTGTTAAGATATTTCATCTTCGTGTTAAAATATTCTTTGTTGAAGAAGCTGGAATTAATTTCTGATGAATATAAGAAATTTCAATGACGATTATTTTTGGTTAGAAATAATGTAGGATGGTCGTCTATTAGGCGTGCACTGTGTCCAGTATATCACTCTATAACAGCAACTATATATCACCAACCTTCCTGACAGGAACCACACTCTGAGCTCAGGTGTGGGTGTGGCGCGGCTAATGCTGACGTCAGCCAGGCGTGAGAACACAGGCGTGTACCAGTGTAGCGCCTCCAGCCTGCTCGCCTCACCCCCACCCGTGACAACCAAACTCATCGTCACACGTACGTATGCTACTTCTCAACCTAATATATTAATCTTTATATGGTAGAACTGATGTCTCCCTGTGCTTCTTACCCCATAATTTGAAGAGTAGGAGACATATAGCAACAACCTCGTGTGTCTGTGGACTACTGACCATCACTACTGACCCAGCAAGTTTATTAATTTACAGATCGTATTACAAGTTATAAATAATACCAATAATGTTTCACCACTTCATATCAGTTTTTAATTGTTGATGGACTCGTGTAATAATTATAAACCTAGTTACCCGCTTAAAGACCTCAGTTGTTGAAGCACAGTAATAACATCGATGTTTGGGACATATTCCTGAATGGACCAACACAGTAATGATCTCTACTGATACATTAACTACTCAGAGGTGTGGAACGACTTTTGTGATTATTTGTAAATTCTATTATCCCCTCTAGTTATTCCAGCTACATATAATTCTGACAACTTGGTGTGAGGAGCCGGCCATTACCACCAGTGTCCTCCACCAGAGCCTGTGTCTGTGGCCAGGGAGATGGCCAGCACACACGGGTCCTGGGTGGCCCTGGGTAAGAGAGGGAGACTTGTCTGCCATGTGAGGGCCGCTCCACCACCATCCTTCACCTGGACTACTGAAGATGTTAGAAATATTCACAACAATGAGAAATACACCATCCATAAGGCAAAGGTGAGTGGCGGTCTCACACACACACACACACACACACACACACACACACACACACACACACACACACAGACACACACACCCCAAATAAAGACCAAGACTCAACTATGGTAACTTTAGCTTATCAAGATTATGATTAAAAGTAAACATTTATCACCATGCTAGTTTGTGTTTGATAATAAGTAATGAAATTGTGTAATGTATTATTTCGTATTGTTGTGAAAAATTAATGATAACAATATCTATCTATCTATCTATCTATCTATCTATCTATCTATCTCACAGTTGTTGGATGAGCTGGTGCTGTGGGCGTCAGTACTGGAGGTGGAAGTCATCACCCAACACGACTACCGAGACTACCACTGCTCTGCTTCCAACGACCTGGGCACAGACTCCACCACCCTCACTCTCATGCCTCCCACACACCCACGCCCACCTGCCAACTTTACTGTTAGTATCTCCCACACGCCCACACCCACCTACCAGCCGCACTGTCAATCTTGTTATTGTCATATAAATGCTTCTCGGGTGAAGATATTTGGGGTCTAGTTTTTCCTTATTAAAATGTGTGCTTTTTCTTTACTGTAAACCTGAGTGTCTTTTTCAACTATGTATCTTTGGTTAAGTCAAACATCCCGGTCATTCTAAGACTATGTTGTATGATTTAACTTACTGTATAGTTATTAAGAGCTCGTGATGTCATATTAACTGAGGCTAAAGAAAGACAGACAGTTTATGTTTGTCTGAAGAGATCTCAAACTGGTTTTCAGACGTAAATCACATTCTTAATATATATTACGGTGGATACAACGCTCGTCTCCTGTCTTAAAGGTCACTGGTTCGATCCCTGATACCACTTAACAGTCCACGCAGCTGTAAACGGTTGCTTAACTTTAGAGTTGAGGAAGTGAAGGCAGTGAGGTGCAGTGTCGGACACAGTGCCTTCCGTGTCGAAGCCTTAGTATACCGTAGTGAGTTATGGGACACAGTTTTATACAGTAATAACCATCCTGCACTTGTAACTCTTCTTCAACAGCTATTAAGAAATGGTCGGTATCACTGGTGTGTGTGTGTTGGCCATGATATATATCTTCTGAACGTTTACTGAAACTTCCTGCTTTAAATGCTAACCATAACTAAACCCGTGTTATGATAGTAATAATAATAAGTGTAATACATTAGTCGTAATCATCAACTTCCTGACAGTTCATCAATCAAACCTGCACTTATACTGCCAGTGTAACCGAGACAAGTCGCCTATGAAATTAACTACAGTATATATTACTATATTTACGCTAACATTACATGACCCAAACACACAACTCAAACACTGTAATAGTAAACACTGGAGCTGCAACACTTAAAATGACTATATCACAGGAAAACACTCGTCGGCTGACCACTTGTGGAAATTCCCTCTTTCACCCCTAATCACTTCTCACAGTCCATACAGTAACCTTAGTCTTAATTCTCTTTTCACCTCTTGTGTTACAATTGTACTGTACTATTTACTACAGTTAATGATAGTTCCATCCAACCCTAACCTTAATACTTGCACAGTTCTTCGTGTACTGTACTTTAATATAAGGTAACAAATACCGGGGCATAACTTAATCGTTTAATTTATTCATGTCTTACTGTTTCTTTTTCTAATTTGCTGTTTACTTGTGTGTGCTTCTTGGGGCGACCATCACCTAACCCACATAGTCATGTTTCCCATTGTAAGACACTGGCAGTTCCTTAGTTGTGAGAGCCAGGGTCACTCGACATATTTAACAGAAAATGTTTCAAGTAGAAAAAAAATAGATAGTCTATGGATGTATTGTTCTGTTCATTTGTCACCTGTACTTGATTACACCTTTGTCCGCAGATGGTTAACGTGAGCGATGTGTCAGTAGTGCTGGGCTGGTCACCTAACTTAGACGCTGGGATGCCTCATAGCTTTACTGTGAGGTACAGGGCTGACGGCACACTAGACTACGAGGTGAGTGTACTTTAGGGACTTGACTCACTGTAAACTATAATCTTGAATGCAGGTCGTAGCTCCCTACAAATAACTTAATGAAGGGTGAGGCCAGACACCTGGTGGGGAGGTGGAAGGTGTCATGAACGTTTATATTCTTTATATTGTGGATCCTCCTGGTCAGATCAGATACTTTTCTGGCCGAGGATGATGATGATGTGTGATCCAAGGGAGGCACCAAGTATGGTCTGAGACTTGGACTCCTGACAAAACAGCTGCGACTTGGTCTGTGAGGTGACGACCAAAGTCTATAAAATATTTATATTCTACAGACCTTGTTGACGACTAGAGGAGACAATAACACATGGAGGAGGACTGAGGTTCTTTCCTTTTACTGTTATATCTGCGTCTCCTAATCGTCAGAAATGTCCTTTGCTATCTCCTCCAACTTGTCTAACGTGACCTCTCAATGTTGTTTAATCTCCGCACACAATTCCATATCCTGGTGTTTCACGGAAGAGTCCCTCGACCAACACCTGGAACTTCTGGTCACAATCCCTATATCCTGGAGACTGACCCTAGGCTTGTGACCTCTCCTTACTACCTTGAAATTGTATCTGTCGTCCAAGGTAGTCCTTTACTCTCACCATCCTCGTCTCTAAATGACATGCTATTAGCGTGGTAGACCTCACCCTCACATAGCAGATAGAATAAATGATAGATATATAAACAAGAACGGCATGAATAACCCAAATATACCCAAACACACGATAAATAGGTACGTATTCAGTAAAAGCGTCACTATAGTTCACATAGGTTCAGTCTGTAACATGGACAGTGTAAGGAGACAAACACTGGCAAACATTGAGTCGAGTCAACCAGGGATACACAGTCAGGGAACAGTACCGTACTCATATCTGAGGGTTGGCGACCCACAGTCCACATCAGGGGTTACAGGGGTGACTAATCAAATAAAAATAGATTAACAAATAGATAAATTTGTCTAACTACACATTTAACAAGGACTTCATTGCACTGCGATTAACTGTGACTGGCGACTCTTTCACTGCATTACTACTTTTAACAGCTTATTTTCTATATTATTGGCACTCGACTTATTTCCTGCCTCACAAAACAGATCTTAAAATACACTCACCGTCATTCCTGATGAGAAAGTCCTTGGTAAACTCTTGTGTACAGCTGGGCGTACTGAGGTAACGGGTCATCCTGCCTGGTGTGTGGGTGACCTTTGCCCATAAGTTCACTGCAGAAGAAAGTAATAAAGATCAGGGCGCCCTAGTTCAAGAGTAAGGGAAGTAATGAAGTGTGTTGATATACTGTTAAAACCGTAAAGTTAATGTATCAGGCATACACACACTCACAGGTCATCATCAGGCATACACACACTCACAGGTCATCATCAGGCATACACACACTCACAGATCATCATCAAACACAGAGTCTGGATAAGTGCCGTATTACTCCTGGCATTAAACACTCCCAAATTTATGAACCTCTAGTGGAGTCTAAAACAAAAATCCTCTATTCCATTGACCTATGTTGTTGACGACATTTTCTACACGAGAGCTAATGTACATTAATATTGTATTAACAATTTGCCCTGAGCGTCAAATACCTCACTACTGTATGATGGAGACGCTCGCAAGTCTATAGTGATTTCCTCCACCAGTACAAGGAGGCTGACGGAGGGTCGACCGGGGTGAGAGTGGAAGGGCTGTCACCAGGCGTGAGGTACACCTTCAGCGTCAAGGCCGATAATGACCAGGGCAGCTCCGACTACTCCACACCTGCCGTCACGGTCACCACGCTCGGTAAGGCTCCTGCAGCAGTAGGCTACTGACGATGAAGGCAGTCTCTCACATAATATAGCACTAATTATAGTTCATGGATATTTATTTAAATAACTTAGTGTAATAGTACAGCTGTTGTTGTTAAAATGTTATTACTGCGCTTCAACAACGAAGGTTTTTAAGAGCGTAACAAGGTTAGTAATACACTAGTTCAACAAAGATAAAAATTTTTGAGAGAACTCTTTGTTTTACAGCAGTTAACCTTTATCATTACCCCAGGACACGAGCTTGGTGATATGAGCAGGTTTATATAATTATTTTAACAGGTGTTTATATAATAATAATCTGGAGAGAAACTTATATAATACTTTAAACATAAATAATAGGAAAATATCTTTATATGTTATATTATAAATAATCTGAACCAAAATTATTTAACAACCTGAACAGACGTTTATACAATACTGTCAGCATACACTGTACAGTACCTTATACATCACAAACCTTATACACGTAATTTAAGTCTTTTAGTCGTTATTATTTTCAACACAATATATCAAAGAGCGTTGATATTAGTTTGACGCAGCTGTTCAATTACACTGAGACACAATGGGTGGCCTTCTTATCTGGAGTTCTACCGAGGATAAACATTGTCAGGATGGCTCTTTAGTACTGTACTGCACTAGTGATTTTTGTACCGGTGACTTTTTTTTTTTACCACCACTCATTAGAAAACTAGATTCTGTACCTATAACCAACTGAAGGTGCTGGAATACTGTACTACTCCGCCGGTCTAGTATCCCAGATCACAGGACACAATTCGGATCATCATGACTCTCAATACTTTTTACGAGGATTTAAACAGACATAAAGTCATTTGTAGCGACGACTAGGTGTGAAGAGCCGTGTTCGTTGTCCTTTACACGCTGAAGACTGTTTACGGTGTGTGTAAGTGTGGTGGAGGTACAGTATTACTAGCTGTGGTTAAAAGGTTATCCATGTACAAGCACTTACAGGGATTTAGATATAAATAACGCCACTTGAAACGAATCAGTTCATAATAAGAGACGTGTTAGCTGTGGTATTCGTTAACTGTGGTACTAATAAATTGCTCAAGTCTTTGTTTATAATACGTGAAGGTTTAAAGAGATGCAATGATCGAGGGGGGTGGGTTGGGTTGTTCATCTCCACAGGTACTAGCATAAGTAGCGGCCACCGTCTCACCAGTTACCTCCTGCTGGTGATCATCATGTCAGCGATGGCCCTCCTGGTGCTCAACGTGGCCATCATCGCCTGCATCTTACAGCGCCACAAAAAGAAGAAGAAACATCCCTCAAGATGTAAGGGTACGGCAGCCTAATCCAGAACAGATGGGAGAGAGAGAGAGAGAGTGGGGAGGGAGCAGAAAGAGGGAGAGGATATAGAGAGAGGGTGAATAGAGAAGGAAACAGAAAGGGAAGGGATGAGAGACGGAGAGGGAAGGGGAAAGGTATGGAAAGGAAGAGGGAAGAGAGATAAGAGCGAGATAGGGAGGGAGAGAGACACAGAGAATGACAAGAGTACGTAAGAAATATAAGAGAATGAATTTATGGCTGAGTACATAATAAGACTCCGTATATATGAGTCCTGAAGGAGCGTGGTTGTGTAAGATAAGTGACATATAACTAATCTCAACATAAAAATTACAATGATATAAAATTTTATCTAGATTATGAAAAATTATCGTTCACCAAAGTCCTAAACGTCAACAGTCTGTACGTTTGAAAATATACAGTTGAGTGAAAATGATGATATGGAGTAAATACCATCGGATACAAGACTGATTTCCCTCCCTCCCTCTCTATAGCGTCCTCCTCTACCAAGACTACCTCGGTAACTACTCAAGGTGGCGGCAATACATCAACCTCCAGCCCCGAGGATCACCATCATCTGCACCACCACCACCACCACCACATCCTCAAGAGTCTCAAATCAAGGTCTTCCAAGACTACTGAAGCTTATCAGGTACAGTAACGTCTTAACTTCCAGATGAATATTTGATCCACACCAGACATCTCAAGACCCCATGAATGTAAAGCTTTCATACTAACAAAAAGTATCATTATACCAACGTACAAGGTTTTCCAAAAATTTACTGAGAGAATCATGTGTGTTTATGTAATTTA
This sequence comes from Homarus americanus, assembly GCF_018991925.1. Taxonomy (NCBI): domain Eukaryota; kingdom Metazoa; phylum Arthropoda; class Malacostraca; order Decapoda; family Nephropidae; genus Homarus; species Homarus americanus. The sequence continues at coordinate 7,349,101 of NW_024746161.1, forward strand.
TGTAACTTTAGAACAGCTTGTGTGTGTGTGTGTGTGTGCTCGCTATAACCACTGAAACTAACTGACCCCATTATTGCAGGCTGAACATCACAACAATAAAGGCCGTGGACAAAATACCAACTTACCGCGCCCTTCAGCTTCAGGCCAGACACATAAAAGCAGCGCTAACAAGAACCCCAAAACTGTCAGGAAGTGGACCGGAACCTTGAAGCGCCGAGGCAGAATACCAGACACTGTTCACTTGCACACCCAAGAAATTAATAAACCTGATTCTACTCTCTCCAGGAATAGGTTATTTGGAAATGGCAGACTACCCAACCACAGTAAAGAGATAGTACCGTCTACAGCCAGCCCAGAAGCCTCCTCCCTTATCCCTAGACTCAGGGATAACATAACTCCTCAGCTACAACAGAGGAACTCTGTCTTAGACGATGACCAAACGTCTGACTCATCACACGAGAGCACTGACACTGCCATCTTCTGTGATAACTCAGCCAGTTCACCTCAGCCCTCTGGACAGACACATTCACATACTCCTAAAGAACACGACGCTTTGTCTTATGCACAACAAATTAAAGAAGACTTACAGCAACACGAACGAAGCGAAAATATCCAGCAGGCGCTACAGCACGGACAGCCAACAAAACATCCCACAAAACAAACTACACAAACTGACTCGTTCATAACTCTGACTGGGGCTCACTCTTCCACTTACCACCAACAGCAAAATAACTATCACCAGGCTTACGTCTCTGAAGGTAAGATTAATTGTTGATCACATTCAACACAACAAATGTTTTAATCAAATAATATAGTATTTTGTAGATTTGATTTGAACGCTAAAAATCTTAAGTTTATTAAATCTGTTTAATCACAGCTTAAAATGTTTCATTAGTAAGTACTGTATAATGTTTATTAACAGATATAAAACCCAACAGGTAAGAATCTCCAAAATACTGTTTCTTTGTTGAGTCCGTCTTACCGAGGTTGATAACTGCAATGTTTTATGAAGTTTTCACATACAGTATGATCCCCCTGGCAAGTCCCCGAGGGAAGAATTTATGAAGGAAATGTTTAAGTGTTCAATGAAGATATTTTCCTTTAGACTTCTGGATTTTGTATACAAATTTATTACGTAACTTCTATTTTTGTTAATATTAATTGTAAACAAGTAAAACAAATGTCTCAACATCTGTAACCTTAGACATTTTTATCAGCAATATTTATACTGAACTATAGTGTTCCAGTACTGTACATTCTAACACGTTTGTCAGCACAGTATAAAAACTGTTTGATGTAGTTTGAATACACCTTATTTCACTGACTTCCAAATATCATCAAACAGGAGCAGGTCGGGATTCAAGGCCGCGGAGCAACATAGACTCTCTGCTAGCACAGTCCATCACTCAAGGGCAACCTGACAGACGTGGCAACATTCACACCAGTCCCAGAACTTCCAGAAGTGGCATCCTCCACCAGCAGCGACCTAACTCATCACCAACGGGTGCACTACGCCATCACACGCCTGACCGTCAACAGCATCTACCACCCTCGTCACCAATTATCAGGATCCAACATCACAAAATGCAGCTCACCTCCCCAACTAGAGTCCAGCACCGCCAGATAGTAAACGACTCACCAACCAAAATCCAGAAGGGCCAGCTACGATCAGACTCACCGACCAGAGTCCAACACCGCCAACTGCCCTTAAGCTCACCAGATAGAGACCAATTTCGCCGTTTACTTGAAGATTCACTGACCAAAGTCCAGCACCGCCAGCTAACACCCGACCCACCACCAAGAGGTCAGCATCGCCGTTTGCCAACAGATTCACCTTCCGTAGTCCAAAAGCATCACCCAGCTAGGCCTACATCAGAAAGTCAAAAACACCATAGCCTACTCGCTGACCCACCAACTGAGGTCCAACATCGCCCACCACCTGTTCCCCAGAGTCCGACAAGGCATCGGTCCCCACCAACCCGACCCAAACTACGATATCACCGTCCACCCACCCCACCCAAACTACGACACCACCCTCCACCCACTCCACCCAAACCTAGTCCTGCACAGTACAGCCCAAGTTCAAAAATTAGACACTTGGGTCAGATAGACAAAAGTGACAACCAAAGCATTAGCATCCCTGAAGTCTACCAGCTCCCTCACTACACAGACGATCCTAATGCTGAAGACAATATCATCGCCTCATCTGCCATATTAGACTCTTCACACCAAGATTCAACTCAGAGAGCGTATCAGTTAGCCCAAAATGACAGCTGTACCTCCCAGGGAAATATGCTGGTGTCTCAGTCCCTATCACAAGTAGTCCATGCTATGAGGGAAACCCAGGCTCCTGTGGCCACAAGCTCACCCATCACACGACCACGACGATCCAGATTCCCTGATGATTTCATATGGCACGGAAATCCAGGCAAGTCGTGACCAACTAGATAAGTGTTTTAGGTGAAGTGGTAACACAGGTTCATACTCGCAGCCGAGAACAAACTGAATATAAGTGTTAAGTGCTGTAAAGTTGTTTATGACAAATGTAGAAAATAATTTTGTGGTTTAAGACTTTTGTGAATTATGAAATTAACTTTCCAAGCCAGTTGAAAGGTTTATAATTATCTGAATAATTACTGCACTATAAGCGGAAGTGAAACAATAACATTACGTACAGTCCAACAGTGCTCTACAGATACACTATACTGTAATATAAAGTGTGAGATGATTTACGTTAACTTTACATATAGAAAGAGTTTACTTGAATTTGTCATCAATTGTTAATTTATTGTCTATATGCATACTTGTATAAATGCAACGCATGATGATAAATATATATGTATTAAAAATATACTAAGAGCATAATTCTTTCACCAAAAACAATATTTTTTCAACTCTTTTTACAAGAGCTACCGCGGACAGCATATGGACGAATATTAACCTTAAAAACAGGAACATCACTAAATAAATTCATTCAGCTTCGTTCTTTATTAAATTAATAAAAGTTATCCTATTTGTACAATATGTGTTTTTTATACTCATTCTAACGTTTTTGTTAGGGTCTCGGGGAGTATCATCATCTTTTTTTTTATTAAAACCCCCCATCAGAAAAGTTAGAGTACGAAAGATGTTTTCCCCAATTTAAAAATGGGGAAGATGGCATGTCTTTCCTTATGATCAACGTTGTTCATAACTGTAGGTCACTGCCGCTGTATAATGCAGGCAGAATTTGCGGTGTGCGTGCGAGAGCTGTTTATACACAGTACACGGTTTTCTAGCCCCTAAAAAATCAACCTGTCAAAGTCGACTGTTGCCACCTTATTTATTTATTTATTGCGATCTATATAAGTTTGGGAGTGAATGGTCAAGTAAGCGATTTTATGACGTAAGAATTCGCCGGTAATTCTTAAGCTATAAACATGGAAAGTTTTTATGAATTCTTTCCTTTCTCCATAAGCATCACAAGCGAAATTTTCTATGGAATAATTTCACATAAATGACTTAATTTCAAATATTCGGTCTTTGTGTAAATTATATAAACCATCTATTAAAACTGGCAAACCGAACCAACCCTGACCTATCTACCTAACGATCTTGGAATATATTTAAGTTAGGAAAGGATGCAAAGTTCTTCATTTGTATTTCAAAATATAAAGCTTGATACAGCACCACCATGACGGAATAAGACCGCATTATTGATTCTGATAATTACCTTTTCTTTTCGAAATGTGAATAAAATTGTACGATCGAGCGAGCTTTTTATTATAGATATACCGTAAATTTATCAGCATCTTTGAACAACACATTATAGAAAACAAAGCTGACACAGGTTTGGGGGCAACTATATAATATTGAATGCATATATTGCTCGCCAACAAAATTATATCACTGAACTTATTCAATAAAAATAATAATCTGTTGAGGGTCATCTTGTACTTAGCGTAAAATCACGAAGACTTTTGTGTTATATCGGTGGGTAATTATTGACAACAAACTCGACGCCGATTTTTCATAGAAAATTAATTTTAAAATCCGCAATTTCACTGTTTTGCAGTGAACACTGTCGTAGTTTGAGCAAAAATTCGTTAAAATGAGGTTATTTTTAAATTAAACCTAACCTAACCTTAGTTGATAAGAAACACAAGCGGCCAAAGAGTTGTAAGAAGACCGCACCAAAGAAACCTACTTAACCTTACCTAACTTCCTAGCAGGGGAGAGGGGCTCTGCCCCCCGGCATATTAACTAGAAAGAACTTACTTTGATATAGTGTAATACCAAACATCACAGGTTTCCCGGTCCCCGGTCTTCTCCTGTACTAACACTCATTAGACAGCCCAAACTGTAATAATACCTAAATTTCATATCCGAACTCGACGATAAAACTATTTTAAGAAAATAGCAATCAAAACAAATGACGCTGCGACGGGTATGTCAGTCATAAATCTGTTACCCGGTTTAGGAATTACTACTGGTGGAGTTGCTCAAAGTGATAATCCTTCTACTGGTTTAATAATATCGTGATCAAAGAATTCTTTTGATTTCTTTTCAAAGCCTAGTCTAGGGTAAAAAAAATAGCAATTTTATATTTGTAGCAATAAAAAATTTCCGCTGATAACTTGTTAGTTTACTAAGTCCAGTAAGACATTTTTCATAATTATTCTTCAACTAGCCATAGACTTGATTCTTAAAATATTTACTGTAACTACACAGCTCCAAATTTGAGGGCAGTATTAGGGGCAAGTAAAGGCCGGTACACTATCACACTGCCCTATACTAAAACTAATTCTTCTGTAACAATCTTACCCAAATATTCAACTTTAGTGAAGAATTTTCCTTTTACACATAAATGTGCCCAAGCCATAAGGATACTACAGTACATTGTGTTTTAAAGTATCAAATCTATATGTAACAGTTCCCTTATCTCCTCACTTAATATTACATGAAGCACCGTGATCAGTCACACACTGTACGGCAGAACTATTGAACTTAACCTCAATCTTTTGAATTAAACTGTGCCAAATTGAAATCGCTATCATAGAATCCTCAGAAACGTCTTCCTCTAAAATTTAGTGTAAATTATGAAAAAAATTGGGTTGATGCCTGTTTTCCCGTATATTTATAGCTTGGCTTTGAGTTACCTCTGTTCTGTGACTCAAGTACCGTACCAAACACTAGTCGCCCTCGTTACCTTGGATAGACAAAAACAAATTGTCCTTTATTGTGATACTCTTGTTATTGTGCTATCATACTAACAGGTTCTCCTCTGCCACACCTCCAACATTGGCCTGACTCTAATATTCTTTAATATCGTGCTTTCTGTTGTCAAGGCCCCCCCCCCCCGTATTGTCTCTCGATGGCAAAATATTGTTTACATGGTGCGATCGATGACAAAATTAGTCGTGTTCTATCTGCCTACCTTAAATTTATATACGAGAGATAGAAAAGCTCGAGCTTTTGGGTGTGCTGGAAGTAAGGGCCTCTGAAGCAGATGGCGTTGGTATCGGTGAGAACGTCGCCTGTTTGTTTACCGAATACGGCAACAGGAACAGTTGAGTATATATATAATGCATAATTACAGTTGAGATTAACTCAAACAATTTCCTCCACGTCATATGAGTTGTTTGCGTTCGGCGCCACGACCCCGGCCAGAAGGCAGCCGATGGGACGCCAGTCGCTAAGTAGTTCGAGTTCTACCAAGGAAAGAGTTCGGCGAACTCAGACTATATACAATTTACATGTCGAGAAGACAAAAAAACTTGATGGTTAATAAACTCAGAAAACGTACAAAATATATAATAAGATTAATAATGAACAATAACACAAGAAGCAGAGGTGGAGTTTGAGATTGACCCCCACCTCCTATCGGATCAAGATTTTATTTGGAGCATTGCCGATAGATGGCGCTGTTTCCTGCTTTGTAGCACACGGTTAACTCAATAGCTTTCGTACGAGCATTCCTATCTTCCGTTTATAGTCTTTGGACTGATGCGTGCGGAAAAAACTGAACTGGCTGATAAATAATAGCAACACTAATAATAATAATAATAATAATAATAATAATAATAATAATAATAATAAATAAATAAAAAAAATAAAAAAAAGGTCAATTTTGAGAAATGATATATGTATGTTGTGTTATCAAAATAAGAGAAACAATTGAGACCCTGCAATTGTGTGTAAATGAAGCAGAAACTCAGATCAGCGACTTAGGACTCGGGTCACAATTTTTGTGATGTCATTATTAATGTTATTATACTAAAAAGCCGTAACATACTGCACTTTTTCACTAGGATGCACTTCTTATCATGAGTGTAACTGCACGTATAGTTAGTTACACTAGTAACGAAATAATAATAAAGCTAACTTCTTTTCCTTAGTTCACGTCAAAACCGGAGCATGAAGAAATGCAGCGGTTGATGAGTTTTAAACATGGCTGCCGTGATTAACTCTGTTGAAAATCTTCAGATTAATTTTATTTATTTCAACCAGAGTAGCATCGTCAATGTACTTACATAGTGCAATATTTTACACATACTAAAATTAATTTATTAGTAACATACCTCAATTATGGAGTTAGAGAGAGAGGTCCAGAGGATCACGAGCACTTAACACACGACAAGACAGTGACTGGCCTGACCTGACGGACTGTACCTGTACTGACCAGTGACCATTCGTAACTGGGAAGCCGTTACTCGTTATTCGTTGCCAGTCCAGAAATTTAGCCAAAATATAAAAACAACGCGGAAATATTTTAGCTTGTAATTCTAAGTTAGTATATACACTAATCATAACAATTAAAATTATAAGGAATACTGTACGTCTCTCAAGTTTTCCTGTGTTGTGAACGAGCAGATTAGTTGGTGAGCTTGTTTTCTCAAAGCCTAGACAACTATTCTCTCATACGAATCGAAAGTTCTTATTGGTCGAATGTCCCCACCATGTTACGTAATGGCTAAATGAGTAGACAGAGGCATGAATTTTTCGAGACAACATCTGTAAACAATTTCAATTTCAATTGTTTATTCCTTGATCGAGGAAGCGGGATCCTAGTGCTGTCACTAGGTGGCCCTGGGGGAACTGTAAACAATGGCTTCTTGTTGAAATGAAATGTTGTATCTGTTGGGGTGCCTTTCCCTTGTAGTAGTCGCAGTAGTAGTATTGGATCACATGAAGATTAGCTCCCCGGTTTATTTCGCCTTGAAATTAACCACCCTACAGTATAGATAACCAAGCCTAACCTACATTAAACATGACCTTATCTAACCCAAGATCTAAAGAATACTATATAGACCTTGATATAACCGAAGCTGGCCTAACAAACATGCCCAGGTAGTGTAAGGGTATGTCATCTGGTGAAATAAGCTGAGGGCGGCTAATCTTTATGTTAATTGCTATTATTATTATTATTAGCATTAGTTATACTGTAGTAGTGTAGTCATTACGCTCGTACTTATACACAAACATATGTATACAACCATATATATATGAACTGTAACTGGCGTTTTAGAATAACTTGGCAGTCCTATATTATTAAGAGTGGATATTAAATATGTTTGGGGTCAGAAACTTTCATAACATTATCTTTACGGCTCCATTACAAAATGAATCTTCTAATAAAAATTTTTATTGCTGTTCCATAGTGATCGTGTTAATGAGAAAAAAGCCATCAGCTTTCATCTCAGTAACTTAATGAGAATGAAGTCCTGTGTGGTAAAATGTCCTGTTTTATTTAAGATGTCAATTTCGATCATAACTAAATCGGATCTATATTTAATTTGGTTAGGATAGTAATGATGCTATACATGAGCCTCCACTTCTCCATCCATTTCTGTCTCTTCCTTTGCTATTTTGTCAGTTTCGTTATTACCCAAAATCCCCACATGGTCTTTTACCCACAGAGTAAACTATACTTCCCATGACGCAGGTGATGTTTACCCTCCTTCCAATGCTTCTTTTCAGCTTGTTGTTTTCCTCACTTCCGCTCTGAATATCTTGTAGGGCAGGTTTGGAGCCCGAGAATACTGTATACACTTGGATAACCTTCCCCCACACCTATAGCGATGCAGAGCGCTTTGTTAACTGGCTACACTACAGCTGGTGTTGATATATAAGGAACTCTGTAGTTCTTTCCTATATCTCGACGAAATATACTGTACATCTGCGGCTGCCTTCCCCTTGCTGAGAATTCGTATGGGCCAATGGGTCTACTGCAGCCTCCTTTATTCTTATATTCCTAAGTCGCATATCGAGTAAAAATGACTTTCTTTTCATCCATTAGTTCATATCTGTTCGTTAGAGTTATCATTTTATCTTTACATTTCCTGTTACTTTCACCTGCAGTCCTGTTTAAAGTGGCAAAATCATTTGGAGAGCAAGTGTGCGGTCACACCAAACGAGTTAAGTCTAATCGAGGCAATTGTCATTTCACTTGAGTCAAATTGAATCATTCCCGTTCACACAGAAAGAGTCAAGAAATTTCAACTTCATCAATGTCCTCTCGCGGAATTACACGTTCACTTGTGGATTCGGTGACGTAGGAGAAGAAGGAACCGAAAGTGGGTAAATAAAGTCAAAACCATTTGTTTCTGGACCTACTGAACCACCCAGACATTTTTTTTCCAATAACGACAGAAATTTCCACGAAATTGGTGAATATGACAGGAATTTCTGTGAAGAAAATGGACACAATTGAAGTTGAATTAAGAATAGCCATATTTTTAAGGTAAGAATTTGAATTTATGAGAAGCATAATATTGCCAGATTATTATGACGCATAATACTGAAAAATAAAGAAATATTTTATTTTTATTGGCAATTTGGGATGTAGGCCTAAAAAGCCAGAGTTTTAAAAAAAATGAGTCACGAAGGACGCCGCACTACAGTGCTTAACAGGGAGGTGTGGCGGTAAAATGAATTATTTCCATTGTGACTCCCAAGGTTCTTGGAATCCTCGTTCTGGGTAGATATTCAGGTGTCAAGTGTTAGTCACTCAACCAGTTCAATACTGTGGCTGGCTGCCACAGAGACGGACACCCAGTTCAGGAAGGTGGATTAAACTCATAACTGTAATTTATTAAAGATACAACCATGAACTAAATTATGCCCTCACCAAAAACTAGCACGGCTCTGGTGTATTCCAGCCATTTAGCTGTTCTTTGCTTATTTATGTTCTCTCTGTAACCTTTAAACTTCACAATATAATTAGATGAAACTTCTTCCACGTGGGTATATTACAGTGCTTGACGATGCGTCAGGAATAAGAACAAGTCTGTTCATCAAAGATAAAGGTCACTATCCACGTTAAAAGGTCAAATTACCTCCAAACTTGTCTAATGCTTTTTTTTCAAAACTTGATTTTCAGATCAAATGGAAGTCTGCTTAAATATCCGTAAGGAGAAGGAACATTCAACCGACTTATTAACTCCTGACCTTATCATTTGGTCGCACTAATTATACACTTGGCAAGGAGCCAGTGTCACTTGTACAAATTTGAACCTTTGGCTAAAGGTAACACATGATATGTGGCCGTTTGCTGACCGCCTCAACGAGTTGTGACAAAAGCATAGCAAGGGACTGTACAGTCCTATACTTTTTGATGAGGTTCTATTAATTTAGTGCAGTACAACTATAAGACAAACGGTTATAATTAAACACTACCGTTATCAAATCTACATAAATAACTAAAGATGTAACACAAGTGCTCTTTATTTCTTGGGTTTTGTTAAAGAGTTTCCAAAGTTATACAAAGTATAAGAAATTCTTACAAATTCAAATAAGAACTTGTAGTATGTTAAGTACAACAGTCACGTGCCTGTTCCGCTTACAACTCCTCTTTGTGTTCTGTGAATATAAACAGTATGTCAGTGTCTGTGAATATATTAACATTACTAGAGGAGTTTGCTTTTCTTTCCGCCTCCTGTTACCCTGGACAGTCTCGTTAACTTCTTTCACAAACACAAATTTATCTCAAACAACTTTATCTTTATTAAGTTGGCATGATTAAATTAGGGTTTGTCTCACAGTTCAAACAAACAAACTTTTATGACAGCGGAAGTGACAGTTCGCATAGGGCTAGGCTGACCCTTACAGATGTATTCACTTCACACGATAAATTATTATATTTTCCAATTGAATTCTGTACACAAACCTTGTACAATCTTTGGGTCGGCATTTTGATCGCATACTTAAATGGATAACAGCGATATATGAATTGGTAATCATATTAGTATGCAGTGAAAAAAAATAAATTATCTCTACATTACATAAAAAAAAAACACACAAGACAATTTGTTTCCCGCTGTAGATGTTTCTGTTAAGGTTAGAGATAAACTATCCCTCGCCTGAAGGTGGAGACGCCTGTTGTGAACCTGCTACCAGCCATGTATGAATATCTGCCACTATCCTCCCTTCTTAACACGAACAGGAGATGTAATTTAAACTCCCTCTGTATCCCATCCTTTATTTCATCACCTATATCCTGTAGACCTTGACCAGTGTGAAACCATGGGACCATAACCAGTGTATGTGTGAATACCGTTTACACCACCGGTCGGTTAGTTGGTAACGAAAGAGTAATGGAAACGTTTTGATTTATTTACTGTCACGACGTTCATACTAACGAACGCATCCGCCAAGCCATTAAATTGACGTCAAGCTATTTATATAGAATTTATGTGACTAGGAAAATAAGGTAACCATGACGAATAATGAGTGTATCTTTTGTTGTTGTATTTTGTATATGTGAATGGGGACATTGTCCTTGAAGTTAAATTTGTTTGTGAAAAAGAAGAATTAACTTGAATTTCAACTACACGGACGAAGGGAATCTCGTGTTATGATAAAACGTGAAAACGGATACAAACTGATAACAATTATCCTCAACTCCAGCATATCTTTCAACTGATACCTCGATACTTTAATGCATTATACATATGTATATCTGAAAAACGAAACGTTTACACACAATAGTTTACAGTATACATACAAAATCATACATTGCATAAGATTCCCAGCTTTAGACTATATTTCAAGTAATCTTCAGCGATACTAACATAATGTACAGTACAAGAGAACAAGGTTACATACACTTCATCTATTGGTGCTACAACCTGCTTCCTCCACACCTCATTCTACGTGAAAAGCTGTATATACAGGTAGTTACCGTAGTAACCTGATATTACCTACTGTAATACTATCAGGGTTGATGTTGCCAATGCGTACAAGATTTATTGTATTTGTACTTAATTTCATAAATCACCCTACGGGTTAATTAATGCATCATCAAATCTATACATTCCTTCGTTAAGATCTATTATCACACTAACCTTTTTATTTGTATATACATATATTCCTATTATAAAATTTAAAGTAGTCTAGAAACATTATAAAGCGGGCAGTATCTTTGAAAGAGATATATCGTGGACTCCATAACGTCAGTAGAAATCAGGGGTAATTTATAAAGGACTTTTCTCCAGCCAGATGAGTACTTGTCTACCCGTCACTTAATACTGAACATTATTATTAAGTCTTTTACTGGTATATAACGAAACACTTTAGCCGTTTTTTTGTTAAACCCTAAACGACGAGAACAGCTGACAGTAATTATCTCGTGCGAAAGGAAAGGAATATCTTGACTCATGTATACTGTAGCTGTTGTCAAGGGTCTTAATTTGGGTGGAAAAGTTTAACAAGATCAAAGCTGAGTATGCCAGTTGACGAGAGGATCGACTGGAATTTCCGGTAGATTATACAAAATACCTGAAATTAAACCTGACGACTTGATAGGGGACGTTCCTGTTGAGAGAATGTTTAACTCTGACCGAAAATCTCTAGCTGAGTAAAAATATATAAATAAAACTGTAATCTACTAATAAATTATTGAATTTATTTACATTTACCAAGAGTAATAACAGCTGTATTATTTACCTCATTATTTACAACTATAAACATTTTTATCTGTCAGCTGTTCCAAGATTAAAATTGTTTAGGGTTTAACATAAAGCAGCATAAGTCTTTTCTTTTTTATACCAGTAATAAGTGACGGGTAGCCAAAGACTCATCTGCAAAACCCTACGATATAGTTTCCGACTTTCTTTGTCGTTTCTAAGCCACCTGACTTGAGAAATGCCCATTAGAATATAAATGTGTTTTCTACAGACATATACAAAAAATTATTTGCCATGATTTATACACACTGATCTGGAGAAGTCTTTGCTCACTATGGTCATTTTGAAATAAGATTATGACAACATTAAAGGACATTATAGTAGGCCTATTGTTTCATGCAGCCAGGATGAAGAATTAGTTTGTTTCATCTTATAAGTAAAATGGCTTAGTGGTCCTGTCTTTGGTGTGTTTCCGACACTGTCTGTCTTGCTTCCGAGAACGGCACCTCCCTAAAAAAAAGATGTATAGGGGGAGAGAAGGAAGAAGAATGAAAACAGATAGGGAGATGGAGGAACGATAGAAGACAAAGAAGGAATAAAATGGAGGGAAGAAGACAGGAAGAGTGGAAAGAGAGAGTCAGGTGACAAAAGGAGAGAGCAAATGAAACAGCGAAAACGAGAAATAGAAAAAAAAAAGACGGGCAGGGAGAGAAAAATGGAGTAAAATGAGAATGAGAAGCCGTGATAGAGAAAGGCGTAGAGGGTGGAGACTGGGAAACACTTAATAATTAGTACGGGGCGTCCAGTGAGAGGGCGGACAGTAGGTAGGTGAAGGCCACGGCTACTCCCCTGAAATAGATATAAATAAATAATGGATCAGGCGTCGTCCGTACATGGCTTATATTCTCCCAAAGTTGATAAATACTGTACGATTCAGGCACCACGTTGGCATGTCCCAGTACAGTACTAATTACCAAACGGGTATACTGTGTTTATTCTTATTACCCCACACCGAGTGGTTAGTGGTATATAACATGTCCATTTATCTGTCTGATAACGTCGAATTTAGTTTCTCAACAGATTCAACTGGGCTGTTTTCAATTTGCTTGGGACTGTCGAGTGTGCAGTAATAAACAATTCAATCTGTTGCGTCATCTAAAGTGGCTTTAGCGTGTTGGTTATTGGCGTTTAGCATATTTCTGCCTGTGTTCTATCGATATATTAACAAGTTATCAGAGAAGTGTCTTACGTACGTTGACTTTTGATAATGTGGTTGTAAACACCCTTCGGAAACGTTACCTTGACATTACGATTAACGAGTCTGTTGGGGGAAAAAATGAAACAAATAATTTCTCTCAAAAGAACGTCCAGGCAGGTGCGTCCAATCGTTCTTACTAGGGGTATCTCGTAAAAAAAATGGACTTTTGTGAATAATTGCGCATATGTTACCTCACGTGGAATTTCCAGCCCATATTATCAGTGGTGACAGTATTCACTCGAGAGTAAAAGGGAAAAGGATTGTTCAACATCCTGCTGAGTTTTGGATTATAAATGCTGAGACGAGTCGCACTAAGCAGATTCAGAAAATAAAATTCAAAATTACCTCACGTCCATCAAATTTTCTTCTTCCCCCGCAGTAACTGTGAATAGGCCTTTAAATGTGAATACACGCAAAGGTGAATCCAAGTCCTGCCCCAAAAGGAAATGGAGACAAGCTTTTTTCTAATAAAAGTAATTTACTTACGCGTTTTATTATTTTGTCCATATCATGCCGCTTTCATCAACAGATGATAATAATACAATACTTTACTAATAATGGAATAGATAATTGACAAAGTGTAATTATAGGACAATTTCATACTAGGCGCTGCTTACATCGCCCCACATGTGAATGCAAGTGCAGTACAGTACAGTGCAGTACAGTACAGTGCAGTACAGTACAGTGCAGTACAGTGCAGCACACTACAGTATTGCACTTACACTGTCGTATACATTTGTTTTAGCGTCAATTATTCATTAAATTGAGAGTAAGTAATTATCATTTGTCACTAAAAGTAGTGAAAAATAAGTGGGTTAATCCGTATAAACATTTTCTTATTAGAAGTAAAACGTCATTATTAATACATTACCTGTTGAAGCAGGACTTAGATAAAATATTTGCAAAATAACGATAATTTCTGAATATTTGATTTTCGAAAAATCAAAATGGTTTGCAGAAAATCATTTCAAAATATAAATGAATAGCATGATTAGTAACCTAAATAACTTGACCTAATTTAGAATTTTGTTGTTAAGACATTTAACAAGGTCATAAATGTAACTAAGCAAATTTAACTACATACAAACTAATTTCCAGAGTTATAGCATTTAAAAAATAATAATTGTTGGCAAAACCTGTTGTATTTTAAGGAATAATCGGACGATTATCCTACAAAACGTGATATATTTATAAGCATGTTTCCTTCTCCTGTTTCTCTCTGAATGAGAGACTTTTTATTTTCGTTCTTGACATTTTAGGGTGGACTGGGAAACAAGAAGGTTGCTCACTGAGTAGAAGAGGAAGAAAAGCATCAGGCTCGTATACAATGTGTCTCTCACCTCTGATCTTTGATGAGCAACCTTCACATACACCTTTTATGTTGTCTGCTGTTAAGTGTTAGAACATGCAGTTTTGTCGTCCATCAAAATAAAAAGTCATTCAACATATAGTAATCTTCCTATCTAGTTAACTTTTCACACCTACATGATGACCTTAACCTTGTGGTATCTGGGTGAGCTGGATCTTCCTGTTTCTGCAGTGCTAGGTTTTGTTTCATTACGATTTTGTAACTATAATAATAATAAGTATAAAAAATATATCACTTTTATTATTAACAATATTAGTGTCTTCGTTGTTGCTCATTATTATTATTATTATTATTATTATTACCTCATCCCAGGTGTCTGTCTGTATGTTTGTTCCCGCACCGTCGTCAATAATGTAACGAGACATCTGACCCACCTTTTGTGGAGGTCAAGGTTCAATACCGAAGTCATGGTCACTGATGGGTTTTTTCTCACTATAACTCTGAAACGACGCATCATAGAAGGGTGGAACCTGTTGCATTTTATTTATTGACGAAACACACATTAATATTCTCTAACGTCAGATACGACGAAATTTCGAGAAAAATGGATATAAAGTCATGTTTACACGTATCATAAATCCAATATGCAATATATTTTAACTTTGAAGACCCCTTGTGGTGCCACTTAGATTTTATTTTAATAGGTCAAAGGTTAATATCAGAATGACCAAAATAATAATGTAATTATTACTATAATTAACAGCATCAGTCATCGTTGCAGTGCAAAACTGGACTGAAATGTAACCCGACAACGCTAAGCCATGAGAAATAAATGTAGGATGTGGATGCGAACAAAAATCCCTTAATCCTCTTAATTTTGGTTGTGTTCACAAGTAAATATATCTTACTTCACATATCTCTATGCAGCCAAAATATTTAAGATATTTGTATGATAATCTTGGTTATTGCTCTTAATAAAATCAGTGTGTTGTTTAAAGGTACAGGTGTCGCTAGTTACGTGCAAATATGAGACATTAAGGTGAATTAGAGTATAAAAAAGCCCTTCATCTAAATAATGACACGTAACTACTTACAGTCCTTATTAATGGTTGTTATACTAGATTAATGAACTGTTCAAAATAAAACATTGAGGCAAACTAGAAGTATTTAAGTGAATTACATTCGTGAACATGTTGCATATGGGCAGGTTTTAAATACAAGTCAAGCTCGTGACTATAATGTAATAATTCCAATCATACCTTTGTGACTTGATATATCTTATAACTGGATGTGGGAGTCCTTGGTAGTATTCTACGACCATGAATACATCAACTCTCGGAAAGTTTCTAGGATCAGCCTTAATTAATCCAGGAAATATTTTTCCAACCTTGCTGTTTGATGCACAACTGTGTAAACAAAGTAAATGACAGTCCAAAATTTTATGACAATAGCAACAAAACCTACAGTATACTTAACAATAAACAGAATGGTATTGATAAACAATTTACATTAGGCTGTTGACCTTACCTAACCTCACCCGCCTCTTCATTTTCCTAACTGTTGACACCATGCAAAAAACAAAAACACGGGCTACATCATAAAAAAAATCACCAGACTGGCCATTTCATCTGGGATGTCACTGACTCATCATCGTATTACGCACCCCCCACCCCCTTCATCATCGCCCATCACAACCAAAAACCAAAATCCAAAACAAAACAGAAGAGCATCAGAGTGGTGTGCAAGGACCAAGAAAACAGCATCTCTGACGGAAATAGCCAAAAGGCGAAGAATTCTCAAAAACAAGAACGAGAGGATGTTCTTTAACATCCCCTGTCTCTTTCTTTGCTGATGCAAAACCATTCTGGATTAGTTTTCAGAACTTTCCCTTGACATTTAATCTTGTGTGGTATCACCCCTGTATTCAACCTAATTTAACTTTCCATTGCTATATAATATCTATAATTTCCCAATCTTCTTTGGGCTGAAAAATAAGCAAATCAAATTAGAGTATTTACTATGCTGGAAGAACACAAGTAAGTACAGTAGTTTTGTAAATACTGTAGAGGATTTTGAGTTGTTTCATACACGGGGTCGTACATTGTTACAAACAAAATATACTTCTATTAAAGCTGCTTCACAAATATTTGATCTACAGACAGTTGTACACGTACAGGAGCACATTCCAAACTATGGTCATGTGCGAGCGTTAGCTCTTTAGTAAGCGCGACGAGCCGCATACCACCTCAATTTCCAGGCGTGGCTTTACCAGTACTCTTGTGCATAGGCACATTGCACCTCCTGTGTATTTTTAATCTCTGACATAGTGAAATTACGAGCAACTCCGACTGTACCGCACACACCAACACCAAACGAAGACTCTGCTCTGGCTGGTATAGTACTAGCTTCTGGCTTCAAAAGTTATCACAACCAATCGCGCTGAAGGTTCCCTGACTCCACATACGATTTTGATTATTTTATCCTATATCACTCTGTGTTAAGTTATTTCGAAAAATACCAGTGAAATAATGTATTTTCTATCCAAATAAGTTTTTATCTTATAATTTGGGGACCTGCGAACGCCCGTGAACATAGGGAGCAACAGCAGCCTGAAAGTTGACTCTTAAACCCGGGGTGACATTCCTGAACGTTCGCCTAGGTGATCCCTGGGTGACGCTCCTGAACGTTCGCCTAGGTGACCTCGGGTGACGCTCTTGAACGTTCGCCTAGGTGACCTCGGGTGACGCTCTTGAACGTTTTTAATTTTTGTTTTATGTTTTGAATGTCCAGGTGGGAGGAAATATGGGATATTTGTGTAATTGGCAATTCAACTAGCGTGTATTTGTCTCAAGACTTGAAGACTTGAGCCTATGGTCAAAGGCATGACTACTGCTGAGAGCATATTACCAAAAGTCACAGTCTTAAGTTGTTCAAAACATGTTCACACGCCTGAGACAAAATGACCTCTCATTGCACGTTCTGGACTAATCGACCCTTACAGTTGAACATATGATTGACTGTTTGCTTTGACCGAGTGATATTTCAAGCATTTTGACACAGTAGTGACCAAATGCTTTAGTAAAACCTTTATTTTCTTACTCCCATTGCACACATCCCCCTCCCCCCATTCTGTCTCAGGGTGTCACGCGAAGTGTTGGGCGGAGTACATTGGACGTTACAGTACCACTACGTGTTTCCTTTTATTTTTTTTTATACTTTAAGAAAGGTTAACCTTCCTCAACCCAACACCCCTGCTGTATCCTCAACAGGACATCATCCAGGGAACCCATAAGATAACATCGGACCCCAAATATATAATAGGTGGAACCCCTCACTACACGAGTGCGTAAACACCATTAACTCCGTCATGCATAATCAAGGTCAGTTTACCCTTATCATTAGCTTAGCGACTTAGCGTGATAAAAGTTCCTGATGAATCATGATCTATGCAACAGAGAGCAAGGAACAGAGTAGCACTTCACTGGTGATTAGATAATTTATGTTTCCTACTAATACAGTTACACATCCTTCCACTTTTTTCCTTCGGCTATTAATTTCGTCTTTTTAGTAAGCATTTAGGAACATTGATATCGTGATACCCTGGGCTAGTAGGAAGTACATTTTGAACTGTTCTTATACGCATTGACATCAACAAACATCACACTAAGAATTTGAATCGTGTAAACTGACCTAAACATTTAAGCTAGATTTTGAAATTGTAAGGGTGGTATCAGTCAGTTTTCAATGTTTGCATCACCACAGTGTGTTCATTGTTTGTCTCCTTGCCTGCAATATTCATGTGCCCCCTCGCCATCCTCCCCGGACTTGATTAATACTTGACTTCCTTGTATTTTCATCAATTATTATATTTCAATCCACCCTCCTATTTTTTCAGCGCCCCTCTTACATTTTTAGTGCTTCCCTTGCATTTAAAGTGTCACCTTTACATTTTCAATGCTCTTCTACATTTCTAATGTCTTCTGACATTTCCAGGACCTCCTCGCGCTTAAAGACCTTAGTTGTTGAAGTTCAGTAATAATAGTACAGTACAGTATAACAACAACAGGGTCTCCAACACTTAAACTGTCCATAACCTGGTTCATGTTCATCATCTGATTCCCCTCTAACTACAGTTTGAGTGTCCCCAGAAATGTCATTAAATTCATTTCTCTATTTTCAACTTCATTCCTCCCCCTCCCCTTATACATTGACCCAGCATTATCAATGAATGCCCCCCCTCCTGCATTTCAAGCGTCACCATGCAAGAAAGTTGAATGCCTGCATATTCCCCAACTCCCTACACCTCTAGTTTCTCTCCTAGTAATTTCAACGTTCGTATCTCTTCCCTCTCACCAATATTTTCAGTGTTTCCCCCCCAAGCAATATCAATTCAGTATCAACCCTCTACAAGTTTAGCGCCCCTCTACCCCAGTATATATGTGTGTGTGTGTGTGTGTGTGTGTGTGAATGCGTAATACAATAAACCCTTCAAAAACACCCTACATAACTAATATTGCTCATAGGTACAGGTTCTCTTGCTAACAACTCACAGACTTAATGACATTTATGGTATTGCTTTTTTACGCTTCATTCACTAAATCTTCCATGTTCCAACGTGGAATCCTCTTTCATAAGTATGTGCATGCGTTATTTCTTTATCCAATGTTCCTAATTCATGTACTGACAAAACATATACTACAAACAACGATATAAAAAAGTGATGGCAAAATCGGGGTCAAAAGTATCGCTGTGCATACTTGGAATTTCACTCCGCAGAAATTACTCAGCGTATGAATAAGGTGAGAGCAAGAACTCCTTAATTAGGCGCTGTTAGCTTGTTGTACGACGCACACGAGGAAAATTGCTGCCAAGCGAGCGGCGTGCGAGCAACGTTCTGTCGCACATATACTGTTAAAATAAATTAAACGTATATTGTACCACGACAAATAATTTGAATACAGTGTTCTCCGATAATTATATGAAGGTATATTATTAATTTATGCGATGTAAGCTCAAGTTGCTTTGTTAATTTGTTTCCTATAGGCGGAACGGTGTGTTATTTGTTATTGTTTACCTGGTCAACTGTTAAAAGGCAGGGTATGTAAATATCGTTACGGCCAAGTGATCTCTATTGCATATACAGCCATTTTGTTGAAATAAATTTGTACAAGACTTGCGAGTGTCGCTCAAATACAAATGCCTACTCTCAAGCAGTGAAGTGTTAAAAATAACATGTTAAATTACATCTCCGATTGCGATATTAATCCTTCGAATAAAAAAATCAGCAAAATTAGCTACAAATTGGTCAATTTGGCATATATAACATCATTATCAAGGATAATCGACAATAGAGATGAACATAATGAAACACTTAAACATTTCATTGGTAAATAAACAGGTATCAGTTGTAGAAAAGAACCATTACGCCAGCTCGTGTCATTTGGGCCCAGGAGTAAATACGTACAACAACAAAGCCAAACAAACTTACTTTTCATCAATATAATTATCATTTATGGATTAATCATGCTTGTGAAATTCAATTACAATATTGAAAAGAAATAATCATACAAAATAAAGATAATATGTCCTTACTTGAGGTCTTGTTGATCATTGCCGTATGCATTCGACATTTGGCCTGAATGTCCGTGACGTCACGATAACTAGTGGAAAAAGTGAAGATGGCTGCCTTGGATGACAGCCTTACAAATTTTGAAGGACAAAAATGGTCCTTATGGGCCGAAAGGCTCGGCATGAATAGCCCCACAAGTAAGTGCGATAGTTTAGATTCAATGTCAACTTATTGTGATAACCATCAAGGCGCTAGGGACGTCAAATTATGAGATCGAAAGTGAGGGTTCGCACGTGAAATCTGTGAAAATACGGGGATTGTTGTCCTAATTTTAATGTTATTATTCGTTCTAGGTGACTCAGAAGATGAGGAAAATACAAAATCTAGGCGAGAATCGACGACAACTCGTCTTAAAAAAGAAGGTAGGGGTGTGTCAGGTGTTTAGAGAGCAGGAAAAATAAAAAAGAGTAGAGGAGGGATGCTGGGGAGCGAAGCCTGGTCGCGGCGCCCCCCCACCCGCTCGTAAACAACACTAACAAAAGATCACCTCTCTCGCCTCTAACATGTTTCTAGCATTACTACTTTATCCTGGCCTCTCCTTACACGAGGGTTAAGCACAGCCAAATGTCTGTTAGGCAAGGAATGTTTAGGATCCAGTTGAAATGGGGTACACATTTTTTTTATAATGAATTCCAGTAGTAGAAATTACCCCATCTGGGCATTAATGTAATTTCAAGGCCACATTAATTGTATAGGCTTTTTCAACAACATGTGATATATTATTCTTACACATTAAAAATTTACCATGGAGATTGTTTTTGTTTATCTCTTGCATATTGGGGTTGTGTGGACAACTCAAGCCCTGACCATAGCACATACCAAAATACACCAACTTGTGGGTACACATTCATTACTCTCTATAGTAAAAACAGTTTTAGCAGTTAATTATATTATTTTGAGTTGTTTTTGTGTGTTTTTTTTAAAGGGAACTGAATATTTTAATTTTGAACCTAACTAAGCATGCTTAACATAAGTGTGTGAGTATAATTTAAGTTTCGGTCATCCGGGGAATATTAGGAATTGGGTTAAGTTAGGTTAGATATCCAAACTATATTTTTCCGATGGTGTTCGGTGAGTTTTGAACGATTTGGACCTTCATATCTGTCGGAAATCACAAAGTTTGTATATCTAATACTGTACAGGGATGACCGAAACAAAAATTTTACTGATATGTTTGTTGATCCATAAAAAATGAATTAATTGAGACATTTATTACTCAATTGGTGTATTTTGAACAACATTATTTTCCTGGTAATAAAGACCTCATCTGTTCTATAACTACTGAGAATTTGTAATGACGCTTTCAGCTCTATTGTGTATTCACATGCTGAAAAGTGGGGGTAAGATGTGAGAAGCCTAAATACTTAATAAAATCTATTTCACCAATTTGAAGAAATTAGTCACGTCAGGTGTTGAAACGGATGGATGTGATCAGGGAAATATAGGAGTAGAAAGCTTAAAGAATCATAAATTAGGTGAATTTGAACATTTTTAGTTATCCAGCAGTTAAACTTGACTGGAGGAGAGGACATAAATAATGTTAGGAAAATAATGGAATAAGAATAGTAAAAGTGTACAAAATAGAGATGCGGCTAAATAATGAAGATTTTAGTATGATTGTTGACATTTGGTGAGACTGCTACCTTGTATAATATAGTGTTCATAAACTGAACCAAACTAACCTACCTAACCTAACCTAAATCATATAATAATGTTCAGGTGAAGCTCAAGATTAGGTAAATTATATTAGTTTCGGTAGGTTAGTTTGGGTCATTTTACAAATTATAAATTATATGATGTAGCAGTATCTGGTGCCTTGCAAAGTTCCCAATCTCGCTGACCATCAGTGAAGGTGCACGTGATTTTACTCCTGTGAAATATGAGATTACTGAATAACATTTGTCTTTTACCTTTATATTCTTTGTTTGTGTGCATCTTGAGTCAGAACACAGTATTTGATAGTTGAATATTTATTGGGTTAGGTGTCGCTAATCTAACCAACCGAAATTGTGTAACAAAGGTTGAAGTATCATATATTGTGTTCAGACTCTGTATCGGTATAGATGTAAATATAACAAGCAGTTTTATACAAAAGTGCATTAAGACCTATAATCTGCCCATGTCTCCCATGCCTTGTAAGCTGTATACATGTACAGTATTAGAATTTTTGAAGTGGATATTATTTATTTTTGCTTGTTATTTCTGATCACCCCCTTATTGTTCTTCTTAGCACTTAGAAATACAGGACATCAGATTAAAATCCTTCTTCAGAATTACTCACCCATTATAGTGTTCAATTATTTTTTTTCTAAAGTTCTGCTGCAATTAAACATTGTGAATCAGTGAGTCAGATGGAGGATTAAACACGCTACTGGCTTCCATTTCCAATAAGAGCAATAAAAGTTCAGTAATAGGATTACAACAGAACTGCTAGTTTGTAAACCTTTGGGACTGACAGTTTGGTGAACATGGGAATTTTGTAAACTTATGAATGACTTCATAGGGCAGTATTCTTAGTCGTTACACCACCTGATCGATCGGGAACGGCATCGGGTGAGATCTTTCAGAGACACCACAGTCCCTGGACGGTGGATCAGTTTTGCTATTTGGTATTATTGGAACATTTCATCGGGAGGGGGTACCCGCCCGATGACAGTCCCAAATTTTGATATAGAGATGGAATATATTCAAAACTGGTAGAAAATAAGTTTGTTGGTGACAAACTTTTTGTTCCCGTATACATTCCAATATTGTCAGTTATTTACAAGTGTAAAAATATTCCCGACTAAGCATGAGTGTGCATCCGTGCGAAAACAACACCGCGCTGTGTTATTGAGTCAGCTGACTCACTGTACGACAACCGCCGGCCATCCTAGTGTGGCCAACTCCCTGTGAAATATCACTTTCAAGACAAACCTCGCAAACACCAGAGAATAATAATTTCTATATCACATAGATATCCTCTTAAATTTTTTTTTTGGGGGGGGGTTGTGGTAACAATGGGCCATCCACCCTATTTGGAAATATTGGCAGCCCTGCCCATTACATCGCGATCCCAACCCATCATATTGTCTAAAGCACGTTCTTGAATGACCTCACCCCACACAAGCCTGTGGTGCCCGATGGCTGGGCATGACAACTGAGAATATGACCCATAAACCCAAACTTTCAGGCTCAGTTACCTCCATTTATAATGGGTACAGTGGTTGGTGTGTGTTGTGAGATGTGGTGCCACTGCTTGTTTACATCATAGTAAAACTAGCAAAACGGACAGATCGTCCCTCGCTATAGTAACCAGACCAAGGATGCTCCTATCTGTTCTCTGGTGGGCTGTGGTGGCACATCTCACAAAACACACCAACCACTGTACCCGTTATAAATGGAGGCAACTGTACAATTGAGGTCAAATGTTCACTCTCTCCCAAACTGAAGTCGTATCAACCCTAATTGAGATAAATCAGCATACCTGCACCAGGTGACACTAAGGGTAATTAAGTTCGAAGGCTCATTCCTGTGACTCACTTTCATCACGGGTAGCAAACTTGTTCGTGACTGTACTGTACATTTGGATCCATACGCCACACACATACTATGTATTAAAAAGGTACCACTGACCCTGAGATTACAAATTAAACAAAGGGACAAGAATAGAAATGGAAATAAATTCATAAAACAGTATGCAATATTTGTACTCACCATCCAAGGAGCTGGAACATTGTAAAACCTGGTTTTCCAGTAAAAGGCATATGAGAATACATGTAAATCTTGGCTAAATTATAAATAAAAAAGTAAATGATAAAGCTGATAGGTCTTTGGCTAAGATTTCATTTGTGCTAACTTAGAAAGATACAACAACGGACATCCACACCAAGCAAACAGTACCATTCGTGCCACAGGCTTTCAAACCTTTCATAAAAGTCATTCGATGTCACGTCTTGTCTAACTGCCTAGAGATAGTTAGTATAGTATACCCTTGTTATTCGTCGGGGTTAGGTTCCAAGGAATGGCGCAAATAGGCAAAACCGCAAATAGCAACTTATACTACCTTAGTGCACTATACCAAACAACCAACCAGATGGTGGCAGCACTCATCCCCTCTTTTAACTTATCTAATAATTCAACTTTCTTTGTCAGGGTCATTACTGACTTCTGCCTTTTACATTTCACTCCACTACCATCACTAGTACTAACACTAAGCAGTCTAAAGTTTTGAGAGTACTCTACGAGATGCTGCGCCACAGGCAATGGGTGAGCATGAACAGAGGGAGGGTGACTCATTGCGCTGCGGGAAAAGGTTCGCAAGCTAGCCACCATAGCAACTATCTGCTTACAGCGAATCGTCGAAATCGCGAATGGCAAGAGTCTACTGTACAAAGAATGTTATGATATATTGACTCATGTGACATTGGTGTTAAATGTTCTTATGTCAGATTCAATCGCTCATTAACCTTTTTATTTGTTTATTTTTATTTTTTATTTTATTTTTTTCCAATTGGCTTAGTTATTTGGTATTCTATAGTCAATTTTGTTGGAAAATGTAAACTGTTGCACTATTGTTGATGAACATAACAGAAGTTGGATTGAAAGCCGAATTGTCATGATCAAAACTGTTTGGCATTGGTTGAGTCAATTGTACTTTAGAAAATTATAAATACAGGTACTGTAGTACAGTACTGTACTGTATTTACAATGCTGTCTAATATAAACCACATTAGAATTGCACTAATGGAGCCACACTGAATTTGGTTCGAGAGAATTGAAATTCAGTGTTGACAACATCTGAAGGCAAATAATGATTTTGGGTAAGTTTGTTTATCATGACTGCAACTGAGATTTATTCTCATTGGTAGCACTCTGGAATTCCAGCTTATGATAAGTAGATTAAATCCAGTGCCAGTCAAGCTACTCACAACTGTACTACAGTATCTGGTAAAATTTCATGTTCTTTCAACCAGCTTGTGTTAAAAACATTTTCAACTTCAGTAATACACGGTGCTTTATAATACAGGCACCACTAAATTAGCTGGTATTAAGAATATTTTTATACAGTATAATTTCTATTTTAAGTTAATGAATCTAATATGGGAGTTGCAGAAAACAACTTTAAATTTACTTTGAAAATATCATTTAGGGTGAGGCTGCCTCACCCTAACCACTTAAGTGAATTGGCAGAAATCATCACTGAAGTATGTCTGATTTTGGTACAGGTATTACAATACTGTACGTATTTCACTTTTTGTGACTCAACGAATCTTGGGAATTTTATAATTGCAATCAGTAATTTTGACAAGTCTAAGACACCTTTCTTGAATGGTGTTTATGGTGCAAATTATGTATAAGTGAGATATTTAACATTTTATTATGTATGAATATTTGTCTTTCACTTATTGCCACTAAACGAATCTCATGAATTTTATAGTTGCAATCGGTAATTTTGAAAATTATAAGATATTTAAAATTTTATTATGTATGTTCTTATGTAGCGGTACACACACAGAACATCAAATGACATGGCAGTATATACCAGAAAATCGAAAGACTGTGGAGCAAATTAGACTAACCAAAGGTGCACAATAAACTAGATTCTTAGGTTGGTTAGGTTATGATTGGTTGGCTTATGCTGTCTGCATTCATTTTTGGTTACATCATCATAAGAATAGGGAGGTTGATTATAAAAATGTACACACACACACACACACACACACACACACACACACACACACACACACACACACACACACACACACACACACACACCCACCCCCACACCCCCATCGGTCAGCAAATGATATCCGGATTTGGCTATTTGCAGCCATTTTGAGACCCCTAACTCCCCCAAATTTTAAGGGCATGCTGTATTGTAATGCTAGTTCTGACATACACTTACTTAGTTACTGACATGTATACAAGTGATATCCCCATTAACTGGAACAATTGGTGCAGAGCTTTTCCTGGGATGAGAGATTTCTGGTAATGAGACGACTCTCTCAAACACATAATAATCTCTCATCATTCCTGGAATTTTTCTGGGTACTGTATTGGGAAAATTTTCCAAGAGTCTAAACTACACATCTTGCACAAACAGACACAAGTCCACATCCTCGGAATGGTACAGGGTGCTGGAGAAAGTTTTCCGAAAGTCTAAGAGAGTCTAAACTACGCATCTCATCTCAATTCTGAACTACACATATTATCTCGCATGTACATACACTCTCCCATTACATTTAGACTGCAGGCACGAGCAAAAATATTTATGGCTTGAGAAAAAGTGTGTAAACCTTTATTCACAGCCTATGCTCTAATTGTGTTAGAGAGATGAATTTTATACCATGATGATCCTGATTAAATTCTCTACCAGACTTTTCCAATAAATGATCATTAAACAAATTTTTTGAAGCAATGATAGGGATTCAATTCTTATATTAAAAACAAAATTGTAAGAAATGTTGATACAGGAGTCAATAAAATCTGTTATAATGAAGTTAGAAACACCATTTTTTACCCAAATAATCTTGAATAGTTTATCTAAAAGTTTGGTTAAATAAATATACAGTATTTTTAAAAACAAGTCATCTATGTAATACGGGCATACAAGGCATGAACGGAGCTGTGTGTCACAACCAAGACAGTGGAATTTTCAACTCTTTACTAGGGAAATTTTTCCCTGGTCTAAATAACTCATGGAGCTGTATTTATTTATGCAAACTGTACACATACAATACATTACTAATACTGTAAACAAATTAATGTATACTACCTTGTACTACTATACTGTACTGTATACAGTACCTGTATATTGTCATTTTGAGCCTAGAGTGGGCAGACACTGTCCACTCAGCCGAATGTAATACGTTACTTTAATCACTTCGTAACACTTGCAATGGAGGTGGGGTGAGTGATAAGTGGGTCATGTTACTGACCTGATCTGGTGGAATGTCAGATCACCCATTGAATATAAACTCTTTTCTCATTTGTGATGGAGTTGGGGTGAGGGATTAGTGATTTATTTTTACTGACCATCTGATGTAATGTCAGGTGGTGGGGGGGTTAGTGGGTCTCATGACCTGAATATGTCTTGAATAAAGACGAAAGCTAAGGTGCTCCAGTGTTTTCCACTTATTGAATGTACAGTACGGTATATGTAACTGTAGTCACTTTTTATGTTCTCAACTGTATTCTTGGCTGATTGTGTCTTGGTATAGTAATGTACAGTACAGCACAAATTGAATGTATTTTATATAGGAGTGGAACTACACAAGTCAGGAATGTATTCACTGCAAATTCCTTCAGTGTTATGGTATGCTGATTGTTTAGGTTCTTGATATCAGACAGGCAATACCAGTGGCGGCTCGTGAAAAATAAAATGGAGGGACTGCAAGCCTCACACAACAGTAGGATACACAAATTTGACCTACCTCAGGTATGAGTTGTAGTTGATGTCCACGAATTCCCAGGGCAACGATAAATTAATCATGTTATTCATATGTTTGGCTGACTGCTCATGTTTCACTATTTTCTGTGGCAAATGCCTCAAGTCAGTCACACCACTTTTCGTCCATGCCGAGTCCCCACCAAACAATAAGCATGGAAAGCAGAATAAAGTATTTGCCTCATCACAACCACAGAGCCATTCACATTTCTGATAAACACTGATGTTAAACTGGCGTGTATATTCTTTGTTCCTGCTTGTACTGTTCTGTTGAATGGATAAAACTGGTGTAGGTCTTCCTCTTGCTTTGATTTCAGTCTTTTCATTTAATGTCAGCTGGGAAAAGTTGATGTTTTGCAAATACTTCACTCGATTTTCCATCGTCAAAGGGTAATTAAAGAAAGCACGATTTAACCACACCGTCCACACGCAATGTAAACACGTTGTACGAGACTGAGCTGCTTCAAGTGCAGCTCATTGTGCGGCGGCGGCGCCAATTAATAACAGACATGAATCGTACAGCATTGACAGCAACTATGAAAGTAACTTAAATTTTGGTCTGATTTTAATGAAAATTCACTTAGCAACGTATTGAAAATAATTAAATAACATATAAAATGATATATTTGTTGGTAGTGTATTATTCAGCTGTCTCTCTAAAGGAATCATACGCCTGGCAGTGAGTGTCTGGGGGGACTGCAGCTCTGCAGCCCTATGCACGAGCCGCCACTGGGCAATACAGTGTTGTAGTGTGAGGTTAAACAGTTAGTAATATTCATATGATAGAATACTGTACTTGAAGTTTATATATATGTATCCTGGTGTGGTGTGTGTGTGTTGAAATTTTCCTGGTAATGTGGCACTATATAGGGATAATTTTCCCCGTTACCAGGGAGTTGAGAGAGAAATTTAAAGAGGCACTGACTGCACAGTATTCATATGTGTCAGTTTTAAATTGGGCTGATGTAATCTTAAAGTAACAATATACAGTACAGTAAAGGATTGTACTCATGATAATATGACATAAGTCAACTAGGGGTGTGTAATCAGATGCATGGTTCAAAGGTAAATTTTTCTGACTGCATATTACAGTATGAATATGAATTTTTTATGGTAAAATTTATGGTGATACAACCAAGTATTTAGATGTGGAGAAGGTATGTAAGAATCTAGAATGAGAAACTGATACAGATGTGATGTTGTTATCCATTGTTGATGTCTCTAGGAGATTAAAGAAATATTGGAAAAGCTTTTGAATGTAATAAAGCTGTACACTTAATAGGAAAGAATGATAGACTGTGATCTTGATATAGAGAAATATTAAAAAGAGCACTGTACAGTTTTGGGTTTTAGTTAACTGTAAGGAAACATTTAAGTTGGTGAGCTATGACACCGTAACGAACCATTGAAGCTGCCGGACTAAATAGGGTGGCATACTTGTGTCAATATTTACCTGGAAATATTGGAAAATTGTACATACAACTTTTTGTTATATTGAAACCTTATTCTAGAATTGATGGGAATAGTTTTTATAGGATATTGATAATGAATAAAATAGGGAGGTAGTGAAACATTTAGAATTATTAAGTGTTTGTTTAGAAAGAGATGTTCTTGTGTTAGGAGGAGCTGAAACTTAGGATAGGGTTTAGGATGGAAATAATGGGACATTCATATAGTGTCACCATGGTTATAGAATGTGTGTCATTGATGAAGTTGTAGTGGGGTTTTTAGCTTACATTGCAGGTGAAGGAGTTAACTTGGAATCTACAGGGTACTTGATTATGTGAGAGTTTAAATTAGAGTAATGATGGATCAACCTTATTCAGGGGCCCTGAAGCTTAGAGTTCACATGTAATTTTTAACAGTACATCTTTATTCTCATTGCCGATTGCTTTCACTATTCTTAGGTATGTCAAGGATATTAAAAGTTATCAGGGGAATACCTTATACTGTTGTCCTGTGCACATCCTGGGTGACTCAAGTATGCTCAACAATCTAATCGCTTGAAAGTCCAAATCATAGTATGCCTGATGTATGACTGGAGCTAAATTACAATAAGTAACTACTTCAGAAATTAGATCCCAGAAAGATTTATGTGTATTATGGAGCATCAGTTACCACTTAAGAGTGAAGGCTCTGACTATAACCACCATGCTAGTACATACACTCTATGATCATTGTGTGTTGGCTACATCACAGCAAACCAATATTACTTACTTCACCTTCCAGGAGCGTGCATATTCGCATGCCTTTTCCAGCAATATTTCGGTTTGCTGAGCTTCTACCAGCTAAAATTGATTATGTGCCATACTAGATCTGTGGAACTTCATGCCAGTTTTATTATTATTATTATTATTATTATACAACCTCCAACAATTAATAAATCTTGCTTTAACAGCCTTCATTCTTTGACAGTGGCACACCTTGGTGAATATGTTTAGTGAAAACAATTTTCTGATCGCTTCCTTCATAATTCCAATGTTAAAAAAATGTCACCCAAATGAGGGAAGTTCGGAAAAGGATTGATAGCCAAGGAGCCAAGGCTACATCTTATCTACAGTGACATGTCATAAATTATTCTGATTGTTAGATTCTGTACTGTACATTTTTGCATATCTTTATTTTATTGATTTACAGTACTGTATTTATTATGATTGGAATTCAATAAGAGTAACAGTCCTTTATTAAACTCAATTCCATTGGGTTGATTTAATATGAAGTTGGCTGTGGTCTTGAATACACTAGAGTTAATGGTGATCTCTTACCTTCTTATATGGTTGTATTTACCACTTACCTCAATATGTGTTCCTACTTTATGAACAAACTCACTCTGGCAGTGCTATCATAGTAATTAATGGGTCATATTTGAGGTGGTAATCATGCTGCGATGCCATACTACTTATTCTATAGAGCTCTCAGATTGCAGTAGATGAAGAATTTATATGCAGTACAGTATAGTGTAAATAAGGAGGAGGGAGGAAATGAGGTTGAGGGGGAGAGGAGGTTGAAAATGGTACAAAAGGGATAAAATGCAGATGTCTATAAGAGTCGAGTAACAAGTGTGTGAATATGGCAGACCAACTGGTGCATATTTTTGGTGAATGAGGATGGATTAAGATAGCTAAAATAGTGGGGGGCATTGTAAATAATAATTCTTACTTCTTTTTTTCACAGTTATATTTACATGGATGATTGTAGTTCGTCTTGTGTGGATGAAAATTTCTTGAGTGTGTGTGGACTTGTGTAATAGATGATAAGTAATCACAAAATGTGCACCAGTACAGTAATGCAGCTGATGATAAAGGGGGGGGGATGACCAAAGGAGAGATAAATTATGTCAGTTTTTTTTTTTAATTTAGGAGCACGGTTTATAAGAGGATTATGCCATCGGATTGATAAGAGACTGTGAACAGTAGAGACGAGTTGTGTATTAAATAGTAAGAACACATAAAGACAGGATTCTCATATGTCCATCTCCTTAATAAACAGATTACGTACTGTACTGCATACCTGTAGACAGTACAGTAATGCAAGAATAAGGTTATGGTATGTAGTACTGTATATATTTACATCATTACACTTCTTATCTTCTGGTATCTGTTTACTTACAACTTTAAGCTTTGATAAACCAATTTCATTATTTAAAACTGGTTGGAAAAATTTTAAGTTCATCTAAAGACTCTTCAGATAATGCATGTACTGTTCTGTATAGTGTAAGCTTGTTGTTAGTGTACTATACGAACAGTATTCCAGTTCACACCAACTTTGAAAAACAGACTGTGGGAGACTTTAACATTTAATGAGCTCTTGTTACATGTGGAATCAACAAACATTAAGTTAATAATTATTATATGAAAATAAAATAATTGCATCCAGTTCCATGCAGTAGACTGGTTGAACTTAGCCATGAAATTGCTACAGTGGGAAAAGTAAATGTAATACTTCTACTCGCAGTGATGACTCTTATCTGTCACCTACAGTCTCACTACAATATCACCTTTTTTCTGTTACAATCTCTCAGTGTTTATGATATTCATTCATTAATTTTTATATAATCTTTCTTTATTTAAATAGAAAGAAAATAGAAGACACGTGAGTTGAATGACTATTTTGCTTAACGCTTCATGTATGGGGCCTCAGTGCTGAATAGAATTTTCTGGTGTTAGGCAAATAAAATATAAAAGTGTCATCTTGTAGTGATGGGGTTAATTAGGCCTGCTGGGTGAGGTTGGTCAGACGTTGTGTTAAACACTGAAATTAACTTTGGCAGCTATATTTTTTTATGAAACAAAAAATTAATCAATTAGATATACTGTATGAATATTTCAGATGTGATGTTCAACATCGATATTTGTTTGAAGCTTTTGAGATGTTTTGTGAGTGAAACTGAAAATCAGTGAAAGAGGGAAAAATCAGAAATACTCTGTAATGTTAACATTGAGATTTACTACTTGTAATGAAAAAAAATATTAAATCGTCAAAATTTATTAAAAATTTCGAGATTTATATCCAATGAAGCTTTTTTATAATTAATTTTAATGAAAGAAAAAATTTTGAAACAACAAAAATGATGTTAAACGTATAGCCCAGGGCTCTAGGGATATCCACAACGCAATCCCACTTTTCAAAACAACTTAACACAAGCACATGCATGAATTTCAACTCCACAGAAATAATATCATATGTATGTCTAAGAGTATGTACATTGTTTATATTAATCAGTAACTCATATAAATGTTTTTAGTAACATATAACTTGTACAATGCTTATATTTTTGTAAGGTCATATGAAGACAAATGTTCTACTTCCTATACAGTGTTCCCCATATGTTCTGAAGCTCACCCAACACAAATTCACAAAATGTATCATTCTTCAACAACATAACCCTAGCACTGGGCGAGGTCTGTCTTACTGTATTTTGGGTTTGATAAAAAGGTTTACCCTTAACCCCTGTACAAGACTGTCTTGTCATTTGCTTATTTTTATGTAAAGACAGTGCTTGCTATGCAAAAGAGATAGATGTGTTCTGTGGAAGTCATACCTGAAGAGAAAATTCAAACAGTGAAAGCGATTTTCCCACAAAATTACTGTAGGTAGTGTTATAAATGGAGAATACATTCCTGGGGAAAGAAAAAAGTAAATTTAGATATTATGAGGGATGATTTTGACTCATTCTTAGTATTTTTTTCTCACTCCAGCAACTTCTCGTGCATTCCCCTCACTAAGGGAAAGACACTGGTGCAGAAGCCAGCCATACCTCTTCTCCCTAAATTAAACACAACCCAGACCACTGAACCAAAACACTGGATGAAAATTACCAAAAAACAGAAATATATGTTCCTCAATACACTAGATTTGAATATTTTAATATCTGTAAATAGTTTCTATACTGTGATATTATGTGTACAGTAACACATTTCACCAACACAATATTTCAATATGCTGTATTAGTGATACTGTATTTCTCACCAAGTGTTGCCAGGTGGTTGTGTGGGGTGATAGGTGGTGGTTATTTACAGTTCAGTTCTCTAGGGCATCCACTAGAAGGTGGCTCTTCACCTTAACAATCCGTTCTTGATTTATTGATGCCCCACTGTATGAATAATTTGTACTAGGAGGCAATATGGTATTATTGGAGGGTTCCTTTTCTTTCTTTCTTTCTTTTTTTCAGTACATTGTTTTGATTTCATTTTATATCACAACCCAGTTTCAAATCATGTTTTCTTTTTCAGGAAGATTTAATTAAAATATTGAATGAAAGTACTGTTGTAGTTATATTTTAGAGTTTAAATTAATTTTAGAGTAATATTTTGGGACTCAGGAAAGTAATCCCTTAGGTTAATATTTTTGGACCCTAGAATGTAACCCCATATTCACTGTTGGCACCATTGACTTACAATTCACAATATTTGCCATCTTTGGAATCTGTAGGAAAGGGGTGTGACTTTTCAAGAGGAATGTTGGATGATTCATTCCTTATGGTAGTTGTAATTAAATGAATTTGATGCTGGAATATGAACAATAAGAGTGGAATTTTGAAAGTTGATATAAATATTACCTAATTATTATTTTTATCATTATCTTTGGTGTTAAAAGTCTTTGATGCATTTCTCATTTGTTTTTCAGAAATGTCCATATATGGATATTGTCCACGCTGGGAAGACTTTTACCTGGTGGTGTGTAACATGTGTGGACATGCTATAAAACCACAGGCACTCAAGCAACATATAGGTAACAGTGAAAAACCTTGTACATTATTCTAGTCTATAAAGCATTATGTAGGTAATATAGAACAACTGTATAGTCATCCCTTGGTTATAACGCACTTGGTTATCGCGATTTTCGTTATCACGCCTCCATCAAAATCTGCACCCCTGCCGTTATAGCATATTTTTCAGGCCGAGAATTTGGTTATCACGCATTTGCCTCTATTGAGGATAAAATCTTTCACCTACAAATTGACAATAACACATTTGCTGTAATCAGACCTATCTAGTTGCCTCAACAATTGCAACCCCAGTTGCAATTGGGGTTGCAATTTCAAATTCTGTGTCATTACTAAGGAATAACGGAGTCTCTGGTGCACTCTAAGATTGAGAGAAAACGGAGGACTCAGGCGTCCTGCAGCGAGAGAAAACGGATTCCTATGATCGGGGACTCAAATAAAGAGAGCATAGCTACATGTTTTGTGGATTACAGTATTGAGCGTCCCCTTTTCATCACTCTGTAATAAACCTAACCATGCCAATGTGTGTTTCTGATATTTACCATAACATTATATATATATATATATATACAGTATATATATATATATATATATATATATATATATATATATATATATATATATATATATATATATATATATATATATATATATATATATATATATATATATATATATATATATATATATATATATATATATATATATATATATATATATATATATATATATATATATAGATATATATATAGATATAGATATAGATATATATATATATATATATATATATATATATATATATATAGTGGGTCTAAATGGTCATAAAATGGGAAACTTGGGGTTGAGTCTTGGGTGCCTGGAACCAATTAGAATAAATTCCATAGGTTCTGTACTTTTGTTATCACATTTTTTGTTATCACGCACTCGGCGTGGTCCCAATTAGGCGTGATAACCAAGGGATGACTGTACAGTACGAGTTCAGGGCATTGGAGAATAATGTGAATACTGTGTATACAACCCAATTATTTTTAGTGTTCCTTAAGGTGTTAGGTACCAAGGTTCCTCTAATTTTTTACATCACAGTGCAGAATGAATTTTATTATGTGCACTAGTTATAGAAGAATGTGTAAATGTACTGTACACAACAGTAGAAACCCAAAAACTATATCATGAGATATTTATTTGATATGAAAGACACTGATGATGTGTTCTCTTGAAGCCCCTGTGAGAACTTTTCTCCACATCATTCATCTGGTCTTCTTTTGCACTCCACTGTTTTCTTTACTGTATTCCTCTTTCTTTCATCACTCCTTATTTCAAATGATTTTTGTATACCCTTTTCTTCTCTTCAAGAGCTCTGTCAGACTTTCATTCCACTACTCACTCTTCTTGTTTTCCATGCCTGTTCTCTTGTATCCACACAACTGAGATGCTGTGTCTAGGAAACCACTCTTAAGCTGCTAACATTACTCTTCAGATCCTCCTACTTCACCCTCATTTACAGGAGACCACATACAGTACCTCAGTTTTTTTATAAAAGGGTTTGGCAACCTGGTCAGTAATGAGACACTGAAGCCAATGTGTTCATGCTGCATTTGCATAAGTTAGGATGGTGATTCCTAAAATATAAATGACTTCTGTTTAGGATTTAGGTGGTTGAGTGTTCAATTTACAGAATGTAGTTTCCTCCTATATTCCTTTCTTTCCAAAGAAGGTTGCAAGCAAAATCTATTCTTGTATTTTCCTTACCCTGTAGAGCTCCGGCATGGAGGAGTGGCCACTCCTGTCAAGTCCTCTGGAGGAGCTCGAGCATCTGTGTCATCAAGCAGCAAAACTCCCAAGACCAGAAATCGAACTCATAATATTAATCCTGTTGTAAAACTTGAAGGACGAATTGACAGCAGAGACTCATTAGAGGGAAACCACACCTCTCATGTTGTTAGTGAGCCTGGCACTAACAGCAGCAGTAACAGTATAAGCAGCACCAGCATCAGCAGCAGTAGTCGAGTTGGGGGACTGCCAGGATCCCCAAGATGTGAGATGTTACCATCTCCTGGTAGTTTGTCGGTGTCTTCTTTGAAGACCGAGGTGAAGACAGAAGATTGTTTAGACAGTTGCTTAGATTTGGTGCCTCCACCACAATCTTTGCCAACAACCTTGCCACCTCCAGCCCCACCTGAGCCTCCGCAGCACACAATACCACACCCTCCAACACATTCAGGGCCTCCGCCCACCATTGGACCTCCTAGCATAGGTCCTCCAAGTGCTGGACCTCCAAGTGTTGGACCTCCAAGCATTGGCCCACCAAGTGTAGGACCTCCAAGTGTAGGGCCACCCATTGTATCTTGCCCAAGTGTAACTCATCAGGGGATGGTGACCCTCAGTGCACCTCCAGCTAGCATGGCTGGAACTTCTGTTGTTGGAGTTTCTATGCTAACCCAGACTGTGTCCAGTGTGGAAGAGGAGGTCAACAAAATATCAGCAATGCTCCAGGCAGAAGCAGAAGCTCTTACTGCCTCTCAAAATCTTATAGCAAGTTCCAGTATGGATATGGATGCAGGACTGGTTGGATCTCACGACATAGTGGAGGCACAAGGTCAGGCTGCTGGCAGTGTGACCACCAATGGCACTAATCTTGGGGGCAGGCAAGGGATGATGGTAAACAGTCAGACCATGGGCTCTGTGCCAGTGCCAATGAGTCACATGTCCATAGCTACACTGAACCAGATTCAAGCAGACTTGTTGGCCACGGTGAGTGAGTCAGACCTCAATGCCGTGCTCAACGCCACGCCTGAAACTTCGGACCTAACACAGACAGTTCTTCCCAATAATTCTCAGTGCTACTTGAATGAGAGTGGTAACTTGACGTATATTGACCAACAAACTGTAAATACTAATAATTACGTTGAAACTACTGAACCCCCAGAATTAAGTATTGAGAAGGTGTTACCTCAGCGGTACAATAGTGAACAGTTATCAATGCCCGTTCTAGAGCAGATTACAAATGAGGTTTTGTCTGAAGCTGATGCTTGTGCACACAATCTTGAGGGAGTGACAGCTGATGTACAGGGGCAATACACAAACAGTACTCAGTCTGATCTAATTGAAGTACCTGTTGAATCATTTAGTTTTGATGAAATAGAAAAAATATCATCTCAATGTGATGAATTAACAAATGCAGTGAATTCGATAACTCAGTTATGTCATGGTGGGAACACTGGACTGGAGTCACAGCTGGCAGGTCTGTTGCAACAGCCAACACCCACCCCAACACCGTCCCCCTCCTTAGGTGCACCGCCAGCCCCTACTGGCAACTCCATCAGTGCTGCGCCCACCTTAGGAACCTCAAGTCAAGGCATCACAGTGGTCATAGGAGGTGGGGCACAGCCAACTATTAGTACTATTGCATCTCAGCCCTCACTCTCCATGCCTACTTTAGCTGCCACATTAAAGAAACCAGTGGTATCAACAGGAGGGCCTCAGCTGGTGTCTCCGGTATCTGCTACGTCAACTCAGGCACATACCCCGTCTCATACGCCTACTCATACCCCTGCTCACACTCCAACACATACACCAACCCAACACACTTCTTCTGGGTCCTCTGCTCTAACTCCTGCCCCTCCCACGCCATCACCTAAGAAATCTAGCAAAAAGAAAAAACCTGGTGAAAGAAAACTCTTACCTCTCAAAGATAGAGAATACGACCCTGAGGTTCACTGTGGCGTATTGGTGGCAGAGACTGCCAAGCCCTGCACACGTTCCCTCACCTGCAAAGCACATTCTCTTTCTCTGCGACGGGCTGTCCCAGGACGATCTAAAAAATTTGATGATCTCCTCTTAGAGCACCGAGCAGCTAAGGAAGCTCAAACCAGAGCTGCAAAGCCACCAGATGCAGCTGCAGGCCTCATACAGGTAAGTTGAGAGCATTTCATCTCCCTCATAGTGCCCATCCTGCCTGGTGTGCTCACTGTTTGATGCTGTAATGAGCCATCTATGCATTGTACCTATCAAATTTGTTGCCTTATCATCCCTCTGCTAATACAGAATGCATTGGACATGTTTTGATGATGGTGCTCACTAGTTTTGTATCATTGGGGTAAGAAATTCTTATGTCTAATTTTCACTGTTTATAAATTTTTTGTCTTAATAGGTTATTTCCTCTGCAATTCACAGATAGGAAGTGTCGTTGCAGAAATACTTCTCATATTAATACTGATTATTTTTCATGTCAAAAACAGCAATCTCTCTATTCGTTGAGAGATTGTTTGTCAGTTTGTGTTGTGTGTTGTGTTGGTTGGCATGTAACTGTGTGTTGCAGGGCACCCCACCCCGTGGCCCGGTCATGGCCACCACTGGCAGCGGAGGGATGGTGGTAGGGGGGGCTGCAGCAACATCCCCACTCCTGGTTAAATCTTTGGGGGGCACCGCGTCCACATTAGTGACTCCGGGTGACCCTTCTCCCAACCCACCCCTACATCATCCAATGGATCCCCCCAGCACCCCGTCGCACACCCATGCCACGCCCCCCTCTCCTGCATATTGGCCGCCTACTTCTAGGATTCCTCCGGCCCTCGTACCTGCAGATAATTTTTATGTTCGAGAGCCGCCCAAGCCTCTTGCTGTGAGTTACTTACGTGTTTTCATATGGTGTATTTAATAATTAACAGTTTAGTATTTTTATTAATAGTGTTATAACAACTGTATTAATTGTAGATTAATAAGTAACTTTATTTTGTGAAATAGTGTTGGTTGTTAGTGTTAAAGAATCACATAACTTTTCTGTATGTGAACTTGTATTGTCTCTTTAAGAGTAGCTGTGCTGTGTAACATTTAAGTTTCATAGTGTGCTGAAAATTTTGTAAATTGTGAAATTATATTTTATTTTTCACATTCAGTATATAGAATTCTATTCAATAAGAAGATACATGTAATAGGTTCCTGGTGCCAGATAATACATCTATGATATATTTCAGACGTGTTCGTACAACTGTAGAAGACTAGGTGGTTACTTGGCCTCGGATCATCGGGCGGATTTATTACGTAGTGCATTCCGTAATGCTCTGAAGAAGCCCCATCCAGGCTCAGTACTCACTGACTCTAGCATCAGCAATACTTTAAATATTGGTGGTACTCAAGAGAGATTTGTGAATGTCAAACCCCTGCTAGCTAAAAAGTTGCAGCTGACTGTCCCCTCAGGGTCTGGCAGCAAGGACGGCATAAGTGTGAGCACAGGGTACAATGGCCACATCCATGTTGGCAACAGCATGGGTATTGTGAATAGCAGTGCAATGGCAGCAACACTTAAACGACCCACTCAATCTGAAACCTTGAAAAATAATGCGACTCCCATTACTAGTGCCAAAAATAAAAATAAAAAAGTGAAAACAACTGACGGTGCTATCAATATTGTGGGAAATGTATTGCAACTTGACGCCAGTGGGAACAAGAACCACATTCCTGTTGTTGTCAGTTTGCAAAATGGCTTGTCGAACAATCAGACTATAACCTTAAGTAATGTAGCAATTGCAGGAGTGAGAAACTCAACTACTCAGCCTATTCGAATAAACCCATCCACGCCCACCAATTTTGGGAGAGACGCACCAGTGACGGACACACGGCCAGGGAGCAGTGATAACCCGAACATTTTTCTTGGGTCTGGCTTACCGAGTGGAATAGTGATATCTGACGCTTTAGCTAAATCGTTCAAAAGTGATGGTTCTGGGAGTATTCGATTAGAACTTCACAGCAGTACTTTCGGGGATGCATCAAGATTGGTCACAAATAATGCCAAAGGTAAGACAATATCTTGACTTTGTATTGCTTTTTGAAATGATATCTTATTTTCTTTTTTATTTTGTGAAGTCCTAGAAGAGAGTGTGTATTGAGACCACCAATGCCTTTCCCTACTTTTTTTTAATGTAAGAACAATATGACGTGGCACTTTTATGTGACAGTAAAAGTATCAGATAGAATTTTTCGGTAAACATTTCAGATTTTCCTTCAAAAGTCTTTTAACATTTAATGATAATTGAAAAGTTTAAGTTTTGCCACATTCAACCATCATTTCAATGAAGGCAAGTTCTCTGTAGAACAAGTCATCACAGTGTTTTATCTTGTATTGATAGTGTTGAAGGCAGTTATATTGTATAAAGTGTGTACAACCAGAGTGGACAAAGCTCCAGAAAAAAATGGAGACCTCTGGCACTTTCCTCTCTGTTATCTGCCTCCCTCACCACCTGCCCCACACATAGTGATGTGTGGGTAGTCTTACTTAATACCAAAATCATCTATATTGCCACTTCCATTCTGAGTAACCGAGTCTCTCCCAGGATACAGAGGTGGTTTCCCTATCCTATTGTAAATAAATCTTGATTTTTACCAGTGGTGCTTTGTCCAATCTGGTCATATGCACCTCATATACTGTACATACAACAAAGCGATTTCACTACTTAAGAACCCAAAAGAAAACATTCTTCTTAAACCTTTTGATTCTAAATAGCTACGGAAAATTCGGGATTTTAAGAGGCATGAAAATTCCCGCTCAAAATATTGATAGGTGGATAATTGATAATGTTTGTGGGTTCAAAATGTCTTCAAAGGTGTTTGGTTTCATTAAGGAATTTAATGGGTGATTTTTTTTCCTGACACTGCATCTGATTTTGTTTTATACAGTAACCCAGGGTTATTTTGCCAAGTAGGGACCAAAAATTTTCATGGAACAAAGAATTGCTATAAAGATGCATGTACAGTAGTTCAGTATAAAAGAAGGGGCTAACGACCAGAGGCTCAAAAAATTAAGTAAACAACGCTTAAAACATTTATTTACTGTACTGTACTTACTAATCACACAAGAAATATAAAATTTTGTTACTCAATGGAAAAATCAAGAGAATTGTCCAAAGAATTAGCCATCCACAGAATTGGCATTATAATACTGGATAACAGTTATACACATTTAATGAAGCTTTGAAGTCTGCTTTGACGTGCTGTGAATTTGTTGTCTAGCTGGCTTCTCATCTCTCTCAGGCAAATGAGCTTGAATTTCCATTGCCTCAGCCTGAACCATTAGACCACTCATTGCAGTTGTACATCAAGGCATGCTTGATATCCAAATGTTCAGAGCATCCTCCATTTTTTGGTATAGTGGCAGGCTTAAAATCTGGATGGTCTTGTATGTGGATGGCTGTGCAAATGTTGTTTGGACTTTGTCAGCCTTCAATTCAATGCTGTTAATCATGATTTCATATACAGTCTCTCCTTGACTTACGATGGGGTTCCGTCACGACGACCAGGCCATAAGTCGAAAAGGCGAAAGTAATACATAGAAATTCTAAAATTAGTGTCTCTTTTTCTTCTCAGCACCACAAGAGCTCTCACTTTTACGCTTGCCAGTCATTTTAAAGGGAATTACAAACGAAAATTTTGTCAGTACACAGCGCGATCACTAATGTCAGGACTTGAAAAGACATTCCGGGTAATGTGAAAAATATTTTATATGAATGGCCGTCGTATGTCCAGGTTTTCGTAAGCTGAATATGTCGTAAGTCAAGGAGAGACTGTACTGTGTCAGTGTACCACAACTGATGGTGCACTTCACAGTCACATTCATCTTAAGTTTTAACACTCATTTGTAAATTAAATGGCTTTCTCCTCTTTTTCTCACTTGAACTGGAAGGAGAAGCAGTTTGTTGAGCATATAGACATCTTGAAAAGTGGTACATTTAGTGGATTTAAGGGCAATTTTGAGAGTGGAAATGACCCTGACTGGGTGAACACTAGTTGATTCATGCTGTGACTGCAAGCTGGGGATTTACTCAAGCACATTATTTGTATCAGTGCAGTGTTTGATTAATAATGCTTCCAACCTGACTTTTCTTGTGAAAAAAAAACATCTTGCCATATTTAGGAAAATGGTAGTAATTTAAGTTACTGTATGCAGTATGTATACATTAATTAATTTTTTCATAAGAAGCAGCACTACAGAAAACAGTCTAGGGCGTATGAAAAAGTTAACCCTAAAGGGCAGCGGATATCATATGATGTATGAGAGGAAGTCGCTTACTGGGTGGCGGACATCATTATGATGTTTGGGATTTCATGCCATTGTTTGGGTGTGCTCGTGGCTGTGTTGTTGTGTGGTTACTATATTGACACTGGTGGCTCACTCCAGAGCCGGATAAACATGTACTCCCAGTTCACCTCGTGATTTATCAAAGAAATTATTATTTCTCGCATTTATTGACCAAATATTAATTTGTAGAAAAAGATTCAGTTCTCTATTGGTGCAAAAAATTTAATTATCTCAATTAAGGCATATACTACATGTATTTGAACAATATTATCTAATGCGATTTGTTCTGTTTTCTACTTAGCGAAATAAACCCCGTCCTGGGCAGACAGAACACCAAAATCATACCTGCCCTTTTAGGGTTAAAGAGAGATCTACTTTGGAGGAACCAAGAAATAATGATAAAAATTAAAGTATAACTGTACTATACAGTATCTAACTGAGAAACCAGTCAGGGTAATATCTTTTATTATTATATGATGGATGGACTTGGTACAAGGATTGAGTGTTTTAACCTGGTGATACCTTTACTGTATTAATGGATGAAGTGGTATAAGTACTCTATGTAGCTGCAAGGGAAGTTTGGAAAAGTTTATTTAGCACATTATGTACATGTAGGTTTGGAAATACTGTATTACAGGGTATATAGTTTATAGCACCTCACTCCTCCAGGGTATGGCCATGACAGAAGAACCATCATGCCACCCTATCATTACAAAGCCCCTTGGTATGCGTTGGTCCCCATATTCTTCCTCTGATATATTGTTTCACATTACCACCCCAATCCCCTATCTTTTCTGTTCTATTTTTTGGTAGGTAGTAGTTTTGGAAAATTTTATATATAGCTAGTACGGTATTCAGAAGTGAAA
This sequence comes from Homarus americanus, assembly GCF_018991925.1. Taxonomy (NCBI): domain Eukaryota; kingdom Metazoa; phylum Arthropoda; class Malacostraca; order Decapoda; family Nephropidae; genus Homarus; species Homarus americanus. Next base: position 7,391,774 of record NW_024746161.1, read on the forward strand.
AGATGTTTCTGTTAAAGTAGGTTCCAGTTGGTGCTGGAAATTTGGGAATCTACAGGATGGTGAAAAATGTTATTAAAATTATAAGAGTTGGATGCAGTAGCTATATTTACAGTACATAGAATAGCAAATACTGTATTCTACTTGACTGTATTTCTTAGTTTTTTATCGGAGATGGGGGGGTTAAGAGTTTCTGAGGAAAACTACGAGTACATTAATATCAGGATATCCAATCTTTATCAAAATTTCACAGCTGCATTGCTTTGACCTAGAATTGTCAAAGAAGTTTTTTAAACCATCAAACTGAAGTAAACCGTATACAGCAAGTACCCGTTGAACGAAAGGTTCCACTAAAACGCTGTCAATAGATGGATTACGTTCATCGAAATAATTTTTCCCTTATAAAATAATGTACTGAGCTCTGTGACAAAATTATTGCAACACATCAAAACACTGAAGATAAAAACATAAAAGTACAAATAGTGTTACTGTACTGTACTCACCAAATCTATGTCAAAAGCAACAGGTGCAGTGGTTGTTCCTCTCTGAGGCCATAGGAAGAACACAGCTACTTAAACTTTAGTTCGTTATTGCTTGGGGCAGAATCAGGGAGCCAGTCACCATTTTCAAATTAGACTACACAAGAAATGTATTTCTCCCGTACGTACGCCTGGCAACGGGAGAAGTTAAGGGGAGTGAGTGACCACTAGTTGAGTGTCGTCTGCAGTTGTAACTCTCATCGCTTCCTGCCATATTTCACTTAATTTACTGTTAATATTAGTGTTTACTGATAGAATAGTGATTAATAATGGCATTGTAACTAGGTTAGACTCTTCACTGTAACCACCAGGCTACTGGGCCAAGCTGTGAGGTGTTATGATTGTTTTTCAACTCGTATATTCGGGTAGATATACGTAACTTTTTTAATGTATTTTTACTCAGTTACATGCACACACCGTCCTACATACATACAGTATTGTGAAAAAGGGCAAGAGAAATGATTGTCCTAAGGGTAAACACATAAAAGGAATATACAGTACAGTACATTTCTTTGCACACGAGTTAGCTGGCTCAGTGAGGGAGGGGAGGAGGGCGCAGAGTATAGTTGGAGGGTGGGGGGTGCATTGCTAGGGAGACGGCAGAGGTAGCGTCCATGCTGGTCTCAGTTGCTATGGTGAAGCAGGGAGTACAGTACTGTATATGCATATGGCGGCTGTTAAACTTTCATTTGGCTTTTATTTACTGGTTTGGCAATATAGTATTTTTTTTTAAACTTATTTATCGGTATTACAGCTACTCCTCGACTTATGACATACTCGACTTACAACCGCCTCAGTCGTACCAAAATTTTGTCAAATTACGTATCTTTTAGTCCAAACGTTAGTGATTGCGCTGTGTACTGACAAAATTTTCGCTTGTAATTCACTTTAAAATGGCTGGCAAGCTTAAACGTGAGAGTTTTATAGTGCTGAGAAGAAAAAGAGACACCCATTTTAGATTTTCTATGTATTGTTTAAGCATTTTCGACTTACGACCAATTCGACTTACGACCTGGATTTGGATCCCAAACCCCGTCGTAAGTCGAGGAGCAGCTGTATTTTATTTATTCCTCACCTTTACCGGTACTGTATATATTATTTTAAGAAAACTATGGTTACAGGAGGAAAATTCAAACAACAGTTTTATCCTAAAGGTACTCCCTGCTAAAATGGGGGGTCTTATATGGTGTAAAATACGTTATACATTTATTTATGTTCTGTATTTATTTATTATGTCTTGTATTTAATTTTGGTTTAGTTTTGGTTGTGTAAGGTGTCTGAAGATCAGCCCCCAGGAATGCATCATCCATTTATAACACCATCTGCATCACTGTACAGAGGCACATTTTTGGAAGTTTCTTTTACTCCTCCTTCCAAAGGTGATACTGTACTCATTTTCTGTGGAAATGAGTTTTATAACCCAATATAACCTTAATGAATAACTGAATAATAAATAAATAATAACTAAATAAATAAATAAATAAATAAAATGAAGCACGCTCAATCTATATATCCAATCAAGCATATACAGTATATCTATTAGCTCAAGCGGTGGAATCAAGAATAGCACACTACTGGGGATAAAAAAATAAAAAATAGTAAAAAATAATAAAAAAATATCAAGAACAATGGAGGGGTCCTATCCTGGCTACTGGCCTCCTTCCCTCGGCATGACCAACTCTAGTGGGTGTTCATTACCCATGGGTAAATACAGTAAACCCTCAAACGTCCTAATTAATTTGAGGGGGAACGGGGGTCTGAATTGCCAATTGTCCAGACATTTACCACTTTTTTGGGGGGGTTCTGGGGGGCCACTGTGCTCTAAGCAGCCACTCATTAGCACTCCCAATAACCCTTAAATTTGTATTTGAATGTGCAATAAATATCGTGTGTGTTTCTTTATTTTGAAGTCAAATTACAAATAATATATCTTTTTTTTTTCTATTATTTAATACCGTATGTGATATTATTTATGATGAAACATACACCATAAGAGGCTGATCATACAAGAATATGATAATGAATAAATAAAGACAAACTGGCGAATTCGCCAATCCCCGCCCCCTCCTCCGGCACGTTTCTGCATGAAGTGTCATTTTGTACCTATTAGCTCTTGTTGGGCCTATATCAAATCTGATTGGACCCCATTAAAGACAATACAGTACCTGTACTGTGTTGTCTTTAATAATAAATAAGGTAATATATTTGACAATTATGTATGTACTGTACTGTATTATATCCCTGCCACTGAGCTTAGTCATAAGTAGGTAGGTATGTTTTGCCCCGAGGTATTTGGCAGTGCAACGGTCTTTAGCTTATTTAGTAAGTCCTCATAGGCTATAGAAAATATTTGGGAGATTCTTAGTTTGTAAATGACTTTGTGAAATTTTTGGGGCTAATTTACTTCAGTTGTGCTCTATTGAATGATGGTAATCATTCACTTTAGGAACTTTTTTTTTTTTCCTGTACCTCTAATCTGGAGCATTCTTGCTTTAAAAATAAGTACTGGGCTGTATTATTGTTGCATGATATATACGGTGATATTCCGGTGGCTGTTTTGAGAATTCATCGTTTTTGTCCTATGGTTGCATTGCTTCCCTAATGGCATTCTATTTTTCTTTTATTTCATTCACGTTTACATCGGGATTCTTGTATCCAGGTGAAACTGTATTTCATTGATTCTTCTATTGATTACCTTAAAAAAAAAGTTATGTATTCCTTGGCATCAAACAGTGTTTATTGGTTGTGGAGTAACAAACGAAAAACATTTGGGGCTTGTTTCTCACTTTTTTAAAATCGGCGCTTGTGGCCTTGTGATTGTTTTACCGTATTTTAGTGGCAGAAATATGTGTTATATAATACAGTTGTGTGAAGTGTCATTGATGGCAACATGTTAATGGTAAGATCATATGCATTATTTTAAACAATGACAAGCTTGTGATTGAAATTGCATTAGTACAGTACCTAACATTGGTAACAGGCGAGTGAAGGATATCATAAATGTACAGTATTAGCTTGGTACCAGTCCAGTAATAAGATTACTTTAAGTATCTTTAATAATTTGCATGTGATAGAATTATTGTATGAAGTATTATCTTACACCTGTATTGACTACTTTACTGATAGAATTGGGTGTGGAGTGTTTGGCAGCATTCTCTCAGCCTCCTGACTTGCTTTTCAGTTCTTATTTGTGTACTTGTGTGTTTTAGTCTTTTTTCTCTTTACATTTTCTCTCCTAGTGTAAACTCAGTAAGATACCTCTATTTCTTTCCACAATATCTCATTTTAGTGTAAACCGATTGCAGCATGTAGTTATGTTGCTGAACCAGTATATAACAAAGACTACCTGTACAGTGTACTTGATATACATGAAATGGGGTTGCAGTTAGGAGTCCATAAATGAGCAGGTCAAGGACAGGAGAGACTTTTTCTCTTAACTCAGTCAGGAAAGTGCTTACAGAGGTGACTGTCACAGCCAAGACCTTTGTGGAAGATATTTAATGTTTTTGTAAGAATCATATTATACATAAGAACAAAAGAATGGAGGAAACTGCAGTGGGCCTATTGTCCCATACTGAGCAGTCCTGTTTACACCCAACTCCTATCACTCATATATCCATCCAACCTATATTTGAAGCTATCCAGTGAATTCTAGTTAATGATGATGTTTGGTAACTTGTTCCACTTATCCACTACACTATTTCCAAACTAGTGTTTACCTATCTCGCACTTAAATCTAAATTTGTCTAATTTAAAACCATTGCTAAGAGTTCATTCCTGGCTGGATAATTTAAGTACCTTTGTTATATTGTTATATCACCTTTGTTTAACCCTGACTTCCATTTATACACTCAATCATATTGCCCCTCACTCTACGTCTCTCGAGGGAGTGCAAATTCAGATGCTTTAATCTGTCCCTATACTCAAGGTTCCTAATGCCTGGGATTTGTCTTGTCATCCTCCTCTGTATGCTTTTGCCCTTAGGACAATTATTTCTTTTACCTGTATTGTGTGTGTGTGTAATAGTAATAATAATAATAATAATAATTAACGGTTTATTAAGATAACATGGCAGCCCGAAGGCTGAAAATATACAATGAACAGAGGTGAAAGGTTACATATGATGAAATTGGGGAGTGGGTCACTTGATTGACAAAAGCCTTCAAAACGAAAATATAATAAACAAAGAGTCAACATATAGATTAACTATAGATCTGGTACTGTTTGAGCTGGTCTTGTAGACATTCTTGTGACCTGATGTTGGCGCCCACTGTCTGGATGGCCTTTGTGTCGTACCTGGGTGCTAATCCGCTACCTCACTACAGCTGCATATCCACCACGTGGTCCAGGTAGTCCTTCAGCTCACATAGGGTGTTGGAGATGGTTCTTGTTCCTCATGTGATGAAGTTAGAAATTCATAATTCCTCACTTGGGTGGAGTAGGGAGTCCTCATTTCTCTCCTGAAGTAGTTTGGAGTCTTTCTTGGCTTCTCATCCAGTGTTGGTGGTGGTGAGTGTACGGTGGACTGGGCGTGTCTGGTCCAGTCCGGTCAGGTCAGGTAAGCATTGACCGCTAAGCACTGATTGTCGTTCTAACAGTGTGTGTGTGTGTAGACACACACACACAAAACACATACAAATAAATAATAATGGGAAAATCTTCTCACAAATAATCAGAAACAAGACGATAAAATTTAGAAAAATGTGAGTCTACCGTCAAGTCAACTCTGTGCTTTATTATTAAAGTTAACTTTACTGTACGTATTTAATAATTTTTCTTGCATATTTTTTTAAATATGCAAACACTTTTTGGTTTATTTAATGTTTTATGTACTATCGTGGACAAAAGTTTGCTCCCTGTAGTGAAACTGAGACACAGGAATGAATCTCCAAACTGACTTACCCTGATTGTTATCTGGTGCGGGTGTGCTGTGCTGGTCGATACTGCTTCAGTTTGGGAAGGGGCGAACTTTTGTCCACGTTAGTACAGTACTGCTGTTTTCAATTGTTTGCTTATCCTAAGTTATGCACATATAGCTCCTGTACACAAGTGTGTGTATTCATGCATGCATGTATATTGGTATGTGTGTGTGTGTGTGTGTGTGTGTGTAGATGGACAGTTGTTGATCTTCTAATTCATAACATGCGGAAGTTAGTTTATCACCCTATCCCCTTCACAAGATGTAGTCCATCAAAACCTTCTTCCACCAATGGTAAGCACACCTGACAGTGTACTTAATTATTGCTAAGTGCACTAGAACTAGTATACAAGGATAGAGCCCAGGCCTTCTGTGTGTGTATGTGTACATATTAACTTCAAATTTTGTTGTTTTCCAGTAAGTGGCAGTGGAGTTACAAATACAGTGGGTTCAGGCAGTGTTGGTGGTGGGAGCAGCAATACTGTTGGTAGTGGTGTGACAAGTGGCAGCGCTGCCGGCCTAGCCCCTGGCCAGGTTACGTATCTTACCTCAGCTGTTACTGGTAGCGGGGGAGCAACTGGCCTCACTCTCCATCACGTACAACAAGTAAGCCTTTCGTCTTCTTTGAACTTAGGCGTAAGTAATACACAGAGTATTGATGATTGATATTTGAATTTACTGCTTAAATTTCTCATATAAACATAACCAGTTTAAACCACTGTACATTTAATCAAGTAAGCAGATGGACTAGATAATTTTAATCATATTTAGAATTATATACTGAACATCTTCATCTAATATTGTCTGTTTAACGTCATCAAACTTTTCACTTAATAATTTTAGACATAACAGAGGTGGGCTTTTACACATTAGCAAATTACAAAATTTTCATTATTTTCCTTAGTTCTCAGAGCATACTCTTGAGAACAATAGGGATCAGTTTTTGGTAATAGTACTAAAGTAGTACAGTAGTACCCTCTGTACTAGTACAATGGTAGTTCCTATACTGTATTGCATTTTTCTGTCTTGAGAAACAGGGGTCCTTTCATTTGTTTTCCTTGTGGAAAATAGAGAGAGATGTATTAATGTTTTGTTTTGATTATCATGTTCCATATCAATAAATCTTTTGCTTGAACATAGAACTTTGTAATGGATACTAAGTTTAGGTATATCGTGCTACCATCTAAATGGACATTAGATAGAGAATCCTTTTAAAGTATTGGGTTACTTCTCATGGAGTTGATTATTTGGTGGATTTCTTCGAGATGATAGATACTCAAAAGCTTCCAGATTTTGTATCACATAACCTTCTGGATATTGCTGGTGTGCTGGATGTTTTCTCCTTGGATTGGAACTCCTGAGATCAGATTAAAACCTTTCCCATTTGTTGCAGGTCATAGATAAGCTTAAACTCTTTCATGGAACTGTAGTACAGGTTTAGTCATTCCTTTTTGGCCAGCAGTAAATGGTGTCCTCTCATGCTTCAGTTTTTCCAGTACCACCTCCAATTATTTTCCATCCTTTCTGTGCATGTGGGTGAGGATACAATTTTCTGCCCCTCCCTCAATTAAATGAGTTTAATTTTTGGTTCTTTTTGGGTCTTAGTGACTCTCTGGCTTTAGACGGTACAGGTTAATTTTAATGCGATCTGGGGTTCTTAGTGTATAGATTATAGTTTTTCTCTGGTTGTACCTCATCCTCCTGCTCTGGGACAGAGGTTCATTTGCCTTAGCTTGAGTTCATTAGGTGTTTCATCTGTCCTCACCTGCACAGTACTCATTTAAGGGATCCTGGAGACAGTTTCACAATGACCTGCCTTTCTACCCTTTGAAAACAAGACGTGGCCCTTAAATGGGACATTCTACGTAACAGTATTTTGACATTTACAAAATGGCATATAATAATAATATATACTGTAGTACCTTTAAAAATAACTTCCAGGTTGTGTAAAACAAGCACAATAATTGACTTCTTAATCTTAATTCCTTCATTTTGAGACATTGATGATTGATTTTTGTGGATTTGAAATCATTTACATCAAGCATGGGCAACCTTTCCTCAGTCATGGCTGCATTACAATTTAGGTATTTTTCTGTGGGCCAACCCACCAAAATTTTTATCCGACCTAAACTAAAAGTAATGTTAATAGTAATATCTCCGTTAGCCAGAATCCTTCTTAACCTGAACTCTTCGATAGCCGGAATTGAAATTTTCTCAGAATATCGTTCCAAAAGCCAGAATTTTCTGGAAAATTCTGGCTTTTCTGAAATTTTACTTTAAAAAAATCAGAGTCAAATGTACAATAGTTTGTTGTTCTCCATTGTAGTGTACTTACAATTTTGCTTTTGAAACCATGGCAAAGGATTCTCACATTTTCTATTTCATAGCTGCCTGGCTTATGGGCACAAGGCAGAAATGAAGGATTAATCCTAAAATCCTGTTTTCTAGGGAAACCCATAGCTCAGCTCAGGTATCCTCCCTTGGGTTTGTGGAATAATCAGTTGGAATTTAATATAAAAAAGACAAATTGATCATGAAATTCATGATAGCAGACAATAACTTTGGTTAGAAGTATTCTGATTACACAGACTTATTTCTCTTGAGGGCAATTGTCACATTTAGTCTCATCATATGAGATCATGTGTGTGATTCCGAGGAAGTTTGATTAAGATACCTTGGGTAACATTATGGGGAATGGTTTGGACACACCAATTTTTCAATAAACATTCTACTTGACAAGATTTGGCTGATTACAAACTTTGTTAGAAAGTATATTTCAGGATCAGTCCTACATTTTTGGAATATTGTGTATAATAACATATTTCAAATCTTTACTGGTAGAATTTTTCATACAGGAAATTAAATTGAAATATGAAAATGCTACAGATTTTTAATTTACAGTACCAGAATTGCTACTGTCATATAAATAAAATTGGTTTGAATTTATGCAGTCTTCATATGTATGTTCTTAACATAATTAAGTGCAATACATAGTCTTTATATGTATGTTCTTAACATAATTAAGTGCAATACATACTCTGTACTGAAGTTCAGTTCATTAGTTAAGGCCTCTGGTAACATAATCTTGTGAAGCATTTTATGATTGTCCTCCAATTTGGACTTTGTATTCATGTTTAAAAAGATGAGAAAATATGTAAATTATTTTTTTTTACCCAAATTTTACTTCTGCTTTGATTTAATTAATGTCTTTTTCGTCCTTTCCAGGTACTAAATCGACTACAGGTGCAGGGTAAAGGTGGAGGAGGGTCAGTTGGTGGTGGAGGAGGGGGCCTTTCTCTTAAATTGCTTGGGTCTGGCCAGGCAGGAGTAGCAGGTGCAAGATCCACCTTTGTTCTGCAACAAGAGAAAGAGCCCTCCTGACCTCCTGGGGCAGGGGGTCAACCCTCTTCAGCCCTGCCCATAAACCTCTCACCAGGGGGAACAGAAGGGTTCCAGGGGGGACCAACGCAACCCTCGCCCTTGCCTCAGGTGGCAACTGTTGCCGTACCCTTCTGGAGCAATAGGCCCGTGTGCCACAACAATAACAACAACAACAACTATGTAAAAGTACGTCCAGCTGGTGTCTGGCCTCCCACCAGTGGTGGAACAGTGCGAGTGACCCAGGTAGAACCTTCGGCCAAGTCCAGCATAGCCATGGCCACCAGTGGAGCCAATGTGACAATGACTGGGGTGACAGACATCGGGGAGATGATACCCCCAGTGGCCACATCCAATGCTCAGGTTCTGGTGCCCAATGATACCCCACTCATAACCCAAGATGGACCATTGTACAACAGTGGCACAAAGAGCCCATCTCTATTATGTGTAGTTCTTGATGACTGAGGGGCCATGTATTTTGGTTGTTCTGTAATATTAATTACATAATTTGTTATAGGTAGACAAGTGTTGCTCCAGCGTGCAGTGATATTGTGAGACAATATCTGTTCTTGTGTGATATGTAGCTCTTCACTAGTGTGCGCTAGTGAACCATGACAAAAACAGAGACGAACAGAGGCAATAGTGCAGTTACATAGCAGGCCCTCCTATACGCTTAAATTTCGTCTCTTGTGTGATACAAGTGCATGCTGAAGAGACTTTTTTTTTTTTGTATTTATCTGTGATGTTTTGTACTCTGGTGAGCTCTGCCAACCAGACAGGGAGTGGGGGGACACCTGGCTGGGCAAGAGCCCGGCTTGACCGTGCAGCTCATGTGTTGGTGCTCGGCCCGACACTCATACATGGTTCACACTTGGAAATTTTTGATGTTTTCAAGTACTTGGTGGTTCTTTTTACCACAGAATGTAATATAATATTCTAGTCTTGTTTGTTAATACTTGTTTTCTCTCTCTTTGTATTGGTGTTTTCCCTTTTATTTTTCTTTCATACACACTGCCATCCTCGCCATCCAATCTTTCCTAGGAAATGCCTGTTAAAAATGTTGATGGTGGTCTGCACACAAACATTCCCCTTATAGGTGGTGCTGCACCACTTATGTCACCCCTTTTTTTACATGTTCATCATAGACACTTAAGATTATTCTCAGTACTTATTACCATTATGGTTTCTTACAACAATCATGGCTGATTCTTAAACAGTTGTCACATTTCTCTACCCCTCATAACAATTCGTGCAATGTCATTTCTTCTTGTGCATGTTATGGTAATACATTTTTCTCTTCTCTTTCTTGCAACTCTCAGAAAGCTGCATTGTAGCAAACAATTTCAAGCATATATATTTTTTAATAGTTTGTGCTCTCTTCATCTCTGTTGAAAGCAAACAACTCCCCGAAAGATCACTAACATAATGTTGAGATTAGCTTGCTACAGCGCAATATGTAAATCAAATGAATCAGAAAGGGTTCTGTCTTATAGATTGTTTATGAATACCATTGTTGCACATGTAGTAGAGGTGTGAGTAGCTATCATAGAGACAGATGTAATCATTCCACGACAATGGTACATAAATTGAGACATTCAGCTGGTGCAATGTGGGGCTGCAGGTAAACAGTGTAGTGAGATTTGAGCAGGTCTGTGGGAAGATGGTTTCCTAAAACAAAGGTGAAAAATTTATGTCTCACAACTGTCGATGACAAAGTGGGTCTTTGGAAAGAGGTGCTAAAGTATCAGCTTATCCATTCCACACATCTATAGATTGTGTACTTCTTGCTTAGATGAGATGAATATCCAGATCATAATTAATAAATATGAAGTGAACAGCAAATACAGAGTACTATCTTATTACAGTATTATCATCTGTTCATCACCCACCGACCTGCAGAATATAGGGAGCTTCCAAACCTGTGTTTTACCCCGTTTTAATATATTTTAACTTTGTTGTTATTTTTCTGATAATTTTAATATCATTTTATTATTGTCAGTACAGTACTAAAGTTATCAAAACCATTTTTATCAATACTATATAGATTTATGCTTTCTTCATCTGACTCTTAACACTTTCATAATGTTGGCTCAGGGACCAAAATATATGACAATTGTTTGCTGGACCGCCACCCTTTCAACATTTTACTTATTTTCTTCTTACTTAAATTTTACTTCTATTCATAGAACTGTTTGCTTGATGTCATCAAACTAACAACCACAGTGAGTACATAAAAGATATTAAAACATCAATATTTATTACAGTACAGTATCTTGGGTACAGAAGCATTTCTACATACTGCATATAAATTTGTTGGAAACCAGATAGTGTAGCCAGTCAGATATATGATATAGCATTTTGTGGTGAACTTAGAGTACCTGCTCGTTAGGTCTTGAAGGTGTTTGGTTTTCAAACGAGGGTAAGTTAGGCAGTTTGGAATTATGTAGTGGTTTTGCAGATATTTATTTTTTATTAATAAACAACATTTTTAAGATGCTGATAATGTTGTAGTGGTTGTAGTTGGAAGCTTCATTTTGCATATAAAGCACAATAGGAAATTTTCCATTTTTAGTTAATTTGGCAATTAAAATGATACATTTACCTTAAATATTGCATATATTGTGCACTGTGTGTTCTGTGTCCATAGTATACCTAAAATACCTTTCATAAAGGTACAATGAAAGTAATAATTAGGATTTATAAGGAAGATTAAAGTTAATAGACAGTGAAAGTTTTGGTTGTGTTTAAGGCAGTGAAAGATGTGTTGTTGTGCTTTTATGTCTACTAGAATCTCAGTGTAGAGGACCAAGGTGATGATGTCTGCTGCACTTCAAGTTGGCCTGTGTGTTTTCTGAGGAATCCAAACTTTCTACTTCTCATAATATTTTTATTATGGTAATGAAGAAGCTACCTGACATCCTCGTTACTAGCGTAGGGTTAGTAAGCTGAGAGGTTTTATTTTTATTGGCTGATTTGAGGAAGGCCAAAGATTCATTATGTGTTTCTGTGTTGTTTACTCCATATCATGTGCTGGTCAATAATTAATATCTTGTCCTGGTCAATAATTAATATCTTGTCCTGGTCGATAATTAATATAACGAAGATAATTTATGAATCATAATATTTATTTGAATCTCATTGATCCATGGCATTTTACTACTACAGTTTTTTGACAATCATTAGAGTGTTTATCATTAGCAGTGTCATGACCCCTTGACCTTTTCTGTATTTTATTAAACCTGATGATAGATTTCATCAGAACTGGCAATTCAATTTTAACCTTTTAAGATACTCTGTGTTTGAAATTTAAAAATTATAAATATATTGACTGCCATTTTTTATTTGACATAAGGAAATAAGTTGGTTTTATAATGGTGCTAATTATGAATTCACTGAACCATGTTTTGCCATTAATAAAGATGAATGATTTTATAATGTTACCCTTGATTTGATAATTTGATAAAAGAAATATACTTGATCAGAGATTACTTAAAAAAAGAATTATAAATATATTATACAGCCAGTTTTTAATTTATTTAGAATATTTAGAATTTGACATTGTGCTTACTGCCCCTATGCATTAGTGTTTCACAAGACAATATCAGTTTGTTTTGTACAGATGTTAGCAACTATTTTGAGTTTTCACATTCACTTGATATCATGTTGGTGGCTGCCACTTAGTTTCATCATGTTTTCAAACACATTTGAGTTATGCTACTAAGTATTCTGGAAAGATTTTTTGAAGTGTAAAGCAATGCAGACTTGCTAGGTTTAGGCTTCTTGTAGTATTATGTGATGGTCTCTTTTTGATGCTTCACTCACACTCATGAACAACAACAACATAGTCATTAATCATTATCAAAATTGTTGATATGTATACTCTCAACTTGTAATTTTTACTTTCATATCCACAATGAATAAGATTATAGACAAGGTACAAATGTGACATTATAGACAACTTTGAACTCCTATTGTTGGTACTTGAATAAGGTGCGATATCTGAATGTTGATTGTAAAGTACTGTAAACTACTTTTAAGTACCCTCTTGGTGCTCAGAGTTGCCAGTCGTGTTACACTCCCAGTATTATCTACCACTTGTTCTGAACTCTGTCACTTCCATCTCTTGATCATAATATATCTCCCATCATTGTAGTTATTTTTTGTAATACAAAGCATTTTTCTTCTGTCTCTGCCAGAATTTAAAATATTACCTCTTGCTCTAGAGCTCTTCTGTCTCATTCAACCTAAAGTTGTAAAGTTACTGCTTACTTCATCTTTCAGCACCTTCTCTTCTCTTGTTATTCTTTTATCCCACCTTTTACTTTTTTCTTCCACTCCTCATCTTTGTATATCTCACACTCATATGCTTATTTCTGTATCACCACCCCACATCCCTCATCTTAATTCCCTCCCATTCCTTTGGCATTTTATTGCCTCTTCTTTTCTTCCAAAACCTTCAACCACATCATCTTCATATCTTTTAGCAATCCCTCTCCATAGTTGAAGTATTCTTTGGTATCTCTCTGAGACATTATTGGGTGAATATGAGTAAATTTGAGCAATGTAAAAAGATTTTAATCAAAAAGAAATTTTCAACTAGATAAAACAAATCATGTTTCCAGATAACAAATTGTACTTTTGGTGTATGCAATGAACATAATTGTTGAAAAAATTCATGAAAATCACCTGGTCAGTTTTTTACCCAAGATGGTATGCAATACATTAAGACCAGAAAACCACTGTAGTGACTCAAATTATCTTAAATCCTTGCAGCCATTATTTATTACATATTATTCATCACTGGCACAAGGAAGGCTTAATTGTATCCATTTTAGCAAGTCACCTGTCAGGACATGCAAAGTAGCTGTGTAATGTACCCCAGTAATATGAATTTGATTAAGGTTGTTTAACCGCTTTATAATGGCAAAAGATAAAAAAATATTTTCAAATTAATAAATTTTACTTGCATTTTGTGCTCCTGTTACAGTGAATATTGTGTGGGCCATTCATTATACTGTATAAGCATAGTAATGTGTGATGGGTCAGAAACAGTGGAACAATATTTTCCCCTTCCAGAGGGTTATATTAACTTTTTAGGAGCCAGCAGTCTTTTTTTTTTTTTTTTCTCCAGATTAGTTATATGTATGATTAATGAAATATTGTACATAACGATTATGGGAGAGTCCAGCAAACAGTATTGCCCACTATTTATACATTTCCGTATGTTTTCATACCTGGTTATGCATTTATGTTTGGTTTCTGTTACTTTGTGATTACTGTAAAAGGATCTCTTGATTATTTTCAATATTATAATTATAAGTTGTGGTACACCAGTGTCTTGCCCAGGTTTGTTTATTTAATCACTAAGGGTCGAGGAGGAGTCAGGATGGCAGTGAGAAACCATACCGAGAGATATTTCTTACTTCCCTTGATCTTTTGGGTCTTTCCTGGCTCAAAGATAACAGGTAGACCATCAAGTAATTTAGGTTGTGTCAAATTTGGCTTGATATTTTGGGTTGCAGCTCTGACATATTGGTATCACTTTCCTCAGGTATTAATTTATATGTAGTAATAGGAATGTGAATCTACAGTCACTTGTAAGCATCTTTGTTTGTATGCTCCTCTGCCCAGTGTATAATGCTATTTTCTTGTATGTTTATTTATACCTGTAGTTTATGCCTATTTTTCCAAATATATATAGTACATGGTTCTTTAAGTCTCATTCACAAAGAAAGTCCTTTGAAAGGAGTAACTGAAAAGTGAAGTGGCTGAGAAAGATTTTTTAAGCTGGCTCCTACATTTCTAAAAGATTGTCCAGTTCATTATAAATTTGTACACAGGCTTTTTAAAGATATGAAAATAATATATTTGAGTAAAAAATGGTAATATATTAAAACCAAAATATAATAGAATATTATATATGATAATGCTGTCATTAAATTGTTATGTATACGACATACCACCCTTTCAAAATCGAGTTCAAATTACCCATGTGTCTCCATATAGACTTACTGACCTAGCACAAGTTTCTTCTCAATAGTTTTGCACATGTATTCTGAAATAGCACTGATGGTTATTACTGAACTGCCATTCATAAGCTGATGTTACAATAGCCATTGGAAGTTTGTAATATTAGTTACTTGGAAGTGTATTTCAGAATACAGACATCTTGTAGGCCTTGCTTACTTTCCCCTAATACTCCTCTCATTTTCATAACTTTTTCACCATGGCAGTGTATTTTCATGTAATTTTAAAGAAGGAGAAATACTTAATATATTTCTGACAATGCATCTAGACATTTTTTGGAATAAAAACTTTTAACAATGTTGAATTGTTGTATTGAGACTTTAAAAAATCATAAAAAAATTGTACATTGCAGTTACTGCTATTCACCATCTGTGTTCACCAAATGTGACGTGCTTAGCGATTCTGAGCTTGAGATAGCCATGATATTAAGTTCAGTTGGTATTTTATAGACAGGAGAGCTGAACTGCATCATAGCCCTGTCCAAGGCTCACAATGGCTGATCCCGTGATAAAAGTTCAATCCCTGTTCCTTCATTCATATCTAGTTCCAAATGTCTTGCTGTACAGTATATGGTAAAGGACTACGACTGAAGTGAAGACCATTTATGAATAAGGACTTGTAATTTCTGGTAATGGAGGCCAACAGAGGTGGACGTATGACAAATTCTTTAAGTAGTCTATCATCATTAAGTAGCAATCAGTGATCATATTATAATTATGCTTGTAATGTACAATTCATGTTGTTGAGTAATTTTGACATGTATCTACTACAATCATTGATAAAAAAAAAATTCCACAGTACGGTTGTTAGTTGTACTGTTTAAATCCCTTAGTCTTTGGAAGCACTTTTTTTTTTTTCTTTTTTTCTGCTAATCTGGACGTAAGTGACAGCATCCAACGACTAAGGGATTGTATACCGTGTTGATGTTTCAGGTAATTTGGAGAGTCTTCAGGTATTTCCTCACTGATTACATATTTTGTGGGATGTGTTTTTAATAATAACCCGCCTGATGTTAGACCAAAATAAATCCCGAGTTGTCAGTACCTTTCTGTGAAAAGGATTAAAAATATGCTGTGTAAGAATGTAAAAATAGAAATAATTGTATTAAATGCTCAGAAACCAATCTCATTAACAGTGTGTATGGTTGTAAATTATTGTAAATGAATTAAATAATTTATAAATAAACTGATTCTCATTTCTTCTTGGCTTTAATTTCAGTGAACAGTATTATTTGTGTTCATTCATTTTTTCATTTGAACATTAGATACTGCATGTAAAAATTTTTATGTATTTTGTAAGTCTTTAGATATGTATTTTATGTGGTAGAAATTGGATTCATATAATAAAAAAATGCAGAGATGTGGAAGTGAGAAGTGTTGGGCAGAGAGTGGTTGAGGGTCTGCTCAGTTATATGGATATATAGGTATTGAAAGGGAAATGAAAGATTGATTTAAAGTTTCTAATTCAAAGGTGAATAGCAGACAGAGTTGTAAAAAGTACCAGACTTTGTTACTAAAGTAAAAGTGTTGTTACATTGGTAAAATTTTACTCTACTAGATGTAAAAGCTTTCAAATTTCAATGTACTCAAGTAGAAGTAAAAAAAAGTATATCATGCATAAAGTACTCGAGTACTGAAGGTAAAATGTAGCAACAAAATTATTAATCATCTCGGATATTAAAATAAATCCACAGTAAATTATAAAAAAATAATTAAATTAATATAAAAATGAAAGACAGCATTGCACATGTTTATTTGTAAATATTTCTATTGAGATAAACCAATAACTGATTCTCAAAATGATGTCTGTCCAATTGGGATATTTTAGGCCTAAATATAAACCCAGCATTACTAAACAGGCGCTCACAAGTAGGAGATGCAGGTAGTGGAGTTTGTGGACGATTGTTGCCTCCGTAACACCAAACAAGGAAAGGGTGGCTTGGGCGCATAAACTCTGTTCATCACTTGGGTATATAGATGAAAATATATGAAAGAACACGTGATTGGTCTAGATGTGAAGAAACTCCTGTGATTGGTTAGCTTCCAAGTTTGTCCTGTGATTGGATATTTAAAACTATTGTCTGGGGCATGTAACGAGTAACGATTTTTTTTTTATTCATTTGTATTGGAATAAAAGTATTAGTAAACCATACTTAAGTAAAGGTACTGAAAATTTTGAGTATTTTTTAAAAAGAAAATACCCAAAAATGTTACTTGAGTACAGTACTCAAGTAAATTTACTTCGTTACTTTACAACTCTGATAGTAGAAGGGAGAGTGAAAGATAAAATAGATAGAATGGTTAAGTGATGGGTGGACTAGAAATGAGGGATGAACATCCAGGAAGAAGCAGTATGTGCAAATGAGCAGAGAATACAATACAGTATGTCTTAAGTGATTTTTTGGTGGAAGAGAATGCTGTTGGTGGGTGATAGTGGCTTGGGTGAGTGCAACAGCTAAACCAGATTTGAATCTTTATTTTTTAAGGGGAGTACAATACAAGAACAGATCTTTTGCAGAAATAAAGATACTGTGGATGAATAACATTGAATGAAATTAAAGTTGGCTGTCTTTCTTGGCCACTCAGTTAACCTTTAGACAGCAATTATTGAAAACTGGATAACTGCTGTATTCCAACAGACATGAAAAATTAAAGCTTAAAAACGTTGTTTCTTGCTAAATTAAATATTATGCATACAGTAGAATAAAAAATCGAAATTATTTATTAACTTACCTACTAGGTAGTAGGCAGCTACCAAACAGGGAGATACTACCGCCTGGGAAGATATTGGAAGCATAATGTGTTGTCTAATGGTGGAACCTGCTGCCATATAGCATCACAAAAATTGTGACCGAGTCCCAGGTTGCTGATCTGACTTTCTGTCTCATTTACACACTATTGCAGGGTCTCAATTGTTTCTCTTACTATTGACAACACAACATAGATAATGTATATCGTTTCTCATTCTTGATTTATTTTGCAGTTTTTGTATTTATTTTTGGTTATAATTTTTTTTTTTTTATTTCTTTTTATTTTTTAGTATTTTGTTATTATTTTTTTATGACTTATAATAATAATTATTATTAATATTATTATTATTATTATTATTATTATTATTATTATATTTTCGCCCCCCAGGCCCTGATGTGGGTCAGTGACCTTTGCCCCGGTGGGCTTGTAGTGGATTTCTCCCCTACAAACGCTGTTTGTCGCTGCGTCACTGACCCCGCGAATTCCCCAGTGTATGCCTCGTGGTCTGGGTCAACCAGCGCCGCCATACATCACGGAGGTCAACTACTAAGCCACGCCTACCCCCCGCTATTTAAGACCTGACCTCGTGGTGATCGCTCTCTTTCTACCTACACCAACCAGCCAGCAACACCTCCTCCTCCGCATGCCTGGCGGTCCTCGCTCCCGCCAGCGAGCATGGCGACCCACAAGCTGTCCTCCTCTGAGCATCCTCACCAACCAACTCTCTTCTTCTAGCTACAGCCTCAGCAAGCTACACCACCTCCTCCGCCGCTGCCTGGCGGCCCTCGCTCCCGCCGGCGAGCATGGCGACCCACAAGCTGTCCTCCTCTGAGCACCCTCACCAACCAGCTCTCTCTACATCACGCTTGTAACCATGCTGCCTTCCCAGCACCAAGCTGCATTGTACATCCAATACAACATGTATACAGAGAGCACATTGTGAGTTTCCTTTCTCCATCCCATCCTGAGTGTGAACCCAAACAATCCCATTACCCCACAAATGGTGACCCCCGGAGATTCGCACTCACACAGGATGGAGGAGAAACAGATCACGCTCCCAGTCTTCAAGCAACATGGAAGACTGGCTTACCCACGCAGAGGCAGCTCTCATCGGCTCTACAGCTACTGTCTCTACACCGCAGGTTAGACGCCCTAGAGCAGCACTGCTTCTCTAAGCAGACACCAGCTCCTCTTCCTGCCCCAAGCACCACGTCCTACCGACCTCAGCACACCCGTCCTGCCTCAGACGCCGCCCCCGGCCCAGCAGTACCCCCTGCCGCTCCTCCTGATGCAGCCCCTATTCCCGATGCGGCCCATGCGCCTGAGTGCAGACCCACACACCCCTCTTTTCTCCCTCAGGTACCTCCCTGCTACTGTCCTGCACCCTGCTGCTGTCGTGGACCCAGCTGCTGTCACGAGCCCTCATCCGCTTCTGCTGACGCAGCCCCTGCTCCTGACCCAGGCCCACACACACCCCAGCAGGCGCATCTGACGACTCTGTACCTGCCGTGAGGGAAGCACAACATTCATCGCCTCCACACACCCTTTTTCTCCCTCTCTACTCCCACAGATATTGTGTATCTAGACAGTTGTCTCTAGCGGCCGGCTCATCCACGCCATCGCCGTTATGGCTCACATGTGGCATGCACTGCCCGTTCTGCCTCACATGTGCCATGCAACCCTGCAGACAACAAGTCTCCTACACCGCCTGGAGGGAAGGAGGGAGTATTGTAGTGGATTTCTCCCCTACAAACGCTGTTTGTCGCTGAGTAGCCGACCCCACGAATTCCCCAGTGTATGTCTCGTGGTCTGGGTCAACCAGCGCCGCCATACATCACGGAGGTCAACTACTAAGCCACGCCTACCTCCGCTATTTAAGACCTGACCTCGTGGTGACCTCTCTCTCTTCTTCTAGCTACAGCCGCAGCAAGCAACACCACCTCCTCCGCCGCTGCCTGGCTGCCCTCGCTCCCGCCGGCGAGCATGGCGACCCACAAGCTGGTCCTCCTCTGAGCACCCTCACCAACCAGCTCTCTCTACATCACGCTTGTAACCACGCTGCCACTTCCCAGCACCAAGCTGCATTGTACATCCAATACAACATGTATACAGAGAGCACATTGTGACTTTCTTTTCTCCATCCCATCCTGAGTCTCGAACCCAAACAACCCATACCCCACACCACAACAATAGTTTATGGACTACAGGTCTACAAGCACCATAAGCCTTATTCATATATGCTGATTGCAAGCGACTGACATTGTCCTGTTAGGATATATGTTGCTACAACGTAAGGCCCAAATGGCCTATTGGTTAATACGGGCCTATTGTTGTTTGTAAAGTACCACCATCTTTTAGTAATTCTACTAGATTAGTTAAAAGAGACTCCTTTTGAAGCAAAATGTGTAGACAGTATATTTATTAATATTACTTTATGTGGATCACTAGAAAGTTCACTGCTTTTTCAGCTTTATCGTAGTTTCTCGCTGTAATTCCTGAATGGAAGATAATGTTGCTGAACCTTCTGCCAACCGTTCTTCTATGGATGCGCTAGTACAGAATATACTGTCGAGTTAAAACGCGAATAAGATTACAAGATTAAACACCTGCTGAAATACACCCGAATCATCTAATATAAGTTGATTTAGGCTCCGAGGGAAAGGCGAAGTTTCTAGAATTATCTCTAAACTGGAAATATCAGAAGGTCTACTTTTTCATCAGTGTGTGCCTTATCTCAAAAACTGCAAAAATCCCGACGGAGAGTGATACGTGTTGCCAGCGGTAACCCACACCGTTGGAGAAACTCAACTCGCATTAATAGACTGTTGCCATGTTCCGCCAGTGCGTGTATTTAATATCAGGTTTTACACATATTTCAAAAGTCATTATATAGTAATTAGATAAATTCGAGCCCACGTTTATGAATCGATTTCACTGAGGAAATAACTACACATCAAGCTGAATATTACGAGGTAATTGATATTTTTAACAGGTATTCCTCTTACCTCGATACATTTTCTATGATTAAAGAGAAATCGTATCGTATGTTACACCTTAAAGCTTAACTATTGCTTAATAATATAAAACTTCATATGAAAAATAACCCTACTTGCAAGCTATTTTGAAGCCCAATTATGATTACAGTCAAATTTACCCTTTCCTACCAGCCCTCCCTCCCTCCCTCCCCCTCAGGGCGGTAACCTGGGCGGTCAGGAGACGCGTCCTACTTATTCCACAGTCCACACCAAAGTCAGACGCGAGCCGTTAGTGTAACGACAGAGGTGTGGGAAGTTTTGTATACTGCATATAATATTGAAATAGTCGTTTGCCGAACATTAGAACCTTTTGAACGAAAAAATAAGTGATTGTATAGTGATTAGAGCCTCTCATATTCAATTCTACTTCATTAACATCGTTGTGTACCATGTTACGGTTGAGGTGAAGCATCGTATTTTTATACATGTTTAAAACGCACTTTGTTACTCATATCGGGGAGACGCGAGGATAAATCTACAGCTTCAGGTAGTGAACACAGACGAGCACCATGAAGACACTACCACTCTCAGGGATGATCATTGTTTATCTTGTGATTCTCTGTGCTTCACCAAGTAAGTTCTTTTTTTTAGATGATCTTCACTTGGTGAAATTAGCTATAGCTTCCACCAGTTTAATATAGTCTAAATTTTGCTTCAATCCTTCTTCCTGGACTACAGCATTACAGTTGTAACATTGACTGGAAATGTATACCCATAATATATATAATATATATATTTATATATATATATATATATATATATAATATATATATATATATATATATATATATATATATATATATATATATATATATATATATATATATATATATATATATATATATATATATATATATATATATATATATATATATATATATATATATATATATATATATATATATATATATATATATATATATATATCAGTAAGAGTGTAGCTCAATTTATAGTCTATAGACTCTATACTGTACCACCAGGCTCTGCATCTAATATTTGTCCCTTGAACTCTGTCGACAGCGCATTTAGACAATCAATGCAAACGAGTATTTTTTTTTAACTGTAACGATCTTGTTAAGGAAATTAATATATAAATCCCGCCTAATTAGTCTCCAAAACATTCTTATGGATACAGTATTTAGTTAACTTACATTGGAAGATTTTTGTTTATTCAGTTGTCTACCGACGATACACCATACATCAGTGGTTCTCAACCTTGTTTGCCCCATGCACCCCTTTCACCATATGTCAGAATGTCATTCCCCCCTCCTTTCCAAGATCGTCTGCCTCAAAAAGTGCATTCCAAATAATATGCATATAATACTGAAAATCCTTTATTTTTTCCATATTGGTATCAGTTTTCCCCCCACTGAAAACGTGAGGGGGAAAATTCCCCCTGGTTGAGAACCCCTGCCATACATCGTCACAATGATATACAAAATCAATCCTTGTTGTATTCCATATACTGTAATAAAATGGGTTTTCATAATCACTGTTTATGATACTTGTCAACGAGGTCGAATTATATCACGTAGGTATTTATGAAATTGATCAACGTTGAAAATTACCATTTTCACTTTGATGATCTACTGCTTCATAAAACTCGCAGGTTTAAGCAAACACTTTCCGCAGTCGGAACAAAAGCGTCCAATGCAAATAATAATTAAATTATTAACTTCTAAAGTGTATTCCGTGTGTCGATAAATAATGAAAAATGCCACATTATTCGGGAAAAGATTTAAGCACCCGTGCCTCCACTACTGAACCCACAGCCTAAAGGCGGCGGCACACTGGGCACTCCCGGTACAGTACCTCCAAACATGTTTGACAAACACGGTCCGGCCAGCAAAACGAAGAAACGTTTTGCGTCACACTGGGATGTTTTGTTGGCGCGTCTGCCCAACGCAAATAAGCAACAAAGCGTCTAGACGAGGTACGCCATGAATCTCGTTACTACAGTTGAGGCCTTGAAGGGATGTGGTATAGTTCTTCAATTGCTGAAGCAAGTGAGGCGTCTTCAAACGCTAAAGAAAAGACAAGAGATGCGTCGTGAAGTTTCTTTAAAAGCGGCGGCGGCTGGCTGGTCAAAGAAGATCCTGGTAATGATTTAATAATACTGAAGAAGTTTTAAAGTGACGAATAAATAGAAATGTCGCCGTTTTTGTGTTATATTTTAAATTATTGTTTCATGATTTATTTCAATTTTTACTTGAAATTATAATCATGAAGCTTCTTTGAACACTAATCCAGCCAGCAAAGATCCCCGCCAAACCTCTGTCCATTTCTAACAACAGCCGAAATCCTGCTGCTTGCTGGATGTTTAGGGCAACGGCCAGCAAAACGGGCAACATGTTTGGAGGAAAGTGTCCAGTGTGCGGCCACCTTAAGTCGTCTATCCGAATCCGATAGACTCTATCTCGAAAGAAATGTACGCACACACACACGCCTAAGCGTGACCCGGAAGTTTCACTTTCCTACTGATATCCTAACATTATCCATTTTTCTTATTGCTAATAATGGGGGATTCGAAGCACAAAGCACTTCGGTTTTCTGGATGGAAGCTAGCTACTTCTGTCTGTAATATATCAGACATAAAACCAAAACAAAGTGAAATCAGGGGTCATTGGTGAAATCCGTGTGGGTTACCAAACGTGCCAGACTCGCATAAGCAGAGCACTTCTGTCTAGCTTTGTTCCTATTTTTCTAATCTTGAGACATCCCTGCAGTGCCACTTTTGGTGGCGATAAATACAATAAGTACAGTTATTGTTTTCAGAGTAGTTATTTTGTAAGGTCGGTGGTGGCGATCATGCGACTCCCATTAGCGTTCGTTCACTCGCTGATGGATACCGTTATGGGACGTACTGTAGTACTTGTATTTCTTTGCTTCTTTTTATATTTGCTGAACAACGTGACTAATTTTCGTTATGCTGGGGTTATTCTTATGTAGGTTTCTTTTATTCTAACATGCGAACATTACAAAGTATTAATTGCTTTTTTTTTGCAGTGATTTTATATGTATATTTTGTCAAGAAATTTTATGGTACTCCTGAAAGAGATGAAAATCTGACACTAAATTACCATTATTCTGACTTTTCCCATGGAAAAAAGTCACACTTGTGTATTAAACTAGTTTTTGTGAAAGTCTGTTGACATACCTGTCCGCTGGAAGACTGGAGAAAGTTTGGTGAACCGTCGTGTTAACTAAATCTCCCGGATATGGTTCATTCAATGATTTCTTTTTTTTTTTAAATCTTATATTGTAGTTTTCATATAGCGTTTCATTGTCCAATACAGCCTTTGGATAATGTCTGATCGCAGTCAATGTGGAATATGCAACGAAAAAAAAATAGTTGTACAGAAAAAATGTACATGAACGAGTTTACTTCGTAAACACAAAAATTGTGGCTGCATGTTTTTTGCTGATGGAACTTGACAACAAAAGACGTAGTGATAGTGAAAACAATGAAATTAACAGCAAAGGCATGTTTCCGACACAAAGAACCACAAAACCTGAGAAATATGCAGTCTTCATATGGTTATAGTATGTCATCGTTTTTAATAATATGAATTGTATTGCAGAGAGAGAGCAGAAAGAAATGAAAACTAAATATACGGACGTATTCGTGGGGAATATACCCTCGAATAAAGTGTTAAACCTACTAAATCTAATAATAAATTTTGAAGTAAATATCCTCCTGTGTTTGACAGTAACTATATAAACACTCATACAGATAACAAAAAGCAAAACAAAACAGGTAAAACAGTAACTAATACAATTGAGATAAAATTTCTCAGCGATTCCTCACCAAGTAATAAATGAAGTAAAATAATCAGAGGGATCGATGGGCTGGCATTACCCCTCTGGCAACCCTCATCTCCTTCCTCCACTCCACCTCGCCCGACAGCTGACAAGTCTTACGATATTCCTGGATTTTCTTGCTAGTTACTCTCTCTTTCTCCCTACGCCATTCCTCTCATCAATTTCTTCGTTCACTTTTCTGCAATTCTGTTGCAGAGGGCGAACCAGTTTTTCACAATGGTAACGTTCGGGCTTAAACCAAAAATCAGTGTTATGCTACATTAATATATTTTACTCATATATGCTCTTAAATAAATTGCTGTTTGATTCAGATTCTAATTAAAAAAGAAGTAGAAATAATAAAGCACAAGAACAGTAGTAAGTTTATAGTATAATTATACCAGGTGGTACTTAACCTAGAAGTGGAAAACATTACTCTTGTTTCCCTTATTTCTCCAACGTGTAGACTCACTCCTCGTCCTTGTTCTCAGTATCACTAAGGTGTTCCCGTGTGTCGCAGGTATCCACGCTTTCTTCTCCATGAGCTCACTGTCTCCCGCGCTTGAGAGAGTGGCGTCCTACGGGTCCTACATGCTTGGTTACGGGTCGCCTGGGCCTCACTACGGCGAGATCGATATACCATATGTCAAAGGTAAGTGATGGTAGTTTGTGATTTGCCAACTAAGAATAAGCTCAGGTGTATATGTGTAAATTTAAGTTGTCTATTGAGACATTTTATGTGGATTTGTATTATGGTAAATGCAGTGTTAAGGAAGTATGGTATGAGGGCTGTTAAGATAAGTAGTATTGAGGTTAATAAGTGGACTTGGGGTATAAGGACCGTTAGTTAAAGTAATAAGAATTAAGGTTGACTCGGCATAGAGACTATTGGAAATCTGACATTTTAAACCGAGACTTGTTAGCAAGAGTTACCAAGTCATCCTCAACTCAAGAGAAATTTCTGCAATATTATCACGATAAAGAATCTCCCAAAATAAAACCAAATTATCTATTTGTCTAATTCCTTCTTTCCACAAGGCAAAATGCTCTACAGTACTATTCCTTCATTGTCTAAAGATTTTCTGCCAAATTTAAAAGTATTTATTGTTTAGTGTCTGCACAATTCTCCAGTAGATTATGTTACTCCACATAGTAGGAAACAATTGGTAACTTACTCGTGAAGTCTTCTGCTCTAAGCGATCAGTAGATGGAGGAACCATTTTCGTATTGATAAAAGCGAAGTTCAACCAGACGAACAAATGAAGCATGCAAAAATATTTGGTAGTATTTATCACTGTGACTTACTCAACATTAGACTGATATTGCAATTCCTTTGCTACGAATCTACGAATCGTCTAACAACTGTTTAAGCCCACTTAAACCTGTTTTCATGATCACTGTGGTGCAGCGGACCCAAAACTATCTGCAGTGATTAAAGTTGTGTGATTTATCGGAAATTCAGTCTTTCTATATATAGAAAGTACTTATTATATCTAGGGGATAGTATAAAACATTTAACAAATTCAATTTTAATTTGATGCAATCTTTGTAACTAAATTATTTAGTGAGTTGCAGGAATTACTCAAGCTAGCAAGTAGAGCCAAGAGGTGTATTTTAATATTTTTAATGGTGATATCTGAAAAGACCTTAGCTGCTGTTGAAGCGCATTAATACACGAGTTTAACAGAATCACTGGGTAGAAGGCCCCTTTTCTGTGATTAGATGCAAGTGGAAGAATGAAAAGGAAGCAAGGAAAATGCTCAATGAATGGATCAAAGTAGAACGCCAATGTTTTCAACAAAGGTAGGGTAAAAGCGACGATTGCTAACCACCCAATCCCAAAAATTCTCATTATTTGTGGGGCGTTTTGTTCTTAATGAAACTTGTTTTCTTTGTTCGAAGTTGTAGTTGGGTACAGGTAAGATAATATAGTGAACTTTTTGATACACAGTGATCTGTCATGTTAAAGCTTATCATCCAAGAAAGTATTTGAGACTATTGCCTTGAACGACCCTTAAGTTTCACCATTAAAAACAGTTTTCGAGGGGGCTTCAGATCATTTACTGTAGACTAATATTTACGATGTGGGTTGAAAATTTTCCGCGCTTCACATTTTTATCGCGGAACTTGGCAGTCCTCTGATAAGTAATGTGTAATGTTCACAGGTAGGTCGAGCTTAGACTTTTAATGTACAGTACGTCTTATTAAAACATATATGAAGTAAATTAAAAGGACATTTTTTGTTTTAACTCCCAGTGATGTTTTTTTTTGTGTGTGTGTGCAGACTAAATTAGTGTTTGCTTGTAGACCTTTCACACTGATCCACAGTAGCAAACCCTCATCATCCCTTCCACTTACTACTTCTCCCACCATCCCTTCCACCCACCCACCGTTTCTCCCATGTTTTCTTATTCTGACTCTCCCTTCACCCACAAGAGCCGCTGTGGGACGGACACATCTCCGTTGGGGACGTCGTGTCACCGCTCCTGAAGGCACTGGGAGCAGACGGCACGGGCAGCGACGAACACTACGGCGATAACCGAGTCGTTAAAGGTTAGTGGTCGTCCGGGTGTCACTGGTGGTTAAGAGAGTCGTCTGGGGTTAGAAAACGACTCAATGATTAGTGTATGCCCTAATCTCAAAGTTAAATAAACTGAAGGGCTAATCTTCAGATGATCTAAAAAATGGCATTAAAAATTTATTGAGACAACCGTTTTGAATGCTTACTCTTGTCTTGCAGTAAAGGAAAGTAATGAACGAACGAATCTTGAGACTCCAAATTTTGGCTCTCTCTTCTGTTCTGTTGATGTTCTCAAACTTTACAGCTTTCAAGTACTTATCTGCCTGTGACCCAGTGACCTTGACCTTCCATCTATCTCCCCACAGGATTGGAGAATCGCCTGGGATTCAGAGTCGCCGTGCCTTATCTTGGGGACTTTCAGGTGACCCGCGAGATTGGGCCTGGCAGGTTCCTGGATAAGCTGGGACCCGGCAAGTACACGTACCCAGGGGTGAGTACCCTTCTTTACCATGTTCTTGCCTCCTTCCACGTCCATCCTGTTGTCCCTGTGTTGTTGTTCTACTCTTGTTCTTGTACTGCTGTCTAAAGTTTTCTTAGTTGTACTGTTTTCTAAAATTATCGCTCGAATTTTGTCTTTAGTCATGTTACATTGATGTGTAAAGTCATGTTCTACTATCGGAAGAACTGTTTTACTATTGTATAAAATGTTCTTAATATTACGGTTGTTTAAATTCAAGTTGTTATACTGTTGTCGAACCTCGTTTGGCTATTAATAATAATAATAATAATAATTAACGGTTTATTGAAAGAGCTTGGCAGTCAGAAGGCTGAAAATATACAGTTTGGGGAATGGGTTTCGAATTACAAATAATATACAAGTAATATAAGTGATACAAATAAGATATATAATAACTAGATGGGGAAAAGCTCAAACTACAGTGTATTTCAACATAGTGACAGTGCAAGAAGTAAATACAGTATACACATGACCAACAATAAATAGTCACTGTTCTTTAATTTACTCTACCTTGTTACTGTCCGTCTGGCATTAAAGGTAACATCAACTTGTGACTTGTAAATATTCCACTCTTTGCATACAGCTGCCCTCCCCGTCTAGTATCCTTCACCCAATACTAGACAACCATTTACGTAATCTCTTCTTTTCATTTTTAGCCGAAGGATGTGATATATACGGGAGGCGACAATGGGATGCATTACAAGCCTCCCAAGGGCCACGGACCTCCGGCATCTGGTTCCATCATCCCTGATAATACAGCCATGTACCAGAGCCTGCAGAATTACCCCTGGTACAGGAGGTAACCCCCTGACTGCCCCGTGGTAACCATGGTACAAGACCTACATCTTACCCGGTGGTGCAGGAGTGACTAACTTGGTGCACACAAATTAAAAGGTAACCGTGATCCTTTGCTGTCAATAGAGTCCACTTATAGAAGAAGACAGTTCTAGGAAAGACTTGTCTGCCAAAGTAGGTTATTGTTGTTATCAGTAAAATATGATTTTTATGTAATTATTGTTGTAACCTACATTTTATTTTTGTTAAGTAAATACTGTATATTTTAGGCCAGTAGGATACCAGTAGACTATACCTCTCGTCACTCACACACACACGCACCATAGTTCCAGTCTTGAATGTCCTAGATTTTCGATATAGCCTGATGGTAAGCCATGAAGAGTAATTAATTTTCATAGTACTGTATTTATTTTTGCTATCTATTTATTGTGTGTGTGTGTGTGTGTGTTTATTTATTTGGTTTGTTGAATAAAGTATGTATTTGCTCAAAGTATTTTTCCTTGAACAACTACAGTGCTAGATTGATACCGAGACGAATAATATTAATAACAGTCGTAACAACAGTAGTGACGATAATAGCAGCACTAGTAATAGTAGTGGCGGTGGTAATGGTGTTTATGTTAACTGTTAGTACTGTACAGATCGCCGCTTGTACCGCTGGTGCTCGTATGTACAGAAACGGTAGAATAGTAGACGTATCACAAGTGTTCTGTTACCACTAACTGTCCCGTCAGTCTTCTGTAATTTCCCCAACGATCAGTATCAGTGTACAGACAAACAACAGGCAGGTAGATTTCCACCAGATCAAAGATACACACTTGTGAATTGTAGCCTTCTTTAATAATCACATAATCTTCACAAAAACTGTTCACAGGGTATCCTCACAACTGGAATTCTCATTTCGAATATATACAGTCAGTGTACAATTCCTTAGACTTTTCACTCTACTGTATATTGCTCACAACAATCTTTAGTTGTCACTCGGCTTGTACAGTACTTCACACTCTGAGCAGAAGCGATCGACAAAATATTGACAAAATAATTGACAGTGTGGGGTTGATATTGATGGTATTGACAATACAAAATATTGAGGGATTCTGGATTGATGAGTTTCAAAATATTTCTACTGTAATGTCAATAATTATTGACCGTATGAGGCTAATATTGTTAATATTGGACCAGTATAGCAACGGGCGTTATGGCGTATACAAGTAGGCCTACTGCCGGTCTTGCTAATCGTGACTGTCACCCACAAACAAAAAGTGAAGCTAGTGATGTGTTATGATTTATTCGAACATATAAAGAATTACCAACGTTATGGACAAAATAAAGAAAAATGCAACTTATGACAAGTTGTTAGTTATTCTCAAAGATAGAAAGAAAGGTGAGATTTGAAAATAATTGTGCAATTCACTAAGTTCCACCACTTGTACCTCATTCAGCAGATTTGTATGTGTATGTCAGTCGCTTAGTAAGCCACTACTCCTTCACCCACCTCTTCCATTTATCACTTTTTTTTTCTAATGCAAAAGCCAAGATTAAAGCGACACAAGATTTATGAGCCGACATTTTTGTCTGCACCCACTTGGTGACTGGCTGACAAGATAGTCTGAATTATTGAACGTGTGTGGTGACTGTTGTCAGTAATAATATAGACCTTATAATATTGTCAATAAATATTGACCATGTAAGGCACCCTTAGCAAAACATCAATATATACAAGAAAATCTCCCTAAACTTGACAAAATAACTGCTGCTTGGAATAGAAAATAATAAAAACACCAAGTTTACAAACATTATAATACCAAATTATGCCTCGGCATAACAATACTTTGTTCTAAACTACTTCCTCGGTACGCTTGGCCACTTTAGGGAAATAATACAGTCACGAATGTTGTTAAGTAATTAGTATTATAATTATAGCAGTTAAATAACTAACAGTCTTTGGTTCGTTAAAAATCACTCTTGCTGTAAAAAAAATTACAAAATTCACTGAACCAGAGATAACATCAAACACTCGGCGACAAAAATCATAGATACCCATATATAATTAAGAAGGTTTGCTCTATAATTAATACACTTCCTGAAGTATTTCATAATTAATAATGATTGTGCGGTGCATTTACGAAAGCTAGTACAAGTGCGAAATCGTCCAAGGATATCCTCACATAAGTTTTGACTGGGAAAAAAAAAAGATTGAAGTGTCCCTATAATAATATTTACAGAAGCCCACGCCGATTTTACTGCAAGATAATCACTTTTTAACTATAAGAACTATGCACACGCCTTTGTTCAATATTTATATTAAAAAAAAATCCCTGACTCATAATCAAAAACAAGAAAACATTGCAAGTTTTCTCGTTCTGTCTGTCAATATACCTTGCAGCCCACGAGCAGGTTATCTCACCTGAGGTTTGGGAGTTTGAATTTATTGTAAGTTTTAGCTGTACCTTTCACTTCTTGCGTAACTGCGCCCTTCACTATTTATATTTCATTATCATATATTTTCATGAATTTTTGATGGGAGAAAGACACACTTTTCCCTGTATCTTTCTAATTAATGTCTCGTCACAGACAATTAACAGTTTATTGTCTCCATCATTTCCAGGTGAATAGATATGAAATTCGGCTGGAGCGTACCTTGGTTCAGATACCTTTTTATTCACGTATTTGGCCAGTCTAAAGATTTAATTTTTTTATCAAAGATCAAGCACACCACAAAAACGTACATGCTGAGGTGTTTTTCAATGATCCTTAACCAATTAGAAAGTAAGGTGTTTCAGATACACGTTACTATTTCTGATAACGTGCTATTTGAGCAATTGGGCGTAAAATGTCGCACATAAATCTATTCTAGTGATTTTGTTCCATAGAATGGCTGTAATTCAACCAATATACACGTGATTTGATATAATATATACCCTGAGTTTGATATAAAATATAATTGAGATTGATATGATTTTTAACGTTCTGTACAGGAGCCGAATGTCATCAACAATGCACAGAGTTTTAGGTTTTTGGTCCATTAACCCGCTGGTTCTTCAACAAATTTACCTAAAACTCAAATACAGTGTAAAGAATCTTTGCTACAGCCCCTAAAATAGTAGTATTGATACTTTATTTTTATTTATTTTTCATTTTGATCATTTTACAGCGGGCAGAGTTCACCAACAAGTCGTGTGGGGTTGAAAGGGGAGACAGACAGACATGTTGTTAGCCTGAGAATGTTGACCTATTTCAGTTATTTCTTCCTTACTTAACTCCACATTCATTGCTTTCCCCTTATTGTTATTCCAACTGTTTATTAATATTTTTTTTTAATTTTCTTCTGTAATTAATGTTATTCTATCAGCTCTTAATTTCCATATTTTTTCTTTTTGTTTGTTGTTGTCTGCTGCAGTGATATATTTTTTCATAAGAATTCTGTATCTGGTGTTTCTTGGTTGCAAGGGAAAAAGGGCAGTGATATTATTTCTTTGAGAGTTACTTCGTAACGATACCAGCAAGCTTTTTCTATCAGAAAATTCTATCTATCTATCAAGTTGACTCTGCATACATTTACGGTCGGATTAAACCTACTATTACCACAGAGAAAGCAAAGTAAGTACTGGAACGACACCAGTCTGGCTACGGCAGTGTTGATAGCTAAAAACCTCCCTTATCACGTACACCGCTGGAGGTACAGTACTCTTTTCTATAGTGCAAGTCCCTCGTGGTGACGGTATCGTGAGAATCTTGACTTTAGTCTTATGACCTTATGTCCATCAACCCGAGGTCTTGCTGTATGTTAGCGCCATAAATGGGCCTCAATGCAAACAAAACAGCAAATAATTTTCATGTTTACAAAAATCAATAGGTTCGTTATTTGCTGGGTAGAGAGGATGCCAGATGTTATTGATTACTCTTTCTGGCGTTGTTTTTATGTTACGAGCCTGGCACTCGGTTCTTTACGAAATATAATTTATGAAAGTTCGCGAAAAAATGTTGACGTTATGATGATGGTATGAGGAGTGAAGCACTCACCGATGTTTCACACTACCCGGGAGATTGTGTGAGTGAACATAAGAACATAAGAAAATAAGGAGTCTGCAATAGGCCGGTTGGCCTGTGCATGGCAGCTCCTGTCGAGAGTTACTACCACTCTCTATCATCCATGAATGTATCTAGCCTCCTTTTGAAACTTTCCAGAGTTCCCGCACTTACTACAAAGTTGCTAAGCTTGTTCCACTCGTCCACCATCCTATTTGTGAACCAGTTTCTTCCTATCTCCCTCCTAAACCTAAACTTATCCAACTTGAATCCGTTGCTCCGAGTCCTATCCTGCTCGGATATTATAAGAACTTTATCTATATCCCCTTTATTGATTCCTTTCACCCACTTAAATACTTCTATCATATCTCCCCGCACTCTTCGTCTTTCTAGGGAATGCAAGTTAAGTTTCTTTAGCCTATCCTGATATGGAAGGTTTCTAAGTCCCGGAATCATTTTTGTCATTCTTCGCTGCACCGACTCTAGTGAATTTATATCCATTCTATAATAGGGGCACCAGAACTGAACCGCATAATCGAGGTGTGGCCTGACTAGCGCAAGATATAGTTGCAATAAGACCTCTGCACTCTTGTTACTTACACTTCTAGATATAAAACCCAATACTCTGTTTGCCTTATTTCGAACAATAACGCACTGTTTTCTAGGCCGTAGGTCCGGGCTTACAAGTACCCCTAGGTCTCTTTCACAAGCTTGTGTCTGTCTGACTTTAGAAGCTACCTGTGACGTATTCTGCATTTTCTTATGTTCCTTAAATATAAATCAACATTATTATCAAAACTTCAAACACCTTATAAATCTTTAAAAATACGCTAATATTACAATATACTTCAAAACTAAGAAATAATTGTCAATATTTACAGTAATTTAGAAATGATACATTTGCTTTACTGTAATGTTCATTCACATTTCAAAACAATACAAATTAGTCTAAATTCCAACAAAGGGAAAACAATCATGACAATACTATAAACATGTACAGGTAGGCCTACACGGAGTGTAGCAAAGGTGAACATTCATTCACAGTAAATTATCACAAGACTCATTCAAGAGCAAAGAGAAAAATTATGTCACCTCTGTCACTATTTTGCGAGTCATGTATTTTTCTTGCTAATTAAACTGTTTCAATTCAATTCAATTCATAGTTATGGTGTGTAACAAGAGACTGCATTGTGCTCACGTGATATCAAATACTAAATCTAGTCTCCATAAGCATTAATGAAAGTTAAGCTGAGTCACCATAAATGTCGTCAGCCACAAAACGACTGTCTTTAAACACAAACACTATCATGGAGATACATGTGCGGTTTAGTGGCAGTAAGGAGGAAGGGAGGACACTCAGACTTCAGTGTCAGCTAAGAGGGGGAGAGGAAACACTTAAACTTCACTGTCATCAGGGAGAGAGAACACCCAGACTTTAGTGTCAGCAGAGAGAGAGAGAGGGGTGGGGGGTGTGACGGGGCTCAGGAAGGTGTCTGCCATTCTCCCTGAATGGAGGAGTCTGAGGAGTTGTCAGAGTTGCGGGCGACGCCAGGAGGACTCTCGGTCTTGTCCTGCCAGCCGGGGGCATACAGCATGGGCGTGGTCACCTCCCCGTTGGTGGCGGGCTGTTGGCAGGGAAAAAGAGAAGGAAATAATTTGATTATTTATTGGTAATACAGTGTTGCTAACGAGGATTTTCCCTGTTCACTGTTAATAAAAGCATCATGATATAGACGCAAAAATATTAAAGATGTCGTGAGACTCTCCTGCTGCTCTTAGAAATCTAATCCGCTGATCCTAAGAGTTTAAGACGTAAAATATGTAGTTTGGTGAGGAAAGATACACTACAAGTGTGTACACACGTCTGGATATTGAAAAATTGTAAGCCCTCTTGCACATGACGCAAGTAATACCTAGGGGTCAGATTCAGATTGCCCACGAGGGGGCTAGTTTATTGGGCACCCCCTTACATCCTGTGCAAGGTGAGGCGCAGAAGCGTTTACAGCGCCCAATTGGGAAGTATGCGGAGTTCATGCTTGCCTTTATAACTCATGCATGAAGGGCGTAAAAGGCCTGAAGGGTCATGGGTTTTGTCAGCAAGTTACATAAAGTGACAATGATGAGTGTGTGGGGGGGAAAATTCCCGGTACAATTTATCTGTTTATGACAAAGTGTGGCAGGTCCCTAATAATGTCAAGTGCCAGGCCTATCACTAGGAGGAGGGATATCTGGTCAGGGAGGGAAGAGGTGCCACCCCTGTAGGGGGAGGTCATAGGGTGAGGAGGTGCGGCCCGCCAACTGACCTAAGGGTCGCTCACTTGCACCCAGGGTTCGAATCCCGGGCAGGTGGAAAGTTGTTCGGACACACTTCCCAGCCTCCCCGTTCGCCTAGCAGCAATGTAGGTAGCTGCTGTAAATCGAAAATTGCGAATTCGTATTCAGGGACAAGTTGTTGGAGCTTCCAATAACTTGCTTTGACATAAACCATTGACTCTTCAGGCTTCTACGCCCTTAGCTCATGAGACAAACAGGCAAGCATGAACTTAGCATGCTTCCCTGTTGGGCGCTGTAAACGCTTCTGCGCTTCACCTTACACAAGGAGTGCCCCCCACCCCAAAAAAAAAGAAAAAAAAGTTCACCCACACTTGTTGCCTGACCACATAAGGGGACAGACGCGTCCATAGGTGCTCTTGTCTTCCCGATCGTGCCTCCACTTTACGTATTAGTCTTTCGTGTTAGTCTTTGCTTAAATCGAGGTAAACCACATCATAATCATGCTTGTCATCCACTAATTCGAAAACAGTTGAGAAGAATGATAATAGAGTTGTCAGACATGAACGCCCACTTGTGAAGCCATGCTGGGAATCATTGCTCAATTTGTGTTTCTCCAGGTGATTTCAAATCGAGCTTGAAATTATTGCTTTCAGTAATTTGCCTACAGTTGATGTAGGCAAATGACTGAATATATAGATAAAGAGGGTAGTTGAATTCTTGTTTTTTCCGATATCTTGAGAAGAACTGAGAAAGTGAAATTACTTAACACCTGATGTGCCGGTCAAAGGATACCGTAGTTTTAAGAACTTTATACTGCTGCTCTCTTGTTTAGCGTACATTCGTTTACTATAGCCATGTACTGTAGTGCAGCAAATAATTAAAATTAAAATTTTTTAGACAGCATGAAAATAAATAATAAATCAACACACTCAATTACCAAAGTACCAGTAAGTGTAAAATACTGACCTGAACGAAAGAGGACACGGGTCTAGCCCTCATGCCCACGAAGCCCACTGAAGCCTCCTTGTCGTCTTCACCTGCTACCTCATCGCGAAGGTCCACACAGTCGTCACTCTCTGGAGTGTCAGCTGCAGGACCATGAACTCTCGTTACCAAGTACTCCACACCCAGCATTTACTCCAAAATGTAGTTCCTCTTCTAAGTTTTAAACACGATAAGTTATAACTCATAATTATGCATTTTTACAGTGACTCCAAAATACTTCGTCTTAAAAAACATTGACTTGAAAATGAAGTGCTTTGTAGATGTGAGAAGAAAGTTCAAATAAGCCTGATGGCCCGACAGAGACAATTTAGATACAGCAGAAGGTTCAGGGTCTTCCGGGTGGTCAAGACTCGCCAGATGGTTAAGAATTATCCAGATGGTCAGAAATAGTCCCGGAAAATTAGATTATGTGATTACTTGGCGCCATATTATTGCCACCCGTGCCCAGTGAGCCCGCCTGGTTCTCCCTCAGTTACCATCTGACCATTGCTTTAAAATTTAGATGGATGAATAAGTGTTTTTTCTTTGTATTATGATGGGATGCAGCAATAGGTCAGACAAGAGATCTAAGATACATAGCTTCCCAGCAGATCCCGAAAGAAGGAAAGTGGGGAAATTAAAGTCAGTCGTTTGGGTTGGCATTCTATACCATCATCATTATTGTGTCGTGTAAACTTTATGACCGCACAGTACTGTGAAACACCTGGGGAGTTGCTTCCTCTTGCTTTACCTGGAAATTTATGTAATAGAAAGTGAATGTTTGCCTCTACTGGTGGAAGTCTAACAGTACACTATCTATTACCACTATTATTGTTGTAATTATCTCGTTAAAATATATGAAATTGTGCAATGTATCAGTAGTTTGAAATGATATTTTACAATACAGAGTTGTGGTACTGTAAACTTAGTTTATGATCAGAGTACCGTCCTCATCTCGGAGGGTTGGCGACCACAGTCCTGCATTAAACTTTTTTTTTATACCAATCCTCCGAGGTTTTGGATCCCTCTGCCTTCCTCTGGCCTCAACTTTGCCCATTAATATTTCTGTTAGTATTCCCCCATCCATAATTACAGTATATGACCAAAGTATCTCAATTGTCTTTTTCTGTATATTTTGAGTATATTTCTCTTGAAGTTTTTACTAATCTTAGTATGTCTTCATTTGTTTTCCTGTCCGTGTAGTTTATTCTTAGCAATCGCCTATAACATCGCATTACAAAGGTCTCCAACCTGCTTCTGGTGTCTGTTAAAGTGTCCACGCTTCTGACCCATACATCAGTCCTTACCATATAAAGCCTTTCAGCAGCCTTTTTTTCAAATTGAAGTTAATGTCCCTTTTCATTTGGTCTTTTAGATTATTAAATGCTGTTTTTGCTTGTCATATTGTTGTTTTGATTTCTTCCGTTCATCTACCATCACATGTTACTTCCCAAATACACAAAATTTTCCACTTGTTTAAGTTCCCTGTTGCCAGTTTGGGAACAACCATTACTTTAGTCTTTACAGCATTAACTATTAAACCATATTTTTCACCCTTTTCCACTAATCTGTTAACGAGTTTTTGTAATGCCTGTTCACTATCTGTGACAAGAGCAGTAGCCTCTGCACAGCGTATTATTTTAATGTATATTACTTTACCATTAACTTTTAGTCCTTCATTATCACTTATAACTTCTCTCATTAAGAATTTTGAATATATATTATACAATATTGGAGATAGACTAGTCTTGTCTTACTCCCTGTCTAACTGTGAACCAATTAGTAAGTTCATTATTTGCTAACACTGCAGCCTCCTGTTTCCAGTAAAGATTCTTTAAAATTCTAATATCTTCTTCATCAATGCTATTTTTTCCAAGATCTCTATAAGTTCATTGCGTTTTACCTTATCAAAAGTTTTTCAAAACTAACAAAGCAGATATAAAAATATCTTTGGACCTCTAAAGCCCCTTCACTCAAAATTCTCTAACTGTCACAGGAACGTTCTTTATATTTATATTCATATAATATTTATGAACCATGCTTTTTCCCTATTCATGATGTGGGGATTTTCCTTTTTTTATCACATAAGCATTCAGCCTTCAGATAGATACGTAAGACTCGCGCATGTGGTTTAGGAAACGGTCAGATGACTAAAATGGGAACAGATGGTTAACGAGAGAGTAAAGTGTGTGTTGGTCGGTACTTACGTCTCGGAGCGCCGCGGACAACGGTGGCAGTAGAGAAGCCTTGGCCTGAGTCCTTGTCCTTGTGCCACTTCAGCGCCTCCCACACCAGCCCCACCAGGAACCCCGTAAACCCTAGGAACCCGAACACCTGCCGGATGAATTGTTATCGTTCATTATATGTTTGTGTGCTTCAACAACTGAGGTCTTTGAGCACGTACTCTAAGGAGGTCTATTAAGAAACAAAGAAAAGCTTGTGATACACAGGACAGGAACGGTAAATGTTGAGGGGCGCGGTCATACGGATAGGTGTGGGTAAGTGTGGCCAAGCGAAAGGATATGCTTAAATGGATGATTATGGAAGGGTGAGACCAATTGGATGTGTGTGGCAGAGTTGAGGGGCCAAGCCAGATTGAGAGGTGTGGGTAAGTAAGAGGGTGTGGCCAAATAAAGGGGTGAGCCCTAGTGGGGGAGTGTGGCCAGGTAGAAGGTAGTGAAGGAATGTGGCCAAGTAGAAGTAGGTGAAAGAGTGTGGTCAAGTAAAAGGAGGTGAAGGAACAGTGGTAAATAGAAGGAAGTGAAAGAATGTGGCCAAGTAGGAGATGAAGGAATGTGTCTATGTAGATGGAAGTAGAGAAGTGTGGCCAAATTTAAGATAAATTATAACTTCATTACGCTCAAGTATTATCATAATTACCTCTTTAAGACATATTAAATTATTGTAAATTGGACAATACATAGGTTGATTAGTCTCTTTTTCTAATCACCAAAGGTACCCTCGGTTATTTATTTTTTTTACATAATGTCGAATTTTACTTATGCTTGTGTATGCGTGTGTATGAATGTTTAGCTGTCTATAATGTATGAATGTGTGTGCATGTGTCAATCCGTGTGTGTGTGTGTGTGTTCAGTTATGCATTAGTGTGTGCGTGTTTGTTATTGTGTATGGTAGTACTCACCCCAGCAGCCTTGAGCGCTCTTGCCTCCAACGCCACATCGATCATGAGACAGCTGGCTACCATCACCAGGAACCCGTTCACCCCGTTGAACCCCATTCCCTGCATCAAAGGGGAATACGTTAATGTACCAGTATATACGAGTATATATAAAGCACATATCAAGGTATAATTGTGACCAGAAGTCCTTCAACACCTTTGATAATATCTGACATCTACTTGTGAGTTATGTATGTAATTGATTTATACCTGAAGAAGTCTCTTTCAAACACAAAGAGAAGTCTGAGTAATCAGATGATAATAACCCGATCCACCTATTTCCACGAAGCTTTAAGTAGAGTCAGATATTGCCAAACTTATCATCTTACACAACAATAAACATTACAATATTATTCCTCCTACACAGACACATATACTGGATAATTTTACTCCACAACATCACATCAGGGGAGAAATTTTCCATACGTATTGATAAATCATTTTCAATTGAATCGGTTAGATTTATTATTTAGCGACTAGGAAAATCTTACCAGTGTTAATAGCGTCGGTTACCTGCTTCCATTATTGGCAGAGACACCGGAACTCCATCACATAAGCACTAGCCACCTCTCCCGTGACGTTTTTCAGCCGCACCGTCTTCTAGCGTTGGTATATCATGTTCAACCAGGACTCGTAATTTTTCTCAGAATCAACATTTCCGAGCTTGTCAGATTGCGTTTCCGGGACACATTAACTGACTTTTCCGTCTTAGTTACCAGCTCCCTTTTTATTATTTGTTTCTATAGAAGCTGTATCTGCCTCATGTGGGATTCTGCTCTCAATATATATATATTTCTTTTTTGTTCAGTTCAAGTATGCGTCTTTCACAGTCTCCCGATTAAGGGACATTTACAGAGCACTTAAGGTCTGATACCCAAAGTTTGGCATCGTTGTTTGGTACTGAGCCAACAAAATGTGCATGCATCTTCCAGATGAATGTGAGCAATTCAATGTCATTGTTGTCAGCAGTAACTAACCACACAGGGTTACTGTGGTGTATGTGTGTGAGTGAGTGTACGTGTTTATAGAAAATAAAGTGCCACACTCACCACCATCAGCAAAAAATATCATCAAAACCGTTAAAGTAAATTTACTGTGTTCTGTAAAAAAAACAAAATACTGTATATACAGTAGTTGGTCACTGACCTTTCCTGCGGTGATAAAAAGACTGATGATACCACGAGAATAGCACAAGCACATCCTCTACTCCATGGAAATCTAACTCACATTTTGTGATCTTTTATTGTAGTACAGTATTTCTTTTTATTCTCAAGTCTTTGACTTTGGAGTGTTTTGAGCGCTAGTGAATTCTTTAGAAGAACTGGTGCTTTTGAGAAACAAAAGACCAGCTATTATTTATTCATAATTAGTATACGATCGGTATAGGAGGGGATTTCATTAAGTTTATAGGATATGAAAGACATACGATACGCTGGACGGCAAACCAGTGTGGGTAGTGAGAACGATTCATTGCTTGGGAGGAGAAATACTTGGTGGAGTGGAAGCATGTTACTAGTAGGACAAAGCAAATATAAGGGTAAATGATAAGGCGCTGAGTAAATGGAAGACAAAGTGCGAGCTTTGAGGGGGGAAGGGAGGCGAGTGAAGTAAAAGCTTTGAGGGGAATGGAGACTAGACAGGACAGGAGTGTGTGGCGTCTTCGCTGTTATTCAACATATTATGTATGGATGTAAAAGTGAGGGATATAAAGACTAAGAGTGACTGGGAAAGCGGTTAATAGCGAAACTAATGTTGAAAGGTGCGACTCGAGGATAAAATACTGTTTTTAGTTCTTGGGTGAGACGTGGTGTGGTGATGGTGTAGAGCTTTTTCCGGAGGGTGAACTGATTTGACGAAGGATGATAGGTTGGTTTGACAGGATGTTCCATAGAATAAATTAGTGCTCAATACAAGGTAAAATGGGTATGTGGAATTTGAGAGGAAGGCGTTGGATATACGTAATGAGTTTGGTAAAGATAAGAGAATATTAAAATGAAGGTAG
The DNA here is from genome assembly GCF_018991925.1 of Homarus americanus. Classification (NCBI taxonomy): domain Eukaryota; kingdom Metazoa; phylum Arthropoda; class Malacostraca; order Decapoda; family Nephropidae; genus Homarus; species Homarus americanus. The sequence continues at coordinate 7,432,519 of NW_024746161.1, forward strand.
TTTAAATATTCTTCTTTATCTACACTTATCCTTCCTTCAAAATTACATTGGAGGAGGGCAGAGACTTAAAACATCTAGGAATGATGTATGGCTGAAGAGTGTTGGGGTTCATAACTTCTCCAGCATATTTAGGGGAGATTCAAATAGTGGTGTTTATTCGTACGCACTATATAGACACTCAGCTGAGAATTTATCAAAACTTTCTAAGGTGATGTATTAATCTAAATTCATCGTAACGCATTATAAAGCAGTATGCATGCTATAGAATACCAAAATTCTTCATACAGAAGATTTATGTACTGTGTATATAAACCCGACGAAATTTACAGCCATTTGGATTAATACTAGAAAATCTTAAAAGAAGGTCGTTCAGATATCTAGACGGGTCTGTCCCCTCTTCAAGAGCGAGGTGCTTCCCCGTTTGGAGTATTGTCCCCCAGATATGCTAGAGACTGTCAGTAAATTGAAAATGACAAAAAGGGGCCCTCCAGACTAGTGCCTGCGCTATACGACACCTCAGTTACCCAGGGATATCCAAACATCCGAAGTTGCCTGTTTTTACTGTAGGCGGGCAAGGGGCGACTTAATTAAAGTTCATAAACATCTCAGGAGTCATAGCTCAAGGTTGAAGAAGTCACAAATTCGGAAAACTGTGAGGGCAAACTTTTTCGGAGTTGCAAACTCTTGGAACAATTTGCCAGAGAGTGTTGTGACAGCACCGAGTGTGAGCTTATTCAAGATCAGACTTGACCAACACTGGCGTAGGTGTAGATACATTCTTGAGCCAGTACTTTTCAACAGTGTAACAGACGTGACCGACTGCCAAGCGGCTAACGAGCCGATCAGTGGCGAAGAGGATAAAAGTCAAAAGGTAACAATGGTGAGGCGGAGAGTAAAATCAAGAAGATAACACTACCTAGAAGGAGGACGATTAGGGACCAAGGAAACATAATTAAGATAAGGAACATAAGCTTTGAGGTGAAGAAGAACCTAAGGAATAGTATTATCATTCCTTCCTTGGCATGTGATAGTAAAACACAGACTTAGAGAGACTCGTTGCTCTATACTAAATAATGAAAGTTGCATTTAGGTTGGAAAGAAAGCAAAAGAAGTGAGAAATATTAAAGCATAGGAGAGGTTCAGAATGAGGGAGAAGGGTGGGTAATAGGTGCTCTGAGATGGTAGGAGAATGCCAGTAGATTGGTTGACAAAGAGGTGTTTAGGACGGCGGGAGTTAATCTTCATCGTGGGAGGGAGAGCTGGAACAACACGGAGAGAACTAGGGAGGAGAGGAGCTAAGGGATGGGAAAGGACAAGATAGGGCGCCCCGGAAGTTCAACCACAGATGAAAATGTATACCTGTATATAATTATATACCACACACACACATACATACACACACACACACACACACACACACACACACACACACACACACACTACTTATTTCTTGAAGAATATTAACTTTTTAACTACAGTTCCCTTTACTCATCACTTTGTTATAGTCAGTGGTCGTCTTACCACTGTTCCAATTAATGGGTGTCTTACTCCCCACTTAGTTCCAGTTAATGGTTGTCTTACTCACCACTATGTTCCAATTAATGGGTGTCTTGAAGAGGGAAAAGAGCTGTAACACGTGCACCAGCAGCCAGCAGATGCAGCTCAGGAAACTCATGAAGGAAACGAAGGTGAAAAACGCGTGGCCAGACTTGACTTTCCATACCATGGAGCCTCCCAGGGCCAACAGGAACCCCAGCCCCATGCACACCTGTCACCCACCACACCTTGGTTATTTTACTAATGCTAACAATTATATCAACAAGAAATACAACTGTTACTAAGAAGGAGTAGATTTATAATAATAATAATAATAATAATAATAATAATAATAATAATAATAAATGTACTGTACTAGATTTCGAAGCTTTAATAATTCTAAGAATTGCTTAGATTATGTAAAAAAAATAACAAGTAATAATTTGTTTATATGAAAGTGTTGAACATTTAAATAGTACTGTCAATGATACTCTTTATTAGGGACGTTAATGATTTTTACTAATTACACAATAAGCAAAGCATTATTTTTTCTTGCAAATAAAATTATTAAATGAAAATACAATAATTTTTATAAAATCTAAATTAATGTGTGATAATGAGTGAAGATATCCCCGTAAGTTGTTAATATTCCTAATGAGTAAATTGACGTAACATGGAGTGCGCATGCGTCACTCGCCCCTATCGCTGAGGCGCTGAATCAGCGCCGCTGATTCGCTGCGCCAGAGGCGGTAGGAATAAACAAACACTGACGTGTGTGAAAAATTGCCGATGATCTGTGATAAACAACAATCCAAATAAAAGAACGACTTATAGAAAAGTGGAAATCAACGTGTGAGAGGTGCAAGATATAAGCAGAATCCTCGTAAATTATTTAAACCTACCAAACAAAATAACCAAAGGACAGATGGTCAAGTACTGGTTGTCAAATATACAGAAGCTCGGTCATCACTTTATGAATGGAGATCAATCTTGACCTAACACTACAAGTAAGTAAACACATTTCCTGACTTTTTTTGTTGAAATCACTCTTGTGCATAGGTTAGGTTATGGTTGAGTTACGGAAGATAGGTAGGTGACTGTGTATTGGCCATGGTTGGAGGTTTTCCACTCTGCCTTTCTCAGAAGAGCCTTGCGGATTTGTTTGTTTTAATGCTTGAAATGCAAATTCGATTGAAGAGGAAGGAATAAAACGTGTGGAAAAAATATTTATGAAATATGACCGGACAAACTAAACAAACCTAACCTAAAGTATATCTTGTTAGGTTTAGTTGGTTTGGCTGGTACCTCAGATTTTGTGTTCACGTTCGCTTTAGTAAAATTGAGGGACACTTTCGTGCAGTCACACATTCTCGTTTCAAATATCAGTGGAGTCTTAAGCGGGAAAGTTCAACATTTGTAGTCAATTGTCGAGGACTGAGAAGCCTAATTTACAGATATATTTGAAAAACCAAATCTTGAGAACGATCATATTTCTTTTTCATTTACGAAAATTAATTTCCTCGACTTTTTCATGTATTATATTTAATGAAACTAGAAAAGAGTGCACTAATTGAGTTGATATTTTTGTTAGTCTTAGACAAAGCGAACTGAACCTTTTCTTACCAATTTTAACTGAAGTATTCGAAGATCGTTCCGTTAGGTTTGGTTCAAATTGGTTCGTTTTGTATTTCTCGGCCCGAAGCCTTCCTGAGGATTCACGTTTACAAAACGGTGACGCTTCGTATAGGAAGTTTATAGTGTGTCTGTAAAAGTTTACTCGTTCTCTTGTGTTTCCCGGATCAAATTTGCATTCTATAATTCAGACATGAAGCATAAAAAGATTAATTATCATTAAGCAAGACATTCCCTCACATAATCCATCACATGCTGAATGTGAACGCTGTATACAGGAAATTTGAGTTTTTCACGGTGTTAAACATATAATATATATTACATGTCAATAAAAACAAGTAACGTTTGTCATGATAGGACTTGTGTAAGGGAGAGGATTTCTGGCAGAAAGGATTTCAACCTTGTTCATTTACAAGAATTTTTTGCACCACAGTCAGGATACAATATCTAATCATAAGCGCTGATATTAAGAAACCTTTAGTAAAATTAACATGATATATATTGACTACTGTGTTGTTATTAGAAGTACAGTAATTGAAATATAAGCATCTTTCTTTCATTAACTTTTGCTTTGAAAAACTCGTGATTCTATGATACTGTACTGTACTCCTATAAAGTAAACTTTACTCGGCTTCGGAGCGACATTTCTTAGTTTATTCCCCCGTCTTTTGCTTGAGGTCCTGATAATGCATGTTCATTATAATGAGATATTCAGACAATATTAATATAAAATGGGAAAATTACAAGGGGCATTAAGGTTCATGAGCATGGTATCGGGGTCACTCATTCTCGGGAGTTTTTACAAATTAAGACGTTTAAGAAAAGTCTGAAAGAGGTTCGAAATATCGACTATTATGAGGATATCCAAATCAGGTCAAGCTCAAGTTGTAACTCGCCATTTATAATAAAAATTTTCATTGAAGATGTAGAGAGAAGAGAACAAGATGGGGTGTATGGGAGTCAATATTTAAAGATATACTATACTATACATTATTATATGAAGACAATAAACAAAAATGTATATTTATCATCTTCCATAGTTTTCGCAGTAGGAAATAATTAATCACACTTAAGTATCAAACAAATTAGTAACCTCTGACTTTTGACATGTAATAATTAGGGTCACCAAAATATTCCTTTGCTCTAGATGTTCATCCAATAAACGTGTTTATAGATAACTAAATACCACCATTTCGGAACAATAGATATGGTTCAAATTTTTTGCAAGAAGTTGTAGTTATTGAAAGTAAAATTCAAGTCAGATCAGGATACAGGCTATCAAATATAGATTAAAAAGGGCATAAAAAACTAGTTCCGGATTCTCAACGACCCTTATTGATATTCTCCCTTAGGGGATAATAAATGCGTCTAGTTAAGAGTCTTGACACAATTTGGACGTCATTGTAGCTGCTTGTCTTATTAAGAAAAAAGTCCCATGGGTCTGGCGGCCTATTAAGGGTAGTGTGGATGCAGCACACTATTCTTTCCCTTCCGTAAACAATGAGGCAGTGTGGCCGGCACTGCACTCGACCGCCTTCATTTTACCAAATGTAAAGTTTAATAACTACACTATTTACAGCTGGGTGGACTGGGGGTGCGGCACCCTTAGCTCAATCCCATTAGCCCTGAGGACAGAGGCAAGCTCTTTATCCATTCGACCGTAACTTAAATGAATCAGTTTGTAGAGTTACTTTATATCTCCAGTTAGGGGAAAATTAACGTAAAAAACATTGAGAATCCGGCCCCTTGAGGCAGCACTGACCAACTGGACGAAAATGATGGTCCCAGGCATTTTCTTGACATAGTTGATGTCTGTGGTGAACTTGGGTCTGTCCTCGTGTCTGTCCCCGCGGTATGGCATCCTCTCAGCCGCTAAGAGAGGCCGCCCTCCCCTGCTGGCAGGCCACGGCACCTGCCTTATTAATGAGTTGACGACCACACACTCTGGAATACTGTCACATCTCACTGGGGGAGGTGTTTTACCTGTTAAGCACCAAAATAGTTATCTGACAACTTTAAGCAGTTTCACAAAGTCCAGAACCTACTGACACATTCCTGTTGATGCTACTTGCTACGTTTCTTTCATCGTAATGGAAAGTCTTTTATCACACTACTTATAAAAAACAGATCTCTCCTGTGCAGGTGTTGGTGCTGTGGTCCACACGTGACAGTCTTGTACCGTTGTAGCGCCGCAGATCTGAAAGATGTACGAGAAAGTTCAAATCCATACCTGTACCCAGAAACTTCAGTACAATAAATCCCACACGGTGTCACTGACGTGATATAGTGAAAACAGCTTATGGTTTGGCTGTATTCTGCTGCTATAATTTATTTCAGGAACAAACTAAAACTAGGCACACATTGAAATACAGGAGGCACAGTGCAGGGCAGCGCAAATTTTTGTCTAGTTATTTCAACTAAGAGACCGCACATTAGGACGCAAAGCAGGTGCAGGCCTGTGTCGAGCTGCGCGGAATAGTGGTTGAAACAGTTTTTACTCAACACGTGGACATATCAGGTGTTTCAGGGCATAATATTATCGATTTTTTTATGGCGGAGGAACTTGTAGAGGCTATTAAGAGTCAGAGGGTACTGTTTGGCACTAGCCATCCTGACTACATGAAAACCAAGCTGGAAGATTACATGTGGGATCACATAGAGTAGCTCTCAAGTTAGAAGACGGCCAGTGTACAATATTGCTTACTGAAGCAAACAATTAAAATCAATAATAAAACTAATATTGAACATGAGAGTAATTTATTTCATTATTTTGCACAAGACTACCACGCAGCAAGACAGACTGCAGGTCAACGTGCGCACCACACCTGTACTGTGCTGGGCAGCTCTGCGCTGTCCTGCGCCCCAATGTGCGCTGAGCACATCCCTGCACTCAGGGATGCTGCTAAGTTGCTAAAGGGTTAAGTTTAGATTATTAGGATACACTTCGCTAAGAATCGGAACGCTTCATTTATAATTTACCAGAGCGGCACTATGGCTATGTATGCTGCTAATACTGCATAAAACAATATTGTTTCTACTTGTCATTTCACATCCACTATTGCCACCAAAGATAACAAAAACATTACAAAGGACGCCAACATACGTTATCTAAACACTATCTCGGCTTGGCTGGTTTTTATGGTTCATGGCTTCGCAAGCGGAAGGGTGAAATATGGTCAGGTTTCTGTACGCCATTTGCCTCTGTCTACCCAGCAGAAATTGGGAACCTGGATGGTAATCGATTTTATAAAATTAATGTCTAATTCCCAAATGTCCGTTGATATGTGAGTGTGATTGGCAACCTTTAAGAGGGTGGAAATGCGTTATTGAAGTGGGAGAGAATAAACTACCAATAACTATGGAGGGTAGGTTAGTAGACACAAGAGGCACACACCACCAACACTAGTGTGTGGTATTACCCAATACGTCATATCCTCTGTTACACCCTCTCCTCTCCCCTCCACTAGTCACTGCAGTGATTCTTAACCTTTTTTGGCAGCGTAACTAAAATTTTTGCTTGCTTGGGATAACTTATTGGTTTTATTGGTATAACAAGTGAATGTAAGTTAATTGATTCACAAGTGGTAACATGTACTCTGTTCCTCTCAAATTGCTGTTAGTTACCATATCTAAACATAAATTAGTTTAGTTTAGGTTTGGTTAATTTGAATTAGTAATGATTCTATTAATTTATCGTTGGTACTGTGATTAGCTATAATTTTACAGGATCGCCCCTATATACAAATCATTTTTAATTTTCGAAAAAACAAACTGTAGAAATTATCTATCTTGTATTTCTGTGTTGTACCATCCTCCCTATACACCATGCATCTGGTGGAATGTACTCGTAGATAGCCTGGATTGCCTGCCACAGTTGCGACAGGAACCTGGTTGAAAATGACAGGGATGTGTGTGTGTGTGTAAAATGTGTGCATTAACTTGCACATAGAACACTTTACCCTTCACTTGATCTAACAGCAAAGACAAAAATAATTCCCTTAGCACGATTTTTATAATTTCCCATATTTGAGCCATAGCTGCACTCGGATCACGTTTCATTCATGTACCCTGTGTATGCACTTACCGGCACCGCTCCCTTACTGGTAGCCAAGAGCAAGTGAAGCGAAAAGATAAATAAATGATAGGCTTCCTAAGAATGCTAAGATCTTCACCAGTCATCCACTTCTAGCCAGCGAGTGGGGGTCCTCCCTTTGTTTTGTTCTACGGGTTAAGGTGAGACGTACAGTATGAGTGTGATGCCCACCAAGGTTGTCTTTATTCATTTTCACCACTTATCAGCTTACTAGCCATTCGGGCGGTTAGTTTGTTATTTGCTACAGTACTTTTTTAAGACCTTCTTGTCCAGTTATAGTACAGGAGGGTACCAGAGTACCCGAATAAAACCTGTGAGGCTGTGAAGTTTGGTAAGGTTAATCTGGATAACATCCTTCTCACATCGGATCCGGGATTTCAAACTCGTAACGGCGGCAGTGGTGAGAAGCTAGTGGTAATGGTGCTTATTCTACTTGTTGTTTTATTTTTATTTTTTATTTTTAGTGGAGCATTTCGTGTCAGAGTTTTTAAATGATTAGTTCGCTAACTGTAGCTCCAGAATTTCTTGTAAAATAATGCGCGGCGGCATCGCCATCTGCTCAACTAGCAGCAGTTTGCGCGGGTGTTTCGTTTAATTGTCACGAAAGACAAGTTCTATAGACCTTGATGATAGAAAGCTGTCAGATATCGCCGGGCCAGGTATATTGCTCTTGGTCATGATTGCTCAACAGAACCCAGATTCTCAATGTTTCTTGTCCTATTTTCGTTCCTGAATTGGCGACCAGAGAACATACTACTAATAGTTCACTTCAACCACAACGTAAATATGGTGGCCAAAATGGCGGTGAAAATGCCATGGCTTACTTACAGTAGAAAAAAAATGATACACGAATCTTTTAAGAATCCGTAACTGTATTGTACTGTACTGTACATTCCTATGTGCATTATATGTGACTTCACATGAAAACTCGTGGTATAACAACATATTTTACAGGTGTTCAATTGTGCTCGCCGTTTACAAAAGGGGGTGTAGTCAGCACTGCACTCGAGTGCCTTCATTTTCACGACTCCAAAGTTAGACACTATTCTTAACGTTCGCAAATTTGGGGAGGGTGAAAGTAGACATTAAGAGAATGGTGCCTCAACTCACAGAGTAACACGAATGACGAATAAAAACCCAGTACTGTATGTTGGGGATGTGATAGAGAGGGTTGATAAGCAACGAGTGTGGCGGCACCATCATTAAGGAATGCACTATGTACCTGTGTCGTGTGCTGTCTGTCTCAACCAAAAGGTACGCGTCTCTGGCGGAAACAACAAGGTACATAGAAGATAAACAAGACCTTAGATTGGCATCGCTATCGACTTCACTACTATACATTACATTGTTACCGTTTCTTTGGGCATTGTTAAAAAATAAAATATTCAATACTAAAGAAGTAACTTAGAGTATATTAAAGTTGATGTAAACGAACGATTTCACTTACCAAGATCAAAGGCTAACCTTGGTGTCGCATCTCCAGTCAGTCATCCGGGGTTCACGCGTGCAGTCACGTAAAGACTATTGAAAAGCGCGAGCCATCGTGCACTAAAAAAAATTGATACGGTTTTCAAAAGAGCATCTCACACTCAGAAACTAGTTAACTAAACCTTTTAAAAGAATATTACCGATTTAAAATACAAACTTTCCCGAAACTGATTTTACCTAGTCGTCATTTGGCTGCTCAAAATGTAACAAGAATCTGCTAGATAAGATTTGAGTGACAATTTATGTTGCAGAGTTCATCATTCCTTCTTGTTTGTTATGAGATGAAAAAAAAACCATTCTAATAGATACCGAACGAACAGGAGGAAAACCCACAAATATTTATTTGACATTAATTATTTTCCTCTGCTTTGACATTTAAAAATAACATTTAGAATTAGATAAACTGTTACCTGTACGCGTAAATTGTCATTTTGTTGGCAATTAATTATTGGAATTTATTGTAGCTTTATCACAGTGAAACCAGTAAATAAGATTTGTCATATGATACACGCTATTTTTTTCCCGGCCACTTCCCTGACAAACAACACACTTCCCCACCAACCACACCCATCATCCCACCCTCTCCATCACCCCGGCCCTCTTCATCACCATCAAATAAATTCTATCTACAAAACCCAAGTGAGATGCTACAGTAGCATTACTGTGAACACAAGCAGTTCGGAGTCTCAGGCATATTGTCGGAATTTTGTTAACAGCACTAACCACTTATGTTATGTACGGTACTGTATCATCCACTTAAATAACACTGTTGTTCCACTTAATGCTGTAACCCACCTATATCATCACTAACCCACCTACACCATCTCTAACCCACCTACACCATCTCTAACCCACCTACACCATCACTAATCAACCTACACCATCACTATGACCCACCTGAAGGAGCCAGCAAGCAGGAGCAGCAGGTGGTCGCGGTACACCAAGGTAAAGCGCGTGCGGAGGACTGAGCCCACCAAGCGCTACGGAGTTCTGGGAGGTGTGTTGACGTGGGGCACTGGGACAGTATCAGCGCCCAGCTTGTCGCACTTCCGCTAGCTAGACGAGAAGCGCCTCTGTCTTGTTGGAGTAACAAATATACCGGTTTATTCTAGCAGTTGTACTCTTAGTGTGGTAACTAGTAGAGATACTATAATCAGAAGTAAGTCTTATTTCACTTAATGGTTCAAGTAAATTTAGTACCAGTACTGTGGGGTATAACATAAATTATAGTATGATAGATGGATGCTACCTGGCTCAGAAACACATTGGTACAGCTGTATTTGTATATTTTCACTAGTTGAAATGCTCTTATGTATAGTAGGTAAGTAGGCATTAGTGTCAAAAGTACCTTACAAGGGTTCGGGCGTTGTGGGGCACCTCGGACAAATTAAAAAATAAAGTTATATAGGTCGAGGTGAATCGTATGGAGTTAAGTATGCTGAGAGGTGAATATTAAGCTAAGGTATATTTGTTTATCGTCCCAGTCTTATATTTGTTTATCAACGGAGAAACTCAATAAAGGGTTAACTGTAGTAAGTCTTCTTGGAAACTGCGGTAATTGTGGATTGGAGAATAATAAGAGGGAAGTTAAATATGTGTAGAGTAAGATATAAAGAAAATTATCCCTTCCAGCCATAAACACAAGATAACAACCCAGCGTGTGTGTGAGATATCTAATTACATGTTACATTATGAAACCTACAACTCGCCTGTGAAACTCGTAACTAATGAAAGTATGATATGAATAATAAGGAAGTTGAATAGACAAATCCACCCAGATGTATATTTCCCCTCCAGTCCGAAAGTAACTCAACAAAGCACAAACTCAAGAGGATGGAGAAACTCTCAGCCCGTGTTTACCGTGTGGCCTCGGATGAGCGTTGCGTTGGTTTATGTGTTTTCTTGGGGCAGATGCTTTGACGCGTCCGGGAGTCAAGTTTCCCCTAAGAGCCTCACATCATTCTTTAATCTTAAGCGTAGAGCTGCACACCTGCAGGACTCACCGCAAGAATTTAAAGCATTAAGTCGAGTGGGTAGACAATTCGAGGGAGTTGCCTTCACTCGCATCCCCCTCCTCTGCGTCTCTGGTAGGTGAAACCCTCTACAGTGCCTTTCTAAGTCCCTCGGTGAAACCAATGCCTGCAATTTAGTGTTCCCGAGTACACGAAACCTTCTAGCTACGTGAGCTGTGTAAATTTGCAAGGCGAAAACCCAAGGTTTTGAGTTTAATGTGGCGGTGGGAGCAACTGACGGCTCACCTTGCGTTACGTACAGGAGCCTGCAGGTTATGGCGTCTCGAGCGGTGAAACGTTATGCCGGTCGTTACACACAAATGGAGTTTACCGGCAGATTAACGCTTATTTTTTTCACCAAGAACTTTGCGTGAAGTTTGATATATTTGATGACCATGTTTTATTCCCTGAAACTACTGTTAATATTGTTACTAATTTTAGAGTTTCTGGTTTGTAAATTTCGCTGTAATGCCGATGTTCTACCTCATTCTCTTCCTTAGGTGGATATTGTAATTACCGCCAACGTATGTGAGTTGGTTCTGGCGTAAACTAGTAATCATTCATGGAACCCCCCCCCCCCACACACGCACAAACAAACCATGTAATTATAATATATTTCTCAGTTATCCAGTTGTCTGTTTACACAAGGAGAATGTGCCTTGCACCATGGAGATGAGATCATTGACTTTTATTTTCTTGCTGACAGATGTTTGTACTCTATGTCCAACACTTTAAGAATTACATGAATGTTTGTTGGGGAAAGAAGAACGTATCCAGGAGCTTCGATATCGAGAGGTGTGTGGCGTTTCAACTGTGATTTTTATCAAGCAGAGTGATGGATAGGGCTCCATCAAAATACAGCCCGCGTTCACTACTTATATCTTATATGGATGAGAATAAGTAAAGGGCAGATGCTGAAGGATTAGTCTACCAGTGAAGATCTCGTTACTATGAGACAAGTCTGTCAAGGAGGCTTGGGCATAACTTTTGTAATGAGTACGGTACTACTTGAGAGGAAGAAAGACGGAAAAGAATACGAAAAAAAAAATCTTTCTCCAAGGTGTTCTTGTCAAGTTCAGAGATGTGTCGATTCCGAAGAAACTGTAAGTTAATGTTATATGCCGTATCTGGAGGGAAGAGGAAGTCTATATACTAGTATTTTATCCTTGGGCGGTGGAGAGGCTCTGCTTTGTATATATTAGATAAGTCAGTTGGCATGTCGTCTGGGATACATGCAGTGAGGCAGCAGCAGAATAATCACAGGAAGTGGTCGCCTTTGCAGAATATGACTTAACCCATATGAAGGGTGTTAGGTCCGCCCGAGATGTCATGACTCCTATAATTAATACATAAAGTTGCGATAGTACATAGTATCCAATTTGGGTAGTGTGCGGCAGCCGAGTGGATACAGCTTTCTCCCCCAGTCCACCTAACACGAATTTGAGTACCAAACTACGCTGCCTTCATGTGTGTTCGATTTAAAACATATGAAAATAACGCCTTCAGTGTACAGTATGTGTATTGTGCAATGTTGAGTTACATAATATTCATTGTACAGTATTTTAATTTTACTATATGTTTAATTTACTATTTGTTTATTTAGTGCAGTAAAATTTAGTAATTTTCCGACATGATAATGATCTGTTTAGTCTACAGGCTAAACAATGTAACGGTATGATAACTGCCATACATTCAGATCGTCACGCTCACTAGTACGGGAATCAGACACTATCCTCTCCGGGAAAAAAAAAGTGATACCAGATCGTTGTCGTGTGGAGGAGGAGCGGGGGCCATGTGGTGCATCCCCTCCTCCTCTTCCTCCATTCCCCTTCCTTCCCTCTCCCCTCTCCACACCCTCTCCCACTATTCCATCACACTGTACAGGTATATTTTCTACTTTGGTTACTAATCTTCTATCACCCCATCTTCCTCTACAATAAAACAAACACACACACCCAATGCCAATCTTACTTTTGTATTGTTACGATGCTGAAATTCCCCGTTGAATGACCTCCACTCTCTTGTCATTATATATCATATTTATACCAACTTACGTTACTTGTATATAATTTGTCAAGTGACCCATTCCCCAATTATGTAACTTTCGTTATCTCTGTTGACTCACTCACTCACGCTACCTATCTTCCTTCGAAGGCTTGACCAAGCGTCCACAACATACGGAGGAGTCTCGTATCTGATATTTGTGTTAGGGTGGTTAATCATCAGGTGAAATAAGCTCGGGGGTAATCTTCAGGTGACTCGATATTATTTGTCCTTACAACACCTATCAAAAGTCACTCGGTACACTGGCCCTCTCAATTCCGTCTGGTCATCGTAATATCATGTCACACACACACAAGTTCGTTTCACTGAACCAAAGATGATATAATTTACTAAGTCAATACTACCGCAATTATTTAATTTCTCCCTCATAGTAATATTCAACAGGTGTATTGGCTCATGCTTTGGCCAGAAGAACGCCATTATAGCCAGGAGTCGCGAATTATTTTGTAGCGTCATTTCCACCACAGTTTTATAGAGGGATGGAGAGGAAGTAAGCCCGGGTACTGTTAACTGCTAAATATAAATTATTATTTATTCACGAAAGTTGTCATACATATTCATATTTATTCAGTATACATAGACAGTGCAGGTATATACAAACAATGTAGTACTCGTGCACAAAAAGTGATAGACAATAAGACGATTAACCAACAATAGCCCAACAAAATCATTAGTCTGAAACACAACCTTGACTATATACGCATTCTCTTGATCCTAAATTATTGCGAAAATATTACGCACAGTACGCACTTTGGAGAACACGGATCCATCGTCACCACCTTGTTGGCCACCTGTGTCATCGGCTTTTATCCTCCCGGATTTTCAAAGGCTGTTTGCATTCAAAAATTTCCCCTGACTTTGAGTACGAAAGGACCTGTACATTCTAGGGAGGTATGGGGGAATTCCAGCATAATTTTTAACTTTATTTAGGCTGCAATAGATACTGTAGTTCTAATATTAGTAATTAAGGGATATTATAATTAAGATGCGATCTTCTTATATCAGTGGAGGAAGTTTATGTAACGTTTTTGTACGAATCTCTGGGAATCCTGACAAAGTCCCTGCTGTACTGATTATATAACCAATACACACACATACACACACACACACACACACCTGTTCATGACAACACACATACAAACAAACGGAACAATATACAAAGACAATTACAAACACACATCTCACAAACAGAATTAAACGCACAAAGTTACCTCACAAACGCACACAACAGACAAGCACAGGCCTAGAACTACCTGCACACAACACAGACAGTTTCATATTTGCACACACAACGCACACACACGCACACACACACGCACACACACACACACACACACACACACACACACATACAAATGATGAGCCTCCCGTCTGTGTTTGTTTGTCTTAATGCCAGCTGGGGGTTTGGCCTCTGTCTTTGTTTTGAAGCTTCGTCCTCTCTCTCTCTCTCTTTCTTTCTTTCTTTCTCTGTGTCACCATTCTTAACTTTTCTTGTTCCCTTCCCTCTCCCTCTCCCACACATACGAAAAAACCCAACATGATCCTTCCAGGGATTGTGGTTGATCCAGGGATATATTTTTATAGTTGTTATTTTCACCGGGGATCTACAGTGTATATGAACTGCTCCTCATGACGACTTGGTGGTCTTTTGCCTCTTCGTGAATCCACCACCGAGACGCTTTTTGTTGTGGGAGTGGATGTTTTGGGAGGCGTTGTTTCATGCAATTGTGACCCCGGTGTTTCTTTTGTGATCGATCTCCCTTTTTTGTAGGTGTTGTAAGACGTGTTTATATAGGTTTGTACTAAAATGCTGCTGAGATCTGACGGGTTTCTTTGTCAATCGAGAGGCCGGCCATGGTAGTGCTTTCTGGGGCCGTGCTGTGGATCCGCTCTGTATTGATCTTCACAGTTACGCCACTTCTCCCATTATTTGGCACACTTTACATCGGCTTCTCTTTTCGTTCTCTCTCTCTCTCTCTCTCTCTCTCTCTCTCTCTCTCACTATTTTTCTCTCTTCCTCCCTATCTCTCTCCTTATCTTTCTTACGCTATCCTCTTATCATTATTTCTCTCTATCTCTCCATCTCTCTGCCTATCTCTTTTTCTTCCTATTTATGTCTCTCCTTACCTCTCTCTCTCTCCCTCTCTTTCTCCTCATGTCTCTCTTTCTCCCCATCTCTCTCTCTCTCTTTCCCTTCCTAAGCAAGACATCAAGTGGTACAGACAAGGGAAACAGGTGAGTCTCCGCAGCAGGTGCTTCTGGCAATCAACACCAGCGGGAGGGAGGGAGGAGAAGAAGGTGTGGGTGCTTTGTGTTAGGTCAGTGTTGGCTGGTGAATTCCTCAACACCCTGCTGAATGAAGATGTCTCCTCTCTGTCCTGGCGTTTGTACAAGCTGAGGGAGGCGCTGTCGAGGTTTACTAACTACAGCGAAGATTAGACACCACTGCTTATTTTTTCATCCACATGCAGGGCCGGATTCAGGAGTGGGCAAAGTGGGCAGCTGCCCAGGGGCCTCCACAATCTGGGGGCCTCCACATGTGCGGTAGTAGCTATATCAGGGCTGGTCGACTTGAAACCACATGAATGACTCCAGTCATGTCTCACTTTTGTGTGTATGTGTGTGTTGGGAATTTGTACACTATCAATAAATATACAGTTAATTAAAATTTTCTCAATGTTCTAATTTCTTCAATATAACTGCATATGGCTTCAAAATTCTCCAAAGAAGTGTTCAAATTTCAAAATTTAACCGGGGGGCTTACAGCGCCCCCCGGAACTCCCAGATGTTTAGGCTCGCTTCACTCGCCACCCCACCCTATTGGGTAGTTATAATGAGGGGGGCGGGGCCTCCACAGGTCTAAGTCCGGCACTGTCCACATGATTAAACACCCGAACGCTATCCGGCCTGTGGGGGGAGGTTAGTTTAGGTTTGATCACATAGGTTAGATTAGGTGAGGGTAGGTTTGATTTGAGTAAGTTAGATTAACGTCAGATTAGGTTAAATTAAGTCAGCGATAGGTTAGGTTAGGTGAGATTGTACCTTACTAGTGGTTTACGGAGTCCATACTCTCCCCAAAAACGTACGTGTGTAATAATGATATTAATAATTAACGGTTTATTGAACAAGTTCTGTAGCCCAATGGCTGAAAATATGTGTGTGTAGGAATTTCAGTGATAAGATGCACACGTCAGAATATCAGAGCAATGAATGAAGAATTTCGAAAGTGTGTTTATGCGGGGAACGTTCATACACACGCGCGCACACACACACACACGCACACATTCAAGAGTGTCTGGCAAGAGTGTATGAATCGATATAATGTATACGTACAGTTACCGACAAAATACTCTGGACACGTCTGGTAGCACTACTGTACTCGTACAGACATTCAGATCATGTCACAAAGTTTCCTTCTCCTACCCCGTGTTGTATAAAGCAAGGCACACCAAAGTGTTACTTATATATGCAGGATTTTTGGCCTTTATGTATATGTCTATGTTGTCTCAGATACTACCAGACGTATCGGGGGTATTTTGTCGGCGACTGTACATAACGCTGGAAGTGAACTTGTGTGCTCTGAAACACACACACACACACACTGGGAAGGGTGAGGTTTGGTCTCAAAGGAGCTTTAGGTATGCACAGTACTGTACACTAAGACACTAACCGGTCGTGGCACGGTCGTTTACTTGTTTGCTTACGTAAGCCAGGACACGTACACGCCCTGAAAAATAATGTACAGTATAAGTTTACCATCGTGCATCAAGACACGTACACCGTACATGGTGGGGACAAGCAGTTTCCGTGGGATGGCCATGTATGCATTTGCATATGTGGCCAGACCGTGGTGTCGATCTGTGTTCGTCAGAACGCATACAAAACGTTGCATGACCGTGCACGTTTGTGTTTACGTTGTCGTATTGATCCGTTCGTGGTCGTACAGCTATTATTAAAGGCTCTCATATAAATAATCAGCTTAAGTGGCAGTAACCCGACTCTGACACTTTACCAGGCCAGCAACACAAGTTACTGGCTTATATTTCTTAATTGGTGATAATAACCTCAATTCATCTATGTTTTCTAGTAGTCTATCACTTGTTTTTCTTTTCTAAAATTGATAATATCTGCCCCAATAGTGTGGGTGTGTGTATGTGTGTTATGTCTGGAATGTTTGTATACCTCTGTTTGAATGCTATAGTTACAGTTTTTGTGACGTGTTGATACGGAAGTAAATAATGTTTGCAAGAGTGACCTGTGTGTGACCTTAAGCAACATGCATAAAACACGTTAGTTATTCTTACCTGGCGTGCCGTTCGTCCCTAAGTAGGAGGGGGGCAGGGTAGAGTCCGGGTCTTTACACCACAGGCATTCACTGGCACCTGCCTGGCACTCTGGTTGGCACTACAGTACTGTCAACCTCCTCGCCACCTTAAAACCTTGCCTTCATAACAGGATGTATGTTACTGGTGCACCGAAAGCTGGTTACTTCATTAATGATTACCGTTGTTCGCAGTGATCAGCCTTGAAAGTCTGCGTTATGTAATGTTAGTGTCCATGTTTACATAGCCTGGGCAGTGAAGGCCTCGGTTTCAACCTTCTTCAGTATATGCCACTGGTACAGTTTTTGTGAGTGGTGCTGGTGAAGACGTAACGCAGAATCACTATAACTGCGATCACTAGGGGAGCTGTGTGTGGGTGTGGTGTGTGTGAGTGCGTGTGTGGGAGAGAAAGGGAGCACGTGGGCGGCAGTGGTAGGCGGGTGCGAGCTGGGAGTGCTCCACCACATGCTGGCAGGCCCGCCCCAGCCGCCACACTGCCGCCCCTAGCTCTCCTCCTCCTCCTCCTGGTGCCGTTGTTGCTGCCAGCCCCGCCCCCGCTATGCCCTGCTGCTGCTGTTAGTCACACCTCCGCTACTGTTTTAGCTGCTACTACTTCCACCCTACTGTTACCTGTTGTACTCTGCTATTATTGCTACCATACCACTCCTGTACCTTACCATAATCCCGTTTCTTCTCTATCCTGCTACAGTCTTGCCTCTGTTATATCGTGTTGTTGCTGCTATCACCCTCACCACTGCTACACCCTGCCATTACCATCGCCACCACTCTTCTGTACCCTGTAGTCACCGCTGCCATCTCAACCCTTTTTGTACAATGTTGTTACCGTCATAATACTCGTCCGTGCTGTATTTTGCTGTTACTTGTGTCACTTTCGCCCTTCCTTTAACTTGCTGCTACTGTCACCCCTTGTTGTTCTTGCTGCCGCTGTCTCATCTCTGCTGTACCCTGCTGCTGCTAGCCTCGCGTGCCGCTGATAGTTGGTGGTGGTGCCAGACACGCCCCTCGTGTTACAGGTGTCAACACTAGGCCCCCCCTCGTCACTACTGCTGCCAACCTCACACCTGCTGCTTCCACCATGTTTAAAATTTCCTGCTACTATTTCTGCTGCTATTGTTATTGCTGCTACTGTTGCTGCAGCTATTGTTATTGCTGCTACTGTTGCTGCAGCTATTGTTATTGCTGCTACTGTTGCTCTTGCTACTGTTATTGCTGCTACTGTTGTTCCTGCTACTGTTATTGCTGCTACTGTTACTCCTACTTGTATTGCTGATAGTGTCATTGCTACTGTTATTGCTGCTACTGTTGCTGCTGCTACTACTGTTGCTCCTGCTACTGTTATTGCTATTACTATTGCTGCTGATATTGATGTTTCGTCGGAAGTCCGGCAAGAAACATCACCTTATGAATCACTGCGATAATACAAGTACCCAAATTGACCAAATCTCTAACGTTCACTCCCTCACCTCTTCATCCTTTCTCCCTTCCCTGTCTCCTCCCGGTTCCTTCCCCCTCTCCTGTCTCCTCCCCCCTTCCCTGTCTCCTCCCCCTTTCCCACCTCCACGTTCTCCACACCCTCCCTCTTCCCCTGTTAATTAACTCGGGAGATCAAAAGAACGCACTTCATCAAACGAAAGTGTCTTGGTGCAAATTTCGACGGCATATCTTAGTGGCCGTAGTCTCCTTTTTTCTTCTTGTTTTCGTCGTAAATTAAAGTACGAGTTGGCGTTCTTACGTCACCGTCGTGAAAGGCTTTCGAGTTTCCGGATTGAACGTATCTCAGGTATAGAAGTGGGTGAATGGTTGACTTCCTCGCAAGAACTAGTAGGCGACTTATCTGACAACACCATTGATCTTTCGTGTGTGTGTGTGTGTACGAGTATGTTAGTGTGCATGGGCGTGAGTTTTGATGTGTGTGTGTGTGTGTGTGTATGACCTTACCACATCCTCAATCTCTCCCACCTGCCCCTAATACTGAAGTGTGTATATACCGTTCGCCTAAGTGGTGTACAGTACAATGACTCCAATGAGATTACTTGATGGCCACACTATCTAAGACGGTAAACACTTTTATAAGTAGAAAAGTGGACGCCGACTGTACAAATTTACACCATCACCTCACAACAGTATAGTAGCTAAAAAAAATGTAAACCCACTACACTTTTAACAGAATATGATATCTACGTCAGGGTCATGTTGTGTCAGGGATGTTGTAATTTCAGAATCAACTTACTAAAGAGGAGTTGTTTTCTTGTCCATGGTGCATTATTGACGTCACCTATATGCAGAACAGCAGTGACAAGTTATAAATTAAATCACATGCGTGTATAGCTTACATTATATCCTGCTTGTAGATGCCAGATATAGTCAAGCGTCCAGGGGTTTTTTTTTTTCATAACTACAATTCCGTTCAGGTTTGATCATGTTAGTTTGCAAACGATGGGTTAGGATAGTTTGTAGAGGCTCGTTTAGGATAGTTTGCAAAGGCTCGGTTAGGATAGTTTACAAAGGCTCGGTTAAGGTAGATCATTTTTAGTACAGCATGAGCAAAATGGCACTTAACTATTTTGTGCTTTCAACATTTATATTATTATGGTTATTTCTATATAATCAGTATTTTATATTTAATGGGCCGATTGTTTTTATTATAATTGCTTTTGTGGTTTTTGTTGGGGGTTTGTGTGTAAATTCCCTCAGTGACGACGAGAGAAAGTAGGCAATGAGGATGGACTACAATGGAGAAAGCGTGTGAGAGAGCGAGTAGCACTATCATTGTCATCAACGTGGTGCACCAACATCAGCACCAGCAACCCAGTGTAGAACATCAACATGGAACACCAACATCAACGTGAAACACTAACATCAACGTGAAACACTAACATCAATGTGAAACACCAACATCAACGTGAAACACTAAAATCAATGTGAAACACCAACATCAGCGGGGAATTATGAACATCAGAGTGGAGCCAAGGTTCTTGGGTGGAACATCAACATCAGCGTAGAACCAACTTCAACACTAGCTTGCTTCTGTCATAGCTCTCCGCATCATCCTTGTGACACCATCAGTCTTACCCTGTTGAAATTCACGCATTTACCAGATGTCTCCACCTCCGCCCTCCCGTTCCCCGGTAGACTCCTCCCTATACCACAGTCCCTCCTGTTCCCCGGTAGACTTCTCCCTATACCCCAGTAGACTCTTCGTCTTCTTACCCTAGTAGATAAATTACCAGAGAGAAGTGAGGAGGAACAATATCGCCAGAGCTCCGATACAGTTACTCGCCCTGTTGAGTTTTGTTAACTTGGTATTCGTGTATTCAAGAATATTAGGTATCACATCAGAGAATCTTAGATAGATAGACATATAGATATAGATTCAATAAAATCGTCATTTACGTTTACATTTGGCTCAGCATGTATATAGACAATGCGAGTATGCAGTTCAGCATGCCTATAGACAACGGTGTACAAGCTGCAAAAAATGCAAGTTCTCGAACACTAATGCGTCATACAGCATATTAATTTACTTTTATCCTCTTCGCCACTGATCGGCTCGTTAGCCGCTTGGGCAGTCGGTCACGTCTGTTACGCACTGTTGGCAAGTACTGGGCATGCACTGGCTCCTGAATGTATCTGAACCTGCTCCAGTGTTGGTCAAGTCTGGTCTTGAAACAGCTCACACTCGGTGCCATCACGACTCTGGCAGGTTCCAAGAGTTCCCAATTCTCACTCCGAAAAAGTTTGCCCTCAGAGTCCTCTGGACTTATGGCTTCTTCAACCTTGAGCTGTGACCCCTTGTGGGGCGAGCGTCCGCCAGCTCCATGTATGGACACTTGACTGAGTAGTGTCCTTTGAGATGTTTGTACACCTCAATTAGATCACCCCTTGCCCATCTGTCGTATAAGCTAGGCAGTTGCAGGCGCTCTAATCTCTCTGGATAGCTGAGGTGCCGAATTGACAGTTCCCAGCATATCTCGGGGACCAGACGGGATGACAGTACTCCAGGCGGGGAAGCACTTCACTCTTGAAGATCGCTGCGAAGGATGAACCGTCTAGATATCTGAACTTCTTTTTAGACCTACTAGTTTTGTTGCTTGATTCACCTTCTTCTCAAAGTGGCCAGAGAACTTCATTTCATTGTCAACATACACACCCAGGTCCTTTTCGCATTTGGCCTCTATTAATGCAGTTTCTACGTCCTGTTGGGACATATGATGCGTCTTAAGTTGGTGCGACCCAGGAGCATCTTTCTGCAGCTCTGCGTAGTCTGTTTGGTTCTTAATTTCCAGAAATAACTTGGCATCGCAAACATTTGTATGGATGAGTGTATAGCTTCTGGCATGCCATTTATGAAACACACAAACAACAGCGGGCCCAGTACACTGCCCTATGGTATCCCTCTTGTCATGGGTAAAATTACTCGTACCATTAATCACCACACACTGCTTGCGATCATGCAGAAAGTCTGCGATCTACACTAGGACACTTCCCCGAATCCCGTACCCTTCCAGTTTAATTTTCAGCCTTTCCTAAGGTAGGCTGTCAAAAGCCATGGTAAAATATAGGTATTGTCGATATTACCTCCCTGCTCCAGAATTTGGGTCCAAACATTCAGTACCTTGAATAATTGTGTTAGGCAGGAGCGTCCCGGCATAAAACCGTGTTGGCAATCCTTTACAAGGTTGTTTCGTAGTAGATGTTCCATCATGGCATCTCTCAAGTACTTTACACACTATGCTGGTCAGGCTCACTGGTCTATAATCATTCGTAGAGTGACGATCGCCCTTCCTGAAGATAGGACTCACATAAGCCATTTTCAAATCACTGGGGACCTTTTGCTCATCCAGTCATTTACGTAACAGGGTCTTCTGGGGCTCAGCAAGCTCATTGCACAACTCTCTGGGATGCACCATGTCAGGGCAGGGTCTATTATGAACCTTTAGCTTTGACAATTTATTTCTTACACCTCTTCTGAGAACACCATGTGGGTCAGTGTTGTGTCAAACCATCTGTCCTCAAACGCAGGAAGATTGTTCGCGTCGTGTTTTGTGAACACCAAGGAAAAGAAACCTCAATGCCTCTAAGGTCAGAATCTGCCAAACTACCATCTTCAAGCCAAAGAGTTGATCCTTGTAGTTGTATGTTAATGACACCTTTAACCAAATTTAATTTCATATCAATACACCATTTTTAGAGTATGTTAGGCGTATCATTTTCCCTCGGTATCTACCTTTATTCTTGCCCATAGCTTGATACCAGAATTACAGTAACCCATGTGTCCTAACCCATGTCATGCTACCAAAGGTCAGAGGTTATGAAGTAACTATGAAATAAAATAACTATGACAGAACTAATGAGAAAATGAATGAGGTAAGAAATTGAGATAAAAATAGTTTGAAGAGTTTAAATGTTAACAGCAGGAGGATAAATTAATAAGAAAAGACTAGTAAGAAATCTGCCCCCTTTATAAATGGTGACAGCGGTTTCCGCCCCCTTTATAAATGGTGACAGCGGTTTCTGCCCCCTTTATAAATGGTGGTTGCAGAGGGTTATTTGAGAGCTGGGTAGTATCATTAAGGGAATGAATGCCTTCTTGAAGGTGAAGAAAGAACTGTGAGATAATATAGAACTTCCTACCTTTACTTATAACAGTGAAACATGAGCTGGACATGAAGAACACTCTAAAATTCAAAGAACTTAAATTAGATTTATGGGGGCTGTATATAGAATTAGAAATAGAAGAAATAAGAAATAAAGTGTATGGAATGATTGGTAAGAGAGTGTAAATTGTGGAGCAGTGGAATGGTTGTAAACAGATTAGTTAGGATGATGTGGACATGTGAGAAGCATGTATGAAAAGAGAATAATGAAGAACGTGTATTGGAGCAATATAGCAGGTACATTGGATAGAGGAGAAAAATACATAATTAAGAGAATATGAGAAGGTATAAGAGGAAAGGAAAGGGTAAAGGAGAGGTGTAGTAACAGGGCACCCTGGAGACTTCTGTCATGGCTATTCCCTCATGGAAGCTTACTGTATAAGTAAGTTATAATTTATCATAATTCTGTATTAAAAACAAGCTTTCAAGTATGAGATCTTATTTTCTATAAAAAATAGTTTGGAGCCAAGTATTGTACAGTCAGTCCCCGACTTACGACGGGGTTAGGGACCGACGACCAGGTCGTAAGTCGAAAATGCGAAAATAATACATAGAAAATCCAAAATGGGCGTCTCTTTTTCTTCTCAGCACCACGAAACTCTCACTTTTACGCTTGCCAGCCATTTTAAAGGGAATTACAAAAGAAAATGTTGTCAGTACACAGCACGATCACTAACGTCGGGACTTGAAAATACGTAATTTGAAAAAAAAATTGGACGACTGCGGCAGTCGTATGTCCAGGTGGTTGTAAGTCGAGGAGTACCTGTACAGTAATTACACAGTACAGTAGCACATGCTAGACAGCAAGAACTTTTTTTTTCACTGAATTTTACAAGAAATCTGTGATGTATGAACAGGAACATAATTTGAACACCTAACCTTAGACTTTGAATGTTTTGTACATTGACAGTTATTTGGTTGTCATGAAGAATAAAAATCAAATTTATATGACTTTATTGCCAGGTAATTACATCAATACAAGCCACTTATGATATAAGGATCCTTAAATACAGAACTGTACAGTACTTAAATATACTAGAGTAAGGAATGGATAATTATCCCATTGCACATTTTTCTACAGGATATTTACATTTTTCATGACAGTACTTGTACTACTGAATTAAAAATAAATAATATAAATTTTTAATTAATTACATTTGTATCACTATGAAATTACATTTTAACCCCATTTAAAAGTGTTTAGCACTTTATAATATGATATACCACTCATTTAAGCTCTTATATGGAGGGAAGGTATAGGACTGCAACACCTAAATTAATGATACGTACAGTATATATGACTTACAGACTAGGGATTAAATATTCCAGCAATACCTAATAAAATAAGTCATCAGCTGTTCTTGCAACAATGAGATTAATTATCATTAAGAGAACTTTAGTTTAAAAAAATTCAAGTCTAAATCTGATTACAGTACACCATACAGTAATTTGTTTTAAGCCTGATTTTTTTTTTTAATAATCCAAATTTGTTCAAAAACACCAATTGCAATACTGAACAGAAATAAAAGGTTAAGGTATTACTGTAACTGTGGACTTAGTTAAATTTTGACAAATAATCAAGATAGAAACATTACTAAAATAATTGCTGTAGTACAGTATATGTATGTGTTTTCACAATCAGTGTAAAAACTTGGCACTCTCAGTTTAGTTGCATCAAGTTTGTGACAAAGTATAATTTTGAGGGTTTATTAATGTATCCTTGTATGTAGCTGAGCACAGCAGTTGGGCAGATACTGTCAGTACGTACAGTGCTCACCTCCTGTTCCAGGGGTTGGTGATTTGATTCCCGGGCGCTCCCAGCTCACCCAACTGTTAAATGGGTACCTAAGTTTATAACTAGGGGAAGTGAAGGCATTTGAGTTCAATACTGGTCATGCTATTTCCTTATGTACCAAAGGCTGAGTATACAGTGTGCTGTATCCACACTGTCCCTAATGGGCAGTCATGACTATGGGACCCACTTTCACAATTTACTTTAGTGAGTAATATTACAATAATATTTATAAAAATATACAGTGTTATGTCCAACGTTAAATTTTCACAAGATAATCCTCTGAAAATATGTTTTGATGCTCATATCTTACAAAATGAATAAATGCAACATTTTGCAGTAAAATTTTATATCACAATGAATAGTACATTAATTACCAGTAGTTCAAAAGCAATCCAAGGAACCTCAGGTTCCACCCAGACAAAATTGCTCTTCATACCAAAACAATACCAACAACACCATCACTTTGAAAGATGCTTGACATCTTTTGCTTATAAAACTGTACAGCATACATCACCACTAATATAGCAGGAAGTTATAGACGAGCAGAGGTAAACTTTTGTCAATGTTTACTCACAGACTAAACTAAATTTGATAAATATGCAATAAACATGAACAGTAGACCCATGCCATTTGCAATTCGCGATTTTGACGATTCACGGTAAGCAGATAGTGGCAAGCTTGCAAGCCTTTTCCTGCAGCACGAGTCACCCCACTTTGCATCTTGTGTTGTACTGTACTCTCAAAACTTTAGTGTTTCTGTGTGAAATGGTCTCTAAAAGACTGCCTAGTGTCAGTGCTGCTACTGGAGTGAAACGTAAAAGGCAGAAGTCAGTGATGACCCTGACAAAGAAATTTTTATTATTAGATAAGTTAAAAGAAGGGATGAGTGCTGCCGTGGCTAGTCGGTTGTTTGTTATAGGTATACAGTATTACTGTATAAGTTGCTATTCGTGGCTTTGCCAATTCGCGCCATTTCTTGGAACGTATCACTCGCAAATGGCAAAGGTCTACTGCATTTAGAGAAAATTTGGAGTGACTTAAAGTTGTATAGTGTAAATGGTAATTTATATGGATTCTGTAAATGCATTGCTTACATAATTGTGTACGTACATCATTTCTAAATATCTAATAAGAGAAATCTTGTAGTGTATATAGTAAGTGTACTGAACACATCTTTCACAATTTCATTATTTTTCCTCATTATGTGTGTTAGGATAAACACATGCTGACATGCATATGTGTACAGTATTTTCAAGTTTGTCTTTAAAATACCAACAAAAATATATCAATGTGAGGATTATCAGAGAAATTTTTATTATTTTCTCTACTATCAGTAAAGTAAAATTTTAATGAACCTTGTCTTCGTGTGAAAATTTTAAATCTTAAGACTAATTCCATGCACTGTACTGTACAGTATACATGTAGACTTTATCTTTCTTTCAGAACAGGTTTAAGAATTATCAAAACACAGGTAGTGTACAGTAATATCAAATTCTGCAAATACTAACTGTACCAGTAAAGTACAGTACGTATACAAAAAATATTACTGTACTGTCAAGAAGACAAAATTAATGCTGGGGCTGAAGAACTGTACAGTATCGTATTAGTAAAAATTTAAAATAAGTCCCATGGGCATGACTGCCCATTAAAACAAAGAAAATATTGACAAAAATTAGTTATCTGCTTTAAATTAATTTTGACCTCTGTTCTTCATTCACCAAAAACAACCTCTGTCAATAAGATGTAGGAAGACGTTGTTATGACATGCTATACTGTGCCTACAAATAACTTATGATTTACTGTAATTATATTTCTATCTGAATCTGTGAAGCAGGGAACAGCAATACTGCTTATATCTAAACAAAATTGGTTTTCTTTATTATTTAACAGTTATTAAACTACAACATTTAACATAGTAAAGCTAACTTGTAATATACTATTGTATTATCATATTTAAATAATCTTTTAAAGGATTCATTCACAATAATTTCACTCTAAGCATTTAATAAAGCTACAACCTTAAACATTACACTAGATGTGATAACTGGCCCAGGGTAATTAGTACTACAGGTTGGACTACGCTAATCCGGGACCGGATAGTCCAGCAGCTTCGATGGTTTGGGACGGTGTCATTGCTCACTTCTAGTGGCTGTTGCCACTATTTTAACTTTAAATATTTTTAATTTACCCCTAAATATGCCTCCTAAAAAACCAACAAGCAGTGGAAAAGGTTGTAATGTGGCGAAACATAAGCAAATGACTAACTATTTTAAAAAAGGTGTCTTTACTGTTCTGAAGAAATTAGACAGTGGTACATCGGTCAGGGTCTTATGTGCAGAATACATGGTGTAGTGTGGGCTAGATTTATGCTGTTGTAAGTTGCATTGTACCAGTAATAACACATTTTATGCATTATTTTGCCTTTTTTTTTAACCTCGGCTTTGATGGTTCGGAATTTTTGCTAATCCGGAACCGGTCGGGTCCCAAGCTTCCCAAGTTAGCGAGGTCCAACCTGTACGGAACTAGTTTGGAAAAAATTCAAGTCAGAGAAAGTGCTCCCTTTATCCCATATTCTTCACTTTGGTTATTTAAAATATGCACTGCCCACATACTTTTTTGTGAGTTTGTAGCTTCTGTGAATATTCTGTTGTACTGTACTGTACTGTATGGCATTAATGACAAGGAAAATGATACAGCATCTGCATGTTACCATATCATGTACCATTACCTGTCTAGAGAAATTTAAAAAAATGTGCCTTTAATCCCTAATATGCTGTAAAATTACTGAAATACAGTAAGCAATAAATAAATGAAATGAGTGTAGGATTTGATTGAAAGTGTCAGTCTAGGGTGTCTGAGAAAATGCACGAGATTCAAGTTTTGAGACGTATTGGTTTCATTTTATAATACAGATTGGCCTCCACAATTGTGGGTGATAATACGTGTTCCTTGTCTAGACTGTGATTGGAGGATCTATTGTAGGATGGTGGGATAGGGTATATATTCCTGGACCATTCAATGTTTACCCCAAAGTCATATAAATGGACACAGGAATGTCCTTTTATACAATATAACCTGTAACTAGAGCAAAGAAAACAATAATATATATAAAAAAAACTAATTAGTACGTGCATTGTAAAAGCCTCATAAATAAATGCCTACATTGGGAGATAAATGTGCTTACTGCAGTTACAAGATAGCATGAACAGTGTAGACAGTACTTTCTTGGGTAGCACTATTTATAATAATATTATTATTAATATAAGGTATATTATCATCGTTATTATAATCAGTGAATAAAATGTGATAAATATTAATTCCAAACTCATATGAAGTAATGTCCTGGTTGCCTTAATTCACCCCTTCACCAAAAACCTGTGAGAATTAACACCATGGGAGAGGAAGTTGGTTTATTTTACTATACCACAGGAAATGGAAACTGATTGAGGAGACTATGACTGGGGAGGGAGACCTGTAACTGACATATATTCATGCATACGGTATGCATAATATATTTTTATAATACAGTACTTGTATTTTAAAAGATTAACATGCTAATGCTGTAAGTAAAGATTTTTGTCACAGGTCAGTATTTTGTAATGCAAATACTGTATGTAAATGAAAAGAAATAACTTTTATTGACAGAATGGGTCATAGACATGAGAAGTGCCCCCAAAATGGAAGCAGCAGATAAATCCATACTGGATGACTGTTGCTGTGTTTATTTATTTGTCCGTTACAGTTTTATCACAAACATAATTACTGTCAAATTGTTCTCCAAAAACACTTCGAAGAGTATGATGTACAGTACATTGCTTTGTGGTGTTGATGAACTTGGCTATTGAAGAAGGTTCCCTGCCCCTCCTGCTGTTTCCCTGAGTGAATAGGCATGATTGCATAACACACCGTCGGAAACAACAGGATAAATGAAAAACACGAAGTCGGAGACAACGGATTAAGTGAAAACACATACAGAGGCGGGAATGAATCAGAGGCAGCACGCAGAGCCCTCTCGTGGCAAGAATTCGAACCATATCACCACCCGCCAAATTCAAAACAGCTCAAAGAATTATAACTAGCTTTGGTAAATATCTATTGGTTTTGATTAAACATTTGCATTATGTAAAAAAAATGCACATATTGAGCCCCATAACTAAATAAAATTACTGACAATGTAAGTTTAGACTGCATATGAAATGTTATTTTCCCTGGAAGTCATAAGTACGATGAGTGATTCCATAATACAGTACTCCCTCAATTCTATTATTTAGCATCAGTATAAATATACAATCGTAAGCTAATATAAAAACAACATGGATATGCTGCAATGAAACAAAATGTATTTCATGAAAAGATGAGATCACAATTTTATGTTCAAATTTGGGAAGTATGGCTCTGCTTTGTTGAATTACAGGTACAGTACAGTACTGTAAAGTCCTCAATACATTTATTGCAACCAATCACTATTTACCAACTTCTTTTCGACAAGTGTGTTAGGGATTCTTAACAAACAATGACTGCCAATCATGCTTTTTAAAATCAAGTGTGAAGAAGCTAATCTCCTTTGATTTGTTCATTAACTGGCCAGTAATAATTGCAGAGCATACATAGTCAAGACAAGTAATGTATATGGTATGTGTAATAAGGGAAAGAATAACAAACCCTTGCATACAAACCCTTAGTACACAAGAGCCATAATTTGACCATTTTAGGGCATTTCTCTATTTTGTAATTCTCTGAGTACTACTTGCGGGTATCATAATGGAAACCAATACGTATATATACAGGCATCCCTCGCTATCCAAATGGGTTAGGTTCTTTGAAAGCCCTTCAGTTATTGAATATTCTGATAGCAAATAATGTATTAAAAGGGAAAAGTTGGGTTTGTGAGTGACTAATAATAATAATAATAATAATAATAATAATAATAATAATAAATACATTACAGGTACCTTATGTTGGGGGTTCCCCCAATCCTGACTCTTGGTTATCTCCAGCTTGGTTTCAAACATCACAGGCTTGGTGATGGGGGTAGTAGAGGAATCATTGCTATGCTTGAATGCCAGTGCATACAGATTTATTAAAAGATTACTGTACATAAATTGACAGATAAAGAGAGAGCACGTCACTAGCAAATGGAGAATGAGGGGATGTGGGAGGAAGCAAGGGGTGATGTCATGTGTCTCGAGTGAGAGTACGTTCCTGTGTGTATGGTGGAGTAAAATGGCTGCCCAGCTACCTCCCAGGCCATACCTGTCTCGATTTGAATTTTCGTTCAGTCCAACTTTTGGACAAGCGAATGTCACCTTTAGATAGCAAGGTGAAGTATAAGAATAGAGAATTCAAACAAGCAAATATTCAGATAGCAAAGGATACCCGTGTAAAACTGAGAACCATGATACTGTATTATATTGTCATACCGATACAATATTTATGTGTAAAATGTTATTAATCGGTACAGTAGTGCGAGAAAAGCTTTGTGGTCCTTGTTGAGGAATGAAAACTCATTAAAATAAGTTGTGAGTGAGAGGAGAGATAAGGTGTCTACATAGAGGTATTATTTCATTAAAATTTTGTTTAAAACTACTCACAAAAGGAGTGTTGAAAGGGTCGAGTGTATTCAGCGCTTTAACTTCACACCACTCTCAAATACAATGTACATAAAAGTACAAATTATACATTTTTAATTTAGAAATTGATCTGAGAGAAGTTTCAAAAGCAGTATCTTCATTTTGTGTTAGTTATAAATGACTGCCTTAATGTGACATTTCTCAAGGCTGGTGTACACTGCCAGTCATGAATAAAAAACATGCTGAAATTCTAGTTGCACATACAGATATGTAAAATCAGCAATGTGTAGTCTCATCAATATCACTGCAAGCCAAGAGACAGTGTAAATTAACTATTTCTTTTCTTTTCTTTTCTCCACTGATCGGCTAGTTAGCCGCTCGGGCGATCGGTCACGTCCGTTACTTTTCTTTTATCCTCTTCACCAATTGATCGGAAGCTCGCCCCACAAGGGGCCACAGCTCAAGATTGAAGAAGCCGAAAGTCCAGAAAACTGTGAGGGAAAGCTTTTTCGGAGTGAGAGTTGTGAACTCTTGGAACAATCTACCAGAAAGTGTTGTGACGGCACTGAGTGTGAGTTTTTCCAAGACCAGACTTGACCAACACTGAAGCAGGTTCAGGTACATTCAGGAGCCGGTGCATGCCCAGTACCTGCCAACAGTGGGTAACAGAGAGCCAGTACATGACTAGTACTTGCCAACAGTCTGTGACAGAGACGTGACCAAGCGGCTAACGAGCCGATCAGTGATGAAGAGGATAAAAGAAGAGAAAGATTTGAACCCAATTGGTCTTTTCCACTCACTCCATATGCCCAAATCATCACAGCTTATTTCTCCTGCACCATGAGTAGGAATTGTTTTTAACAATGTGACACTGAAAGATTGGAAACCCTATTCTGAACTAGGAGGACTGCTGGATATTTAGAGTACGTACTGTATTTTTAATATCCAGACACTCTTATCGCTCAGAACAGGATTTCCTATCTTTCAGTGTTATAATGTTATAAGGAATTATTATCAATGGTAAAGATAACAACAAATAATTAGAAATTTCAAGTCATTAAACAGTACAGTATTTGGTAAAAGTTCATTCACATCTTAAAAGAAAAATTATGAAATTTTGCAAAAACTTAAATAAACTAATAGGCCAACATATGTTTTGCAATAATTTATTCTAATTTTATTCTCAGTTTTACCCAAACAGTAAGTTTTTAATGAATGCAAGATCAGCAGCTTTACCTTTTTTGAAGTTGTTACCTCCACTGATAGTAAATGTGCTATTTATTAAAGACCATTTTTTACTGCCATATAGAACTACGGTAGTACTGTGTATAGATACAGGCATATCGAGTACCTGTATTATAAAACACCGGTATATATTTTTGTTTCTTTACTCCCTCATGCTGTCCTGCTATATTAACACATTTACATCATGTTTTATTATTTGGCAGTGATATATTTTGGGCACCTCTCAGTAGTGCTATTGAGAATAAACATAAACGTAATGTTCACTACCATTAATACAGGTGTTATAAATCTTTATTTTATATACCCAACACACTGCATCCATAATATTTATGATTAATTGAAATTTGAAAATATATTGGTTTTATGTTTCCATGACTTAAGAGCCAAGTCAAATACATAAAATAGTTTAGTTTTATTTGTTTTTCTGAGAAGTTTCCTGCCGTTCACAGACATCAATTTCTCCAAGGCTAAGTGCTGCATTATAACCTTGCATAAGTGCTAGAACAGACTTCAGAATTCCAACGGGTAGCAAACCAAAGGACATTATACGCCAAAGACCAACACCTGCAATAATGGGCCCTTCAGTAAAGTGAAGAAGGTAAAGTGCTGAATAAAAGAGTTCATTTCCTGCACACATAATGAAGAGGACTGGGCGGGAAGAATAATATATGCGCAGAATAGGGTTGTGATTAGCTTCCTCTCCTTTGTGGCTAGAGCGGCCAGCCATCACAGTCCTGCAACGAAAGTAAATACTGTACTGTACCGTACTTTATCAGGTTTATGTTTGTTATACCTGTAGCATATATTTTTTACCATTTCTTCATAAATAACAACACAGTAAAATTAGTCGCTGGTACAGTAATACACATGCTCAGACAGCATGCAATAAGTACAGTAATGTAATAAAGAAGACTGAATATTCAACTAGTACTGGTTCACTCAATGAGCATGTCCATGATACGTAAAGCACAAATAATTCTACTGCACAAATTCAATTGTTATTGAAGCCATTACAATAAGTAATAATGCTATTTAGGTTATCCTACTTAATATGATCAGTTTTATATCCTCAAGGTAGAGTTCAGCTGTCGACAATAAAGGTCATAATAAAGAACAGACCAACCACGCAAATGGCTAATAAGCTGTTAAGTGGTGAAATAATAAACAAATTGTAAATAGCATTCATATTATTCATATTCAACATATGTACGGTACTGTACTCTCAATCTTCAGTTAGAACTCATCCCTAAAAAGGTTCATGTGTATGATATTAACCCCTATTTCCTTTAATGAGAGAACTAAGAAAATACAAAACTATTTTATATGTACATTAAGCAATTACTGATTACCAAATTTATCTACAGTAGTAAAAAATCTTACGTGTGGAGATGGAGCCAGTGGCAGGATATATCAATGGTCATGGAGAGCTGAAACAGGAACATGTACTGAGGGTAGAAGTGACTCAGTGTCACTAACAAGCACATGGTACCACAGCGGTCAGTCAACATGTCCAACATTGCACCAAATTTTGTGCCTGGAAAAGGTTGAACAAACATTTAAAGTAAAAAAAACATTGAGGCACTGTAATAAGAAAATGTTAAGAACTAAATCTATACAGTACAGTATAGCATTGTCATTTAAAAAAAATAAAAATTAAAAATCTTCACTCACTGAAACTAAGCTTTTGATGGATACATATGGTTTATGCATCGAACTAAACAACACAGTATTAGCCATCCAGCAGCAGCAGCTTCCTTCTCATAAGTCAGTTATCATCATGTACATACACAATAATTTATTTTTTCATGAGTATTATTTGGACAAATGGTAGCAAAGGAAATACAGGGTCAGAGAGATAACTGTACTCCCAACATTTTGTCACAAAAGGACTCGGAGAAAGTCCATTGTGACAAAACATCAGGAGTAGAGTTGTCTCTCTATCTTGTCTTTCTTTTACTACTACCTGTACTATATAACCATTAATCTTTCATTCTTGGTGAAACACAGATTGCCACACCTTCATAATTTGTATTTATTCTAGACCACACCAACCAATCAATAATTCCTCTCTCCAGTTCCAAATATAGGTACAGTACATATAACCATCCGCCTACAATTTTTTTAAATTACCTTACCAATAAATCAAAACTCATAAGAAAATTGGAAATACTGTACAGTACTGTACTATACCTTGATTAAGAAGTCTGGCAGCATGGCCATCAAAAGCATCCAGGAAGCCAGACAGAATGTACATTGCTGCTGCCATAATATAATTGGTGGGCATATAGTAGAATGACAACAATGCCAATATGATGCGGCCATAACCTGCAAGAGAAGATCGTCATTAATGACTTCACATGATCATTTAGCTGTGAATGACTTCACATGATCATTTAGCTGTGTGTGTGTATGTTCCTTGTGTATTTCCAATTTTATGGACAGAGGGCTGAAATTTGATAGGAGGTGCAGGTAACCAAGGGGGGGGGGGGTGTTCATGCATTATCTCCTGTACTTCCATGAGGGGTCATGGTCTAACTACTGAAGTCACTTCTTAAGTAAATTCATAGTCATTTTTTCTTTGCTCCACTAAGACTGGGATTCTATGCATTAATTCTAAACAAATGGATGAAACTTAAGTAAAACTCTCACACATATTGTTAAAAGTGTAACCTAATTGTCGTCTTTATCTTAAAAAATAAGGTCTTTAAGCTAGGTAATATTATTTTACTTTATGATGTCTTTCACATATGACTTAATGCTGCACTCTCGCACACAAGCAATTCAAACAATGGTCGAGTACTGTACACCCTGTACATGGGGTCCAACTAATTACCCAAATGTACCCAAATGTAGCCACAATGAAGTCAAATAATGGTCCTACATGAATAAATCGGACTGCCAATCACTTCTCGACTAGTATTTGGTGTCACAAAGTAAAAAAAAAATTGGAAAACGTAATTTAATCTGAGTTAATAGATCGAGTGCATGTACCTAACCTAACCTAACCTAACACAACACAACTCAGATTAAATTAAGTTTACCAATTTTTTGTGACTTTATGACACCAAATAATAATCGAGAAGTGATTCACAGCCCGATTTACGCTTGTACGACCATCATTTGACTTCATTGCAGCTACATTTGGGTAAATACTCACTCCCTCGGTACATGCACGCGATCTATTAACTCAGATTAAAGTAAGTTTTCCAATTTTTTGTGACTTTGTGACACCAAATACTAGTCGAGAAGTAATTAGCAGTCCGATTTATTCATGTAGGACCATTATTTGACTTCATTGCGGCTACATTTGGGTGCATTTGGGTAATTAGTCGGACCGCTGTACATGCATTTGTGTGCATAATCAGTGATTTTATGTAATATTTAAGTTCATAAATAAACTGTCTACTACTGTACATGATTTGACTTTTAGACAATAAAATTAATAATCCTGGGATATTTGTATTAAAATATTGGATGGTATTTTTAGCTCGCATTCTATTCAATTTAAAATAACGGTAATCTTGGAGAAGGTGAGCAGAATGCATTGCTTGATTTCGTTAATTTTTTCCACAGATGTTTTTTGGATGACATCAAGTAATAAAAATGATAGAACCTGACCTAACCAACCAAAGAAACCTACCTAACTTCTTAGCCATATTAAACAGAAAGTACTTTGATATCTGGTACCAATAAAAGCAACTTTCTTGAAGCAGCATGGTGCAATTTTACGTTTTTTTTGTTTGTTGCTCGGTCAAAGCGTAAACAAGGCAGACAACAACATGCACCGCCACAGCAGAATTTTTGGCTGAATATATTTATGGTAAACAATTAATTTCTTCACGTACAAACCACGTAGAGAAATTAGTTTAAGTGTCATACGATCAGTTTTTCATCATGTTTTACCCTGCAATATCCTTCATCTTCATACCCTGCCCACTACAGGTGATTTATGACAGTAGATAACAAGGAACAAAAAAAATAAAAAATAAATACAATACTTACAATTAAACAAAAAAAAGTTGTATCGTGAAAAAATTGAGATAAATCAAGCAACTCCTTCTGATGTTAGCCATCTGCTCCAGCATTACCAAAATAACAATGTTCACTTTATTGAGTCCTAACTCAATAAAGTGAACATTGTTATTATGATGTTTGTATAATAGTCATCTAATTCACTTTTTGGTTCAAACTCAGTGGAATACTGACCATCATATTTTCCAAAACCATTACTAAAGCATGTGTGGCTTTGACTTAGTGCTGCCAAACTTCATCACTCAGTGGTTCATTTTTGCTAAAATCAAGGTTCAATGAAGGTTTCCATCAATTTGACTAAATTATAAATCTCTTAGGTAAATTCAAGTAATTTTTCCAGTTCAACAGACTCTGCAACTACTCTGGTGCAACCATGCAACAAATGTTCTTTAAATATAATCCCAGAAACAAATAGTTTGGCGGTATTCATGTTGTAGAGTATTATGGGTGCCCAGCAGTATTTAATTATTGAGACACATCACCAACCCAACAATATCAGCCAAGAAATTGACTAATTTAATATTCGAGACATAACAGAGAAGCTGTCTCGTTTAAAATAGGCGTAGACCTGGTCTATTGTGCCAAGAAGCACTACAGGTACTGGATCGATTGCGGAGGCTGTCTTCCCACCTCAAGTGACACTGTAATGACAGCTCCGAGGATGAGGTGCCGCTCGCTGTCACCATCACCACACTCGCACTCACTTTAAGCTTACAACTTACCGATCAGGTTAGGGACGAAAAGAAATATATTCTCCGCCATCCTCTAATGACACTGAGGTACAGTACCCAGGTAAGGTCGCTCTTACGTCCCACACCTAATATGGTGAGATGGATAACGAACCGTTCACCTACGCCGACGTCCCTTGAGTTGCCACTTGTGTGTTGTGGAGGGCTGGAGGCTGCAGAGGGGGCGTGTATATAACTTATTTTGATCAACAACATCACCCAGAAAGGATAATCGTATGGTTTTTATAAGCACATATTTATTGAAGAAACTAGACAAGTAGATGAGATTGAAATTACCAAATGAATATAATTTTTTTATCACAATTCTAGCCTTGTGTTACATCCCAGCACCACCACGGACTACACCCCAGCACCACCAGGGGCTACACTCCAGCACCACCAGGCACTACACCCCAGCACCACCACGGACTACACCCCAGCACCACCAGGGGCTACACCCCAGCACCACCACGGACTACACCCCAGCACCACCAGGGAGCTACACCCCAGCACCACCAGGGCTACACCCAACACCACCAGGGCACCCCCAACACCACCACACACCCAGCACCACCAGGGGCTACACTCCAGCACCACCAGGCGCTACACCCCAGCACCACCACGGACTACACCCCAGCACCACCAGGCTGCACTCCAGCACCACCAGGGCTACACTCCAGCACCACCAGGGGCTACACACCACCAGGGCTACACCCCAGCACCACCACGGACTACACCCCAGCACCACCAGGGGCTACACCCCAGCACCACCACGGACTACACCCCAGCACCACCAGGGGCTACACCCCAGCACCACCACGGACTACACCCCAGCACCACCAGGGGCTACACTCCAGCACCACCAGGCGCTACACCCCAGCACCACCAGGGGCTACACACCAGCACCACCAGGGGCTACACGGTATGTATGTTGCCATATTATACAATATTTAGTTATTTACCCAATTCCATCCACTAGAGATGACTATGCAATAATATGCATGCACAAGAACGATGGGATTGGGAAATCACCAGTTAATGAGAACGCAATTACAGTTCCAATCAAACATGGCAAAGCAGGGGCGGATCCAGGATTATCAAGGGGGTGAGGGGCGTCCAAGAAGCTGTGGGTGGGGGAACATGGCGAGCATAGCGAGTCCACCCAGCTTTTGGGGGGGGGGCGTGCTGTAAGTCTCCTTTCCCCAAGAAATTTTTTTGAAATCTGACCAATATCTTGGTCATTTTAAGGCCACTTTGAAGTCATATGCACTTGATATTAGGAGATATTTTGAGGTCAATTATAATTACTTTTTCCTATTCAAAAGTGTCTGAGTACAATAATGCATTAAAGAAAAAAGTATTGGAATTTTCTGATGAAAAGGGGGGAGGGGGGGTTCCCCCAGGACTCCCTTGGATCCGCCCCTGCAAAGGTGAACGAAAAATATAAATTTGTGCCATTATACGTTTCGTCCACTACCAAATTAATTGAAGTCAATACATCTTGTAATCTTAATACAATTTTGCAGTGGTGAAAATATCGACGCTGCTTTAGATTTAATACACAAAAAACCCTGTAAGAGCTCACTTCTTTGGAATAAGATTTTGGAATTTGTAGAATAAACAGCGCCAAGTATGGGGTTTTAATCCAGGCGGCACACTTCACCAGCACTGGAAGTTGTGATTGACTGCATATTTTCTGATGACTTTGCTGCCCTTAGGGCGCACTTCATAAAAAAAAAATATATATATATATTTTGATCTGGGAAAGTAGGATACCTGTATATCACTGCTGAGTCATTTGTCGCCCCCATGAGCCCTTAATCGTTGCTACCCTTTTCCTCCCCCTGAGCCCTTAATCACTGGGACCCTTCTTCTCCCCCCTGAGCCCTTAATCGTTGATACCCTTTTCCTCCCCCTGAGCCCTTAATCACTGGGACCCTTCTTCTCCCCCCTGAGCCCTTAATCAATGGGTCCTTTCCTCCCCCTGAGCCCTTACTCGTTGATGTTCTTGTCATCCCCCTCCCCCGGTCTGTTAAACTTGGGGCCTTTAGAAAGTAACCTTCTACTACTTTCTAAAGTGACCTCTCCCCGGCTCTCTTGCGTTCTCCCCGTCTCTCTTTTGCTCCGTAGGTGACCATTAAAACAATACTGGATGGGGCTCATTGAGTATTTGCTTGCATAAACAAACTGCCATTCAGCCCCGCCCACACACCAACAACAAGACCTTGATTCAGCCGTTTTGTGCCCTGCTTATCATTCTTCTATTAATAAATGTAGATAATTCACAGAACCTTAGTTCCCTCAGTTCAGACTCGGTACCATTTAGGTAATACAGGTATATATGTTTCGTAGCCTCAGTGCACTAGGTAGATGCGTTATGACGGTTTTCCATGCAGTTATTATACGAACCTATAAGAATCTAGAATTCTAGATCCCTTGACTGTGACATTCGTCGTGAATGTCGCTAATGAGTGCCGGGCGCGCACTAATCCTTGGGTGAATGAGGCTGGTGCCTTGGAAGAAATTCTTTTCATTCAGTCAATCAATGTGTTCATAGAACTAACTAATGAACCTTAAAATGAATTACTTTTTTTTTTATTTAACACAATTCATTGCATTTCAAATTAAAGATCCCGAGTTGGGTTGTCAAAGGTTCAAATAATGAATTATCCTCCTGGCGTGAATATATCTAATCGGCTCACTTAAGATAGCCTTTCTATTAAATTATCTCGTTCCTAGTCACGAGAGAATAACCCAAGATTCTTTGCCAATATTTTCTCTGTCTGGAGATACAGGAAAACGCGTGTAACTTGCTCACAACAGGGGTGGATCCAGGAATATTAAAATGGGGGGGGGGGTTCAAGAAGTTGTGGGTAGGGGAACACAACGAGCCCACTCAGCTGTTTTTTTGGGGTGGGGGTGGGGGAGCTCTGTAAGCCCTTCCGTGCATTTTCTTAAATCTGACCAATACCATGTACATTTTGAGGCCATTTTGAAGCCATATGCACTTGATATTAGGAAATATTCTGAGGTCAATGATAATTATTTTTTACTCTACAAAAACGTCTGAGTACAATACTGCATTAAAAAAAAAGTATTAGAAATTTTCTGATGAAAAGGGGTCCGAACCCCAGGACTCCCCGGATCCAACCATTCACTATCCAGATAGGTTCGTTTTATCCCCAGTTAATATCGAAACATTTCACGAAAACTCGGAATTTGCAAAGATTATAGTGCTGGATAAAGATAAACGATTAGATTTGTTTTGTTAATAACTATTGGATGTCACACTTTAGAGGGCTATATATAAGCAGAGCATACATGTATTAATTTTGATTCAATAACGGCAAAAATAAAAAAGCTACCATTCCGAAAATAAGATTTAAAACCTATCTCGATTAACCCTTTCGCCACGTTTCATGCACTTGCCATTTTATTCTGGCTACCGCTAGACGATTTTATTCAGCTTAGGGTAACCTCCTGTTGCGGAAGAGTTAAAAGAAACACTACTCCCTCTCAACAAAATAATACTGGATTTCACCATGAGTATCCCTACACCTCCTGCACATACTGTAGATGTACAGTAATAAAAAGGAGGACTTTCTTCAAATCAAATTGCTTTTGATATTAACTTTTCCCTCATTAAAGATAATTGGGTCTCGTTTGGGATTTTTCCTAGTTTAATTAATAATATATCAGTTGACGAAACAATATGAAATGTAAGCAACTCTTACAATGACAGCCATCTTGTTATCTCAAAGTACAGTTCTCTCCTTCCTTAGATACATCTCTTGTTAGTGACTAGTGGGCCAATAGAATACCAATAGTGAGCCAAATCCAGGAGTTACTGGGCCAAAATGAATAATATAGTTAGGTTTTAGTTACAATCACTCCCATAAACTGTCGTGTAAACACGGTGACGTCAATATATCAACAGTTTCCTTTCTAACGCTTAAATTTCGATTTTATTCGAGAATATTACTGATTAAAGATACAAAGTGAAGAAGATCCATAGCAGTTTCTTAGTTTTCTTAGTTCTGGATTTTCAAATGTTCTTTCGTCCACTCACTGAGTGATTAAGTCAAGGGCTGGCTAATGGTTGACAATCTATGTGGAGCTAGAATCTTTTCTGGGAGGCGGTACATGACACATGTGTGAGCCATATCCTCACTGGCCTCACGTAAAAACTCAACTGGCTCACAAATATTTGGAAAAAAACAAGGGAAATAAAGGCTAACGGCATGGCTAGATTCGCAGTTTCGTGTCCTTTTATAATTTTTCCAGTCATATTGAGCTATATTACTGCCCCCCTCCCAAAGACACAGGATTACAGGAAGTGGGTGCCATAGCCTGTACTGCTATACTCACAACATGTATGTAAAAAAAAAAAATATATATATATACAGTATATATATACAATATATATATATATATATATATATATATATATATATATATATATATATATATATATATATATATATATATATATATATATATATATATATACTGTAATCTCATGTACATAAAGAGTACGTGTGTAAACATACAAAGAATGCACATCCATATTCTTGGGTACATTCATACATACATGTACAGCAATACAGGCTGACATCCACTTCCGGTGTTGTTGAGAGGGGGTTAGTAATATAGCTTTGATGGGTACTTAATAATATAACTGGGAGGGAGATTTAGTAATATATTGTAGATGGGAGAGGACTTAGTAATATAGCTGGGAGGGGAAGTTAGTAATATTGCTGGGAAGGGGACTTAGTAAAATACTTGGATGAGGACTTGGTAATATAGCCGGGAGGGGGGCAGGTAATAATTTGGGAGGGGAGGGGACTCAGTGATACCGGGTATAGCTGGAATGGATACATAATAATAAAGATGGGAGGGGACTTTGTAATATATATAGCTCGGAGGGGAACTTGGTAATATAGCTTGGATTGGCGCTTAATACACCTGGAAGAAGGACTTTGTAATATAGCTGGGATGGGGAGGGGTGGACTACAAAGGTGCTATACTTAGATGATCTGTCTAATAAATATATTTAAGTGTAGTGTTACCTCACACTTCTGCTTGGCCCCCGAGATATGTCAAAGACTACCAACAGATTAAGAAAGGTCAAAGGAGGGCAATCAAATTAGTACCGGTACATTCAAGAGCCGGTGCATGCCCAGTTCATGCCAACAGTGCGTAACAGAGACGTGACCGATCGCCCAAGCGGCTAACGAGCCGATCAGTGGTGAAGAGGATAAAAGAAAGAAAAAAGAAAAGAACTCAAAAACCTCACATAGAAACAGGGACTAACTAGAACGCTTACAATTGCTAAGTTCCTGCTATAGAAGAAAAAGGGGTGATTTAATTGAAGTTTATAAGCACATCAAAGGATATTCAGGGATCCGTACGTGCACAGTTCCTGATAGTGTGTAACAGGGAACTAACTAACCGACCGGACATTCAATTGTCAGCTGACAAGTAGCGAAGAGGCGTAAGTTACTCAACTCCGGAAACCTGCACCAAGCAACACTCCCATCGCTAACGATGGTATATCCTCGTATTGTTCTCAGCCTTTGACTCTAAAATTAATCTAATTTTGCTAAACTAGATGTACAGTACAGTATATTATTTATATCGTATTATCATATAGTTTTGTTATTTCTTATGTGAGATACTTTATTTTCTTTATTAGGGAATTTTCACATTTATGATCATTTACAAACTAAATGGCCTTTTTGGGACAAATATTATCTAAGGTTATTTTCAAATTTCTCGTAGTAAGTTACATGTAGGCCTACCTATTTCTTGTCATATCAAAGCATTAGTTCTAATAGGTTAACTGTTGATAACGTAACGACTTTGAAATGAATGCTGGGCCATTAAACGGAGCAATTATTACTGATAATTTCTATCTCTTGACGCAGATACGCAAACGTGTACCTTGCAAGTCATAGAACATGGGTTTTAACGATGATTGCACCTCGATCGAGAGTATAAATCTAATAATCAAATGGAAGTGGTGTCAGTAACAGTATGTTCTTATAATGATAATGTGTAACCTGCAAATTACACTTGACAAGTACTTTTACATGTTCGATATGATAATTAACAGTAGTCAGGATCCCCAAAAGTACGTTTAGCTATAAAAATTGATGGAACAACAATTGTGATTTGATGTAAATGGGTAATTTTATTTAAGCATTGTGAAATGTTTCGGTGACAATTTTCAAAACAATTTGAAAGTATAATTTTAAATTTGCAGATCATGTTTGAATAGAAAGGCTGCCACTGGTTTCATTCTCTACAGAAGTTTTACAATAAAACGTCTGGATGTTAAGTTCAAGATGTTAATAATGTTTGTGCAATGCTATATCCTCATATTCACTGTATTTTGGTTTGGTGTTG
Organism: Homarus americanus; assembly: GCF_018991925.1. Lineage (NCBI taxonomy): Eukaryota > Metazoa > Arthropoda > Malacostraca > Decapoda > Nephropidae > Homarus > Homarus americanus. Next base: position 7,475,122 of record NW_024746161.1, read on the forward strand.
ACATTTCTGTTTGTAGGGAGGAACGCGTGCGCACAGGTGAGATGGTCACGTGACAAACTCTCCACCAATCACAAACCCTTTGGCCATCTCTGCTGTGCGCGTATTTGTGCTGTACAAATTTACCACTTTCAATTTTTTTCTTTATATTTCGTACAGTACGACACATGTATAATCGCATTTCTTTTCAGACTAGCGTGATATACGGAAAATCGTCTAACACACAGCACATTTTGGTTTAGTAAGTAGAACTCTGAGTAAAGAATAACTGATACATTTGTAATGAAAATTAAAATATATGCATTGGAAAGAGTGTTTGGAGGAAGGTAACAAAAGAAACTGAGAATTTTGCGTGATGACGGCAACGTCGCTTACAGTCAAGATGGCTGCATGTCTCCCGCAAGACGGAGACTCAAGTAATCCGGACAAGCCTGGCTCTTCTTCCAACTCACATACCTTGAAACAACAAGCCAGTGGTCCTCAAGGGGGATCCTTAGCCTCGAGTGCCACTTCAGCGGAAATCAAGCTGGAGGGTGACAAGGTGAGTTCATATTTCGACATTGTTTTTGTAGGCGGTGACTGGTATGGATAGTCGACTAGTCGGTTCACCCGGGGAAAATTGGGAAAAATTGCTATCGATGCGTAGCTGGATGGCCGATAGACGATAATCAAGTATCCGAAACATATTTACATTAGTATGGCAAAAGATCAGACTGTGACGGGGATGATGGAAGTGACTGGAAGCCGAGAAGGTTGAGGTGACTGTTCAGGTGCAGGAGCAACGAGGCGAGGCAGTGTGACTAAGGACCTACTTCTATAAACATTCCAACTTCACGCTCTCTCTCTCCCAATAATCCGACGATAATACAATCTCCTATACATATATATATTTCATCTGAATCATGTTTAAAGACAGAGTTTGTGAATCGCACTGAACACACGGTTTACGGAAGTCATTTGTTGATAACTGGGCTGTAGTGGTGACTGGCAAGACGGCGCCTGCCACACATTAGCCATCACCTCTTGTTACTACGTCATTAGGCCAGGCCCACATGGAATAAGGTTGTTATGATATTTTAGTTACGTTTTTCTATGTTTTCACACTATTCAGAGTGTAAATTTAGTCATTTGAAAATTTCGTGAGTTCAATAGTAGATCACCACATACCATGCTGTTGGTGTAGGTGCGATCCTGCCTTTAATGAGTTCATAATTATCATTGGGTGGGTTTACTGTTACACAATGTTTCAGCACGTGTCAAGGAATGTACAGTTGTATGAACTGTGATCACTTTTTGCAAAACATATTCCAGAACATACCTGTGTCGATGCTAATTGATGTAATGGCACCTATTCTGTGCAGGGGTGTGGTGTCAGGGTGTGATGACAAAATGATGCAAATAAGACAAATTCACTTAAGTTTTTTTTATTGTATATTCCAAAAATTTATGCTATTCAGTACAGTAACAAGTAATAATTAACACTTGACCTTTAGAGCACATAAAATATATAGGTACCTGTATTTGTATTAACCATGTACCTTGTTGCCTTTTTGTGATGTTATAGTCTTATCTTAGCCTTTTGAACTCTTGAATTATCTAAGGTCACCCAATCCAGACCAATGGTGGTGTTGAGGAATGGCATAGGCTGCATTGCATATTAAAGAACGTTGTAGTAATTGCTGTTTACCGAATACTTTTCTTACTCGGCAGTGGCTAAATAAATTACCGGTCACGGCAATATAGTCTGACAAGTTAAATTACCGGTCATGGCACAGCTGACAGGCTGTTTTGGGCAATGCATGTAGTGCCGGTCAACCCTAACCAAACAAATAAGTTAATTGTACGTAAATATCATGTTATGTTTTTCATTGCTTACTACAATAAATACTATTACAGTACCTGGACAGTATATCATTACTTCTGTTCCATAAACAATGGACCAACAAATAGCCCAAAACAGCCCGTCAGCTATTCCTATGACCATTAATTTAGCCTAACAGTTCTTACTATATAGTAGGATCAAGCACTGGTAAATATTAAGAATGGGATTGCCTCTGAACAATCAGTTTTCAATTTTGCTCCTAGAATATTTGTTACTTGATTGTACATGTTGTATGAGAACTGTTGTTGGTACAGGCGCTGCAAAAAAGGCGAATTTGAATTTGCTCGGGTGTCAAGTAGGTTGTTACCTTGGTGAATCAGCAAACAATCAAAAAGCAACATTGGACGAGTTGACTTATGCAGGAACAATTGGTGCATTCCTACTATGAATAGACAAATTTCATTGATGATAAGAATGAGGACTTGACAAATGGAAGTTTTGGACGACTTCCTGCATCTTTAATGAAATTCCCCTAAAAGAACTACAGACCAAATTTAACCTCTTAACTTCTAATTTTTGTTGCTTCTTGTAGCTCATTCTTCAAATTCATTTCATGTAAAGTGAATCCTCCGGTCATCCTATGTTTTTTTTATTCTCCCAAATATATTGATGGACCAAAATCAACAGAGTTTGATGAAGTGATGTACGAGTGGTTTAAGCAATGGAGAAGTGAAGGGAAACTATGTATCTATATATATATATATATATATATATATATATATATATATGTGGAATCATCATTTTATGACCATTTTCCATGCTTGTGGTGGTTAGCTGTGATTACCTGATGGCAGCTGTTGGGTAAAGCCAGAATGAGATTCCTCCCCACTCATCACCCCAAATTCAGGGAACCATCCCATAAAAGTCAACTGAGACCAGGGAGTGGGCACAGCTCTGGTGACCCAGTTGCCATGAGGCATGTTGAAGCAAAGTTTTATGACTGGATGCCTTTCTTAATGTCATCCCACAGGGTGGGAACAACTGGCAAGGCAGGATTGCAACTTCCTGAGGTATTCAAAGACCACCCACCTATTTGGTTATGTCTGAAAAACCAAGAGATTTCTCATAATTTTGAAGTACAGTAAATGTATACTGTACATGTAATATGATGCATAATGGCGATGTGGCAGTGATATGCTCATACCTATAACCCCCATACTGTACTGTACATCAAAATAGAACTGCTTATTACTACTGTACTATGTTTTTGAACAGTATATATTTTGTTTATGTACCAGTAAATGTATTTGAGATTCTTTATACAGTACTACACAACCTGGGCTCCATACTAGTCAAAAGTACATACAGTACTGTATAAACTTTTAGAAATTCACACACGGCTTGGTTCCAAGGGATTTGGATTTTTGTGCTTTGATTGTTTGTGTGTGTAGTAATAATAATCAGAACAATCGCTAGCTTATGAGGGACCCTGTGCAAGATAATAGTTGGGGCCCCCATTACTTAGACAACCCTCCCATCGTGCCCAGTCACTCACCCACATATATTCCTGATTTTATAAGAATTTCATCTTGATAATGTTATACAAATATACATGCAAATATATATACGTGCTGGGGCTCCCCGGGTTACGAAAAGGGTTCCGTTCCTGAGGACGTTCATAAGTCGGAAATTTACGTAAGTCGGAACACATGCTGTGTGCATACCGTATTTAGGCTATATAATAGCCTAAGTCCTTATATACATCTAAAATCACTTAATTTAAGAGAAAAGAAATGGAATGCCAATACAGTAAATGAAAGTAAACAAATAAGTCATGCAGTAAATAAAATATTGTAAATTTAAAGCTTAACTCCGTTCGTTTCGGCGGGTGTCGTAAGTCGGGGACCTCCTGTAACAAATATAACAGGAAGGTAAATCATTATCAGTTGCTAGGTTTTTATAGACAGATACTGCCAAAGCCCAGACTTATTCGAATGGCTGAAACGCACTCGCCTGCAGTTTTGAGATGCGCACAACACACTGCACATCGGAATTGAAATACGAATCCTAGTAAACAACAAGTATACTGTACTGCATTCAGGAAAGGGGCCCTGTGCAGTCGCATAGACCGCACATAGCTGGGGCCGGCCCTGATAATAATTAATGGTTTATTGAAAGAATGGACATGGCAGTCAAAATGCTGAAAATCAGTCAAAATGCTGAAAATAAACTACAGTACTGTAAACAGAGATGATGAAAGTTACATATGGTGAAATTGGGGAGTAGGTCACTTGAGTAACAAAAGCCAAGGAAATAAATATGGGTGGACATGCAAGTTAACTGGTAATATTTTCAGTGGTTATAAGCAAGCTGTTCTTTTGAGTTGTTAAGTGGTGTTGAGAGTGCGTGTGTGTATGGCTATTTTTCCATTGTGAATTTTCCTCTGAGGATTTTACACTTAGAGTAATTTGTATGTTGACTAATGTAAATAACTAATGAGAATGGGAGGTTTATCAACAAAGGCTTTCACTGTTACATTTGCCTAAAAAAGCCTTAGTGATGCTTATGATAGCAGTCTCATTTGTACCATTGAGCTGATAAGATTGTGGTTACCCTTTAGATGGCCCAGGAGACATGGCTAGGATTTTGTTAAATACTGTAATTGATTGTCCTGTGTGAGAACAATTTGCATGCATATCAGTGCATGTATACTTGTTTGCCTATACAGTACAGTACTCTACACTATATAAATTGAGAATTCATTTGTATTTTGGGTATTTCACTAGTTACCACTAAACGAATCCCGGGAATTTTATAGTTCCAATCAGTAATTTTGTCAATTCTAAGACACTTTTTGTCAATGGTATTTCTGGCACAAATTACATATAACCGAGATATTTAACATTTTATTATGTATGAAAATTTACCTTTCATGAGTTACCTCTAAACGAATCTCGTGAATGTTATAGTTGGAATCGGTAACTTTGACAATTCTAAGAAACTTTTTCTTTAATGGCATTTCTGGCGCTAATTATGTCTAAGCGATATATTTAACATTTTATTTATGTGGGTAGAGCAGTTAGGCGGTTTGTATTGGCTGTAGAATTGCTTGTAGAAAAATAATTTGAATAAGAAACTGCAATGTTATGTAATATAAAACAAATACTGCAATAAGTAAATGATGTTACTGTATGGAGTTAGTTCAAATTACAGTACAGTAATATAATTATCATCAGTGCACATGTTTAATAAAAAATTTTAAGTATAACTGGCAATTTAGACTTACAGTACAGTGCAATATATCCATGTAGCTACTGTACACATATTCAAAATGGCAAAGTGGGGTGTGTGACACTGAGTTGGTTGGAGATTATAGCATGGAGAGTAAAGAGTATTAAGTGATTAGTAGTAAACCACTTTTTTGTGCTGTCATACTCATTAGTTTCATATCAGCATTTAACCAATACCCCTTTTGATTTTGTTTACATTGTTGTTTCTTACTTACTTGACATGAAATTTTGCAGTTATCAAAGAGTGTTAATTAACCTAATATGGTCAGTTGTATTGACTTGAACGTTGGTGGTATTATATCTACCAAACTTTAGATAGAATTTGAAGAAAAAAAAATCGAATTGGAATGGAGACAGTAGAATATCTTGTGTTTCCTATGTTTTCACTTAATAAATTCATGAATTGGCTCCATATTTTTATAACCTGGGCATTTCCACACCATCAAATACAGTACCTAGGCAAAAAATAGGTACAGTGCAGTATTAGAAAGGGTAATTTGTCATTCCATGTTATCAAGGAATAAGCCTTATTGCCTTATTACTCCAGAGTCTGCATGTTGTCTGTGATACTTTTCTCTGTCAAATTTGAAGTTCAGTAGAATTACCTAGCTTTAATATTTTATTGGAATATAATACCATTATTTTTCTACCAGTATTTTATATTGTACTACTGTACTCATTAAGGCCCAAATGATTAGGGAAAATCTTTTTACTTTAGTTTATGTATTGCAGGTGCATTGAAATTCCTTTTAAATCTTTATGTATTTTAATTTAATATTTTAAGGTAGTGAAGATTTTTCATGTTAGTTTTGTCACTTATTTAGTTTTGATATAACCAGTATGTTGGTAGGAAAATGTTTTGAACTCTTAATTGCAAATACAGTACAGTAATGTAGTATTGATGTATGTTGGCCTCTCACTTTATAATTATAGAGCATGCCTTCCCGGAAAATGGAGTGTACCCCTGCATTATTTTGAATATGTAAAATGAACCCAGTTTTCCATGATAAAGTGAGGGTTATATACAAGAACCTTCAGACCCTCTTCAGACTTGTCCACCAAATTACGTCCAGAACTCCAGAAAGCAAAAAAAGAAAGAATAATAAGATTTCCTCAGTGGCCTCCAGCTTGTTTATGTAAGTGGGTCACATTGAATGGTCAAATATGTGATAAGGGCTGCACTTTCAAATGGTAAGGTGAATAAATTAGCCGAATCACCAGTTGAACAAATTGAAACATGAAAGTACTGTATTACCCTTAAATGTTGGAATTTATATCGATAGTGTGTGGCTTGTTGTCTTATAATGAAGTAAATTCAATGTTGTCACAATAAAGTGGCAAGGTCATGCGCATGGACTTCTTCTGTGGAAAGCGTAGTTTTATAATGAAGAGGAGAACCAGGGAAAACACAAACATCTTGACTAAGTTGGGTTTCTTTAATTACTAACATTTTGGAAAATCATTTTCCGTCATCAGAGCCTAGAAAACAGGCAAAAAAAAAACCAGTTGCTGGTAATATACCTTCCACAAAACTTTTAAAGGTAACATAACTAAGTCATTAAAACCGCCTGCAAATAATAAACAAAACAAAAAGGTTAATTACAACCAAGGAAAAGGGTTTAGAGTGAATACATTTTTTTTAAACCTTGTTTTAAACCATTGGTGTAAATCAGCCAATCCTGGCATTTTTTACCCATAAGTAAATACTGTTGTGTACTAAATAGGTAGGAATGTTTAGATAGTGATTTTTTTTTTTATTATGCGTATCGTTTAAACCGTATGTATATTAGATAATGTGAGGAGTGGAGTAGTGGCTTCTTGTAAAAACAGGAAGGAGTGTTGAGGGAGGGTGGGTAGGTAAGTAGGTTGGTGTGTAGGTAGTGGGATACTACTAATATGGTAATGTCCAGTTTTTATCCCTTGGGATTGTACTGAAGAGAGAAAGTTAGCTCCACTGAATGATTGTTGAGGGTAAAGTGATGATGCAAAATATTTTTAAAAGTACAGTATAATTTTAATCATTGTAGTGTAGACATTCCTTGTTGTTATCTTTATTGTTGTCATATTCACTAGTGCCATTTTCATCATAATGATGACTCACAGCTGTTAAACAATTTCAAGATAAGTGAAACTTATAAGGACCTCATCTATGTTATAAAAGATTTAATATGATACTGCACATATCAAATCCCTCTCCACTGTACTGTAGTTGTCTTTTAGGCAAACACCCAAAAGATTTTAAATGGTTTTATCCTGCATCACCTACTCTAATTATAGAAGTTAATTTAGTGTACACTCTAAGACACAACTACTGTACGTACTGTATTTTCCCTCATTTTCGTAAATGCACGGCGGAAAAGTCGAGTCATCTGACGCTTGCATCTGTGTACAGTACCTCGTAAACAGTTGGTTGGCCTGTGGAACCTTGGAAAAGGGAAGTCAGGTATACAGGACTTACTTTCTCTGATGAACATTCATTATGGAGTGTACTGTATGTGTCCATATTCCACAATAGAATAAGAAGTCCACTATTTTGAACCATCATTTGTTGAATAACTAGAAGTGTTTATATAGTCAAGTGTACCAACTGACCAGGTGTAGTCACGGTTACACTTTCAGTTTAATCTGCCAGGTTTCAACATTTTTCGGTCAAAGCTGGGAAGATTGATTGTACCATACTGATTGATTTTTCATCTATCGGAACTTTTTTTTTCTCATGATTGACAAAAGTGCTAAGTCATAAATGTTACAGAAATGATTAGCATTGTCTTTTATCTTATGTTAATACTGCTCTGGCATATTCCATCTTGTGACCACCAAATTTTCTGTAAACTTTCCCTATTGATTATCAACTTTAAAATTCAGAGTAACTCAAAGCATTCATACCATTGTTTTGTACTGTATGTTTGGCTTCTTTGTAAGGGTTTGGTCTTGTAGCATTAAACAACAACAATGTAGCACTAGCACTGTATATAATAGTACAAGAATGAACCCCCAAAAATTTTGTATTAAATTTTTGTTTAAAGATCTATTTGGCCAAGTAAAATTATGTACTCTACTCAGAACTAATGCAAAGAGAGGTCAAATATACCATATATAATTTATCTCTCACCTGAAAAGTGCAAGACATAGCAGTCATATAATCATTGCTACTATTATCATAATTCATTTGTACAGTACTGTGTTAGTTTTAAAGTTGATTTTGAGTCTCGGGTGAAATGTGTGGTCTGCTGACCTTTTGTAGTACATTATTAGTTAATGATGTACAGTGGTGAATGCATTGCAAAAAAGTTGAGCCATCCAACACTCACACCTGTTGACCTCGTAAACAGTTGGCAGGACAGTGGAACCTTGAAAGGTGTAGCAAATTACACCAATGAACACCATTATTATTCATTATTAAGTACTGTACTGTACAGTTATCCACTGATTTACGATGGGGATACATTCCTAAAAACCCATCGCAGGTCAAAATATTGCAAATCAGGATCATTTTAATATGGTGTTCAATGGGATATGTTCCCAGTCAGTCCGACACCTACATGTATCACTGAAAATAAAATTCCTACACTATTATTATACCTACAACAATTAAACAACACTCGCCACATCATTAAGAACAATGCCATTTATCATTACATGTCCCCTTCAAGGCTAAGGGGAGTCTTGAAAGTTGAGTGGAGACATCACTCTGACTCTCGCACAGCCTCTGGGAGTCTCATACCGATTCATCTCCAGAGATATGGTTTTCCAGGGTGCCTTGGTCTTCCCAGACTTTTTAAAGTTGCATTGCTCACTTTACAGTCACATAAACAGCTAAAGCACTTGTCACACGATAATAACGTAAAAACAATGATAACGGCTGACATTGCTCACATCATGTTCACATCAACAGAGGCAAAACACTTTACAGTCACAAAAACAGAGTACAGTGTGAATGTTAGTGGTATCCTCTCCCTGTAAGATAAAATAAAAAACACACATGATGGGTAACAACACTGATACTGACTGATAATCGTTGAACTACACGATCACGGCCATGTGTGATCACCATGGAACAAAGCATAGTACATACTGTACTATAGTGCAGCGGGTGGCTGCACGCAATTAGACCTCGGCTGACATGTACACTGAGATATGTGTTCTGTGTTCCGCATTGGCCAGACGATGAGCATTGTTTATGGTGATTTTTTACATCATAAATACGGAGTGGTCTTAATTAATCACCATTGTTAAAACGGAATATCATAGATATGGAGATCGTAAATTTGGGGATACTGTACCTGTATGTGTTCATATTGCACAACAAAAATATTTTATATTAAGTCGACTATTTTGAACCATCATTCATTGAAAAACTCAGAAACATTTATCTAGTCAGGTGTAGCAACTGACAACATGTAGTCACAGTTAGGCTTTCAGTATAATCCACTAGGTTTCAGTATTCATTAACCAAAACTGGGAGGATACTTCTTCCTTAGACTGTACAGTACTGTACTTGAGAAACCTCCCCCCCACCCCCCCAAAAAAATTAAGTTACGTGACTTTCATTCATACTGTATATAGCTATACGATATATATATATTTTTTTTACAGGCATATGATGAAGTAGCAAATTACAATGAAGAGGACCTGAGGACTTTTCTAGAAGAGGTCACGAATGCTGGAAAGAGAAAAAACGACGACCTCTCACCCTATGCCTTGGTCTGTATAAATTGCCGAAATAGTATTGTACAGTAATAATTATGTTTAAAGAGTTATGTTTAGTTTGCAGTCAGATAATATATAGTTTGGGTATAATTATACCTTCAGAGGTTTTTACTAGGTTATATGGTATTATTAATCCCTTAATCTGTTGGCTGTATATAGATTATTATAGATTAGTGATACTCATATACGAACTTGCTGAATTAGAGCTTTTTAAAGACAGCTTTATTATAGCATGAGGTTTGACTAAACTGAGTGATTAAGTAACTGTAAGCTTGCAATGTGTATAATAATTCCCGTGTTCCTAAAAACATTTGTGATAATGAAAGACCTATACCGATGATAATATTTCTAGCTCATACTTGTACCAATAGTCTCATGTTGTATAATGGTCCAGGTTATTTGACTACTCCCTAACTGGCAGCTGAGGGCGGATCCAGTGACTGTGTATCTCCCATTCATATATATATCACTCTTTAACATTGGATATTGGCCATATCTATCTAGATGGCACACACCAGCAATGATTGCTTTCTTGATTTCATAGTCATTCCTTTATTTCTGTTTAGTTTCCAGTTACCTGTTGAATTTTAGTTAATTGTTTGTGCCCCAATTTGTTGATGCTTTAAGGAGTAGTTATTGGGGTTAACTACAGTTCTTGGTGTTATCATTAAGACTGACATTGTTTTTAAACCAACCCGTTAACAAGTGGGTTAGCTTTAGCACTAAAGCATGTGACTGCAGCTGCATTGATAGGTATCTGAGGCCACATTTTATGTGGTGTCTCATGATTTTGTGAGATCTGGGACTCCTCCTATGAGGGCACAGAGAGCTGGCTTATTGTTTTAGGAAACCTATGGCTCTGTTTGGTGATTGGAGTGGTTTTGCATATAGGATTTTTGCAGGTATGTACTTTGTATCCTGTTTGTTTTAACCAGTGCTTGCCTGTACTTTCTGTGGTTAAGAAATCAGAGGTAAACCTTCCAGAGGATCTGCAATTGGGCCTGGAAATTTTGAGACTACAGTAAAGACAATTTTGTTCTTAGTGACCCTTGAAATCCTACTTTTATATCTTTCAATTATATATAATTTTAAATACATTTTACAACTCCAGGCCTTATCCACTCCTGAGAGGGAAATGTTAATGATAAAAATAATAGTTGGTTAATTTTCAAAAGCAAGCTCCTTTTATTAGAAGAATAAATGTACTCGGGCTTAAAATACAAAATTGTTTAACCCCTTGCGTATGGGTTCCCCACAGAGCTCAATAAAATCATGTGGCATCAGCCAAATAAGATATTAAAAGTGGTTTCCCCATAGTAAAGGGGTAAAGCCACAGTTAATTTATAAAAGCACTGTCATTACAGCCAATCATCTTTGTTTTTAACAGTATTAAAGCATGGACTTGAGGGTAGACTCATATTTTTAATAAATTTGTTTCTGATTATTTGAGAGGATTTTCCATTTATTATTTATTTGTATGTGTTTAGCGTGTGTCAACACGCACACACACATATTTACAATACAGTACAGGTAAAAGAAATTACCGTCTCAAGAACGAATGGCTCTGTCTCCCAGCCGTGAAAATGCCAGCAACTTTAAAATTACCCACAGACATTCTTGGGTACATTCATGGTGTCATCCACGAATAATAGAGGACCGCGAAATAAAAATCCTCAAACTTGAGGGACTCCCCGTACTGTACAGTACCCTATACACTGTATATGTAATGTACAGTGCCACTTGTAAATGGCCAGGAAGATGAAATGTTCAGAATGGATGTTCTGAATTTTATGCATGTACAGTATATGTCAAATATGAAGAAAAAATAAAATAAAATTAATCGTGATCAGAAATTATTTAGTCTTATATTTTACTGCTAAAGGCCAAACCATGAACTAAATTCACATGTAAACTCTGAGGACAGTCTTTAAGCATGAGCTTTTATTTTGTTTGAATGTCTCATAGGCATAAATAAATGGTAAGTGTTATATATATATGTTGGACAAAAAATGTCTGTAAAAAAGAAAAAGAAAAAAGAGAAAATAGATCACCAAACTAAAACAAGAAGTTTTTGTCACTGAGCATGAGCTAGGTAAAAACTTTATGAATACAGTATCTAATTTCCCCCCCCCCCTCCTCCTCCTCCTCCTCCTCTCACCACTCTTCCCCCTTCTCCTTCCACTCCCTCTTTCATTTATACTTCTTTAGTTTTAAGTTAATCTTTTCTTACTCTACCGTGCTGGCTAATTTTTTTCTGCAACCTTAGATCATAGGTATATTGTTTTGAGTTAAGCACTACAGTTTTTTGTTTTTTTCCCAAGAAGCTAAGTTTGGTCATTTGATTTTTCCATTCTAGGATAAAAATGCAGTTAATTTTCTTTGGGTTCAGAGAAGTTAATCCCTATATAGAGGAAACCGTTTCACAAATGTAATCTCTATACAGGTATTCATTCACATTCCTCTTGCTTCATTTTTGTTTAGCATCAGTAATAATTATCTGTTTTGTCAGAGATGGATTTCACAACCTGACATTTAGCAGTTCTCTGGAGTTTCATCATCAAAATACAGGAGTATTTGTTGGTTTTTATTACCTTTTATTTTTTTTAATTTTGGTTGTTGGATCTAACTTCTTTTTTCTTTTTTTACAGTAATGTCTTTTATATTTGATTAAGACTTTGGATAGCATCATTTAATACTCTTATTTTAATTATCATTATCATCATATAATGAGCAAAAAACTAGTCCAGATGGTACAGTAAGGATTTATAGTACCGGGTAGTAGAAATACAAGTAATGAAAAGGGAAGTGTGACTCGAAGGTGTAAAGATAATATCATATATATTAATATAGTCTCAATACAAGTGTAGTACTGTATATAAAACACTTATGCATGTTACAGCTTTATTTTACTAGTTCACCGGGGGGTTTATGAGAGGCTCTTACACGATAAATTTTAGATTTTTTTATATGTTCTAACCCAACAAGTAGATTTGGGCACTTCCACTATATTTACCATGGGGATTTCAGGATCGCCTCTCCACCACCTCCTACACAGCCAGTACTTACATGGATATGATGATATTTGGTGCATTGTCAATGGCCTGGTCTGAGACTTCGTTGCAATATTATTGGTCTTCTCCATAATGTGCTGAGCTCTTGGGGAGGGCGGGACAAGGCAGCGAGTGCTGCTGGCCCCTTTGCTGTTATGACTGACTGACAAATGACACCCCTCATCTCCTGTAGGCCATCTTTTATTGGAGACAGCAGGATAGCAAGTGTTGTTATCAGGTCGCTGTTACTGTGTGCTTGGGAGTCATGGGGTGTGGTGTACTCATCATAGTAGGCCGGTTGGTGATGCTTCCATATTATCACTCATAGGGTGTGTCTGGCCTTTGTCCCTTGTTATCCTGTGTTTGGGTATCAGGCATGTGGTGTATTGGTCGGATAGGCCTATCGGTGGTGGCACGGGCCCCTTCCCAGCTACTGATATACCAGCGCCCTGTCGATCTCCTGGCCTGGTTAGCTTTGCTCTAACAGAAACTTGCTATAATCATCATCATCATGACATTGGCTTGTATTTGGTCAAAAGTAAAGTATAATCCAACACTAATGTCCTTACCTTCTGATACTGTACAGGCACTAATTCGCAAAGAACAAGATGCTTTAAGAGAGGAGTCTAGCTCCGGAGATGACACTCGGGATCTAGCTCACAGACGTCGAAACAAAAAGTCACTTGTGGGACATCGGGATCAATCCAGTGATCAGTCTGCTGCTGCCCGTACAAGTACTGGGGGGTCATTAGGCTCTTTACATGACCTTTCGGAGACTAAACAACCCAAAAAAGTTGCTGGACCCAATCAGGGTGTGGCATCACGCTGCAGGGAGGGTAAGTTGAATCTCAGCCATCATGATACTTATTGAAAATATGTTAATTTAGTCGAGCAGAATGATACGGATTGTAGTTTTGTATAAACCACTGATTTTGAATTACAGAGCCATTTGGTACCGATAGCATCTTGGATTTGTATATAAACTTTTTCACAAAGCATTTTTATGTAAAATTTCTTGAAACCTGCCTCACTGGTTCCACTGTAACTTACTGCACACTCACAAACTTGCCAGATATGTGCAGGAGTGGTCAACTAGGCAGTATACTGTACTTTTAACTTTTTATGCAATATTACCATAAACTGTATTTTAATCTTTTCATATCAAAATTATGTTCTGTTTGTGATCTGATGACCCAAAAAAAATGAATTGGAGAGCACTATTTTATTATTAGATCATGACTTATGTCACTAAATTTAGAAAATTGATGAGTAAATGCCCAGTATTTAAAATAGATCTTAAGTTTTATCATCTGTAAATTGAAGCAGGTTTTCACATTGGCTACCAATATAAATTGGGAGATATGTTCCTACAAAAAAAAAAATTCTCAAACAAGGTGACAAATGGCACTAAACATGTTTTTAAGTTGTTTGACTAATTCTGAAAACAAAAAATGTGTGTATTATCTTAATTATTGGCAATTATTTAATTATACAAAAAGTTGATCATGCATACAAATTACAAGGACTAATAAATGTACAAACTTCTTAACAGGGGGCTCATGTGGGAATTTATCACGTGGTTCATTTGAGACTGTAAAAAGAAAGGGTCGCCGTTCAAGGGATGCTGCTCGGGCAAGCACAAGCCAACGTGAAGGAGGTTCGCTACAGGTGAGGAGCTTTTATCTATAACTTGTATACCGGTATATATCCTTATTTAATATGAACTGGTTGTGTTTTGCACCGTTGACTTGTGTTACAGTTAAGAAAGGTAGTGTTCTCTAGCCTTGTATATTTCAGTTACACCCCTCATTTTGACTTTTTTTTTATGTTAATTTTCTCTTTGTGAAGTCATTTTGCACTGGTTGAATTTACACTGTACACTAAAACTAAAATCCTTCGACAAGATTCCATAATTTGCTGAAGGGTCTTTGTCATTTTAATGTGTAGAGATATGCAATAACTGGAGTGTCCATGATCTAAGTAGCTTTTTTGATCACACTAAAGGTTTCCTCCTTGTCCTGGACTTAGCCAACTCATTCACAAGAAAATATTGTCAAGAATAAAGTATTGAGTTCTGGTGTTTATATACAGTATTATAACAATTTGTGATTGATGTTGCAGCATACTTGTGTCTGTAATTGGTTTTCTTTTTTAACTATTAATGAAATGTTTCTCATGCACAGAATTTAAGCAAGACAGAAGCTGCTTCCAATGAGTCCAAGAAGCTCCACAAGTCAGGTAGTTTGAGCCAAGTTTGCTCTGACGTTGCTGGTGGTGCTCGTAGTAAGGTAAGCAGAAATTAATTGGATTATAAGCTTTCCAGTTAACTCCATTATTTAATGGGTCCATTTGAATGATTTATCTATCCTTGCACTATATGATCGAAGCAAATCAAGTAAAGCACTAACATCTCCATGACTTCCTGCCTCCATGACAAGAGCCTCCTGGCTGCCCTATCAGTACATACCTTCTTTGTCTTTTCTATATCCCTTACTCATTCCCTAATGTTTTCCATAAGCTATTATTTCTTCTGTCCATGTCATGGTGTAGGCAGTCTCCATGCACCCAATTCACCCGCATCATTGCCCATATATATTCTTCTTGGTATCCATTCTTCATGCATTATTCTCATGTGTCCATCCCGTCTTGGCTGATCACTTGTTACCCATTCCACCACTCGCAATTTTTAATTTCTTCCTTCTCTGCCATCCCAAATACCCGATACATTTAACTGTATCTTACCCCCTTTCAATCTGGTTACCCCAGATACAAGGGTAACTCATCTTCTGAGTTTGAATTATAATCAGTTTACTTCATTCCAGATCCATGTTTCACAGCCATAAGTTAGGGTAGGAAGTACAGTATTGTCCAATTAGTGATGTCCTTTGTTACCTCTAAGCTTACATACAGTACTGTATAGTACTTTCCATCAGTGATAGGTCTTAGCTCTCCATTACCTACACTCATTCATGCTGTACATGTTTTATTTAACATAACTTTTGAATATCGAAATCCTTAACGTTTTCCAATCTTGTACACTGAACCCTTTGGATAGTGGACTTATAGGGGAAGACCATTGTCGCTAGAGCCGAAAATATGTTAAACCCGATTCCCCAGTAATTATTTCAAACTAAAGGGGACAAAAGTGGGTTTGAAATACAGTACAATACCAGATATTTTGGAATAGGTGATTTTAATACGTACTATTGTATAAATATGAAATACATTCCTAGTACTTAAATATGTTACATTAATCCTCCATTATTGCCTTAGATATTATCTTCAAATTAATGATAATAGAAAATTTTAAAAATATTTTTTCCATAAATATACACATAATCCTCTGCTCACATCAATAGATTCACCCTAACAGTATCTTTAACTGTACAGTACACTGTAATATTGAAATTGTTGACATAATAACAATAACAAAAGCATATAAATAACAATAATGAAATCATAAAAAGGGCAAAAATACTGTACTACAACTCGGAGTACACACTACGTCTCGGTTCTCGGGGACCATAGCAGCCTTGACACTCACCTTAGCAGCGCAGCACCGCAGACCCTGCGACGTTAACAAGCACGTCACACTGTTTGATGGTGGACACCTGTTGGTACTTAAAACTTTATATGCACACACTCCCAAAAAGGTATTGGCCCCTTTTCTCATCGATACAGTGTGTCACAATGGACAAATATTTCCGATCACTAATTGTGATTCCTGCATAATGTTGGTAAGCCTGCCTTCCTAGTATCTGTAGTATCTGTGAGGTTGCCTGTTATTATTTCTGGCATTTTTTGTAATTATGGTGAATCGCCGTGCTGCATCTTTAGTAGAATAATGATATTGCCTCGTGTAGCCTGTGATGTCTCCATAGTGATTGTCAATTCCATGGCAGTACTTGACGACATCGACTTTTAGTGTGTAGTAGATGATGTTCCAGTGTCAGCACGAATCATGAGATGATATATTACTGTATATTCAAAATTGTTACCTCATTAATTGGGGTAGAAATGATATCAAAATGCAGTAAATCATAATGTCATTGTAATTGGATTTGGCATGTGGTATCACAATTCATCCTATTTCATTACATTATGTAGAGTATAGGTGATATACGTACTGCAGATATTGGTGATTATGAGGTGCAAGAAGAAAGAACAAAAGGTGCAACTCACAATACCATTCGAACTTAGACCGCTGTGTACATGTTATTGTTTTCTGCAAGTCTGGAAAGTTAACGGGCTTGGAAAACCACTAGAAGGTTGTTAGACATGCTGCATCAATATGGAGCATTATGAACAGGCACAACTACTTATCTCATTCTTAGTTACTTAAAAAAGGTTAAATTATCAAGCCAGGTACTGTACTTGCTTATGCATATGACACTTTGTGACCGAGTATATCCACAAGTAAATAATAGCCTGATAATTCAAAATCTATTAAGACATGTATTTCTTACCTCCTCAAAAGAATCGGCGCCAAAAGACAGCAAGTGAAAGCTCCAGTAGTAGGTTTTCTCGCCGTTCAGAGGATCGTGAAGCTGGTGAAGAGAGCTCTGGTGATGAAACTACTGGGGATAATCGCTGTCGAATACTAGCACAGTCACCCCACGCTGCAGAACACACTTTCCCTCCTGAAGGAGTTGGTGGGGCATCTGGAGGAATTGGTCCTGATGTTAGCAATGTTGTAGAGGATTCTATGTCGGTGAGTCAAACTTTTAAACTTATTCAATGATGAAGAAGTTACTGTATGTAATGGGATACTCTTTTGTAGTTTCATCCATATTAATAATTTGCCGTTAGGTTTGAAAGTAAATTGCTAAATGGTAGCTAATTAAGATTTTGTAAATGCTTTTCATTTATTGTATCCTACCACACTTTCATCTTTTAATTTCCAGTACTGTAGTTTAAAAATATATTTTTTTTTTACTAACGAGGATATGTATTTTATTGTCATTTAATAAAATTAGCTTTTGATGTATGGGAAGGTAAGTCCAGCATGTGTTCTTTAAGTTTTGTAAAATAAATTATTACATACAGTGCTTATATTTTTATATTGACAGTAGAAAGTAAGATTCTGTAATTCATGCATATGAGTATTCTCTATTCCAATGTTAATTTTATAATACTTAGTTTATAAGCTTCCTTCATTGTTCTTCCAGGCACTACGTGTACATGTTTTCCCCCCAACCCAACAGGATGTGGCCTCTGTGGGGGAAACCACCGAGGAGGAGGATGAACCCATAGAGGAGAATGGGATAGAGTTACAGAAAGTTACTTGCCACACAGCTGACTTTGACAACCTCCAAACTGAAGTAGACAAGGCAATCTCCTACAACCTCGGTCGATCGCAGGTAAAGTGAATGTATTTTCTTTTATCAATTAATTCTTGAAGAGAGAAATATTTTTTTTGTGCAATAGGTTATAATTTCATTAGTACAGGTTGTACATCTCTAGTCCGGCAACCTCGGGACCTGACCGGTGCCGGACCATGGAAATTGCTGGACCATGGAAATTCACCCTTTTCCTGGATAGATAGTGACTTGTGCTTCTGCTTGGAAGCACTAGCACCACTTTCTCTGCATCATGGTCTCTTTGAAGACATATTGAAGGGTTAAATGTCGTATAGTAGCTTCTCAAATTTCGCGAGTTTTTAATTCTTAGCGTATTTTATTGGAACACAAAAAATTAATAAATAAAAATTTTGACGGCGGAAACTTGAATTTCGACGGGTTTGAACGGCCTGCCAACGTGCAGACGACGTGCATAATTGTGTAAACAGCATCATTTCTCATATGTACAAAAGATTCATTATTGTTTATTACTGAATGTCTTTTTTATTGAATTAATGTTTGTGTGCAAAATGAGCAATACAATTCATTAATAATACGTAGAATATTAAAACACACGAGGAAATGACACGGCATTGTTTTCGTTGATTACAAAACCAGTGACTGACTGGTTCTACATCTAAAACTTAAGAAAATAAGACCTTGGCTGTAGCTGTAGTAAAATTAATATGGTTGTTTTAAGTAATCTTATTTAATGTTAATAAATGGAACAATAGAAGTAGCTAACGATAATGGTAAAGAAAAAAGAGATCGCGTATGTAAGTGCGCATGCGCACACGTGAAAACATATCGTCATTACTTTACATAAGAATATGAAAGCAACACTTATTTACTGTTCATATATATTTTAATTAATGTTTCTGAATTTGTTTTTATTGAATTAATGTTTGTGTGTGCAAAATTAACAATACAATTTATTAATAATACGTGGAATATTAGAGACGAGACGGCTGCCGGCATTGTTTATGTTAAAGCTTACAAAACCAGTGACTGATTGGTTCTACATATAAAACTGAAGAAAATAAGACCCTGATTTTAGCTCTAGTAAAATTAATGTAAAAAAATTAATATGGTTGTTTGAAGTACCTGTAATGTTATTTAATGTTAATAAATGGAACAATATAAGTAGCTAACCATTAATGGTAAAAAAACAGTGAGACTGTGCGTATGTAAGTGCGCACATGTGAAAACATATCATTACCCTACATAAGAATATGAAAGCAACACTTATTTACTGCTCGTATATATTGAAGGATTAAATGTTGTACTCTGTATAGACAAGCAGAGAGAGAGAGCAGCCGAACTGCCGGACGTAAACAAACCTTAATTTCCCACATTTTTTTTTTTTTTTTTAAGGGGGATTAGCCCACCTGGGCATAGTCACTGACCCACATTGGGGCCTGAGGGGCAAAAATTTAATACTCCTGTAATAATAATTCAGATAAGTAAAAAAAAAAAAACTAAAATCGTTCCGGACCACGGGAGTTTCCGGACCACAGAATGCCGGACTAGAGAGGTACAACCTGTACTGTAATAATAAATGGAAGAGAGCAAGTGGGATGGTGAGACATTTTGAAATGTAAATTGAAAAGTTCATTATAGATGGATTGATTGAAACTTTGTAATACCATTACCACACTTTTAAATGGGGTTGTGGTCATAGGAATGAAGATCAAGGTCACTGTTGCTAAAGTTGAACGAGTAATCTTTAACTCAAGTATTATTTTTTTATGGAGAGATTTGTAATAATTTTTCTTGGCTTTTTGAAAACAAGAGGAAAACTGTAGTTTTGGGATAACTAATTTCTATCTCTGTCTTCAGGAGGACACCATGCTAAGTGGCTGTGGGCGGCGAAATCTATCTCTTTCAGACTCTCAGTGTGTTACGTCTATCTTCAAGGAAGAAAAATCATCAAACAAAGGTGAATTTTTTTTTTATTCAACAAAAGTGGGCAGCTTTGTAAAACCATTTGGCTTATAAAAGATTGAAAAGAAAAAAGAAAATAAGTATTTAATAGAATACTGTACGTACTACAGGACATGTCTCCTGACTTGTATTGAGCTTAATTCATCATTGAGCAATTTTAACCCTTTCAGTCCTACACTCAGTCTATTTCTGCATTCCCTGTCCTTAAATTTCTTGGGAAAAGGTTTGGAGAGAAAAATGGCCTTATAAATTGATTAAACACTGATGATAGCCATAAAATTGGAAAAAGAAAATAC
The DNA here is from genome assembly GCF_018991925.1 of Homarus americanus. Lineage (NCBI taxonomy): Eukaryota > Metazoa > Arthropoda > Malacostraca > Decapoda > Nephropidae > Homarus > Homarus americanus. Next base: position 7,495,570 of record NW_024746161.1, read on the forward strand.
CTGCGACGACTGTATACTGTCTCCAGGTTATCAACTGCAATATTTTGTTTTCTTTTCCGTACATTAGTATGGGCCACTGTCTTCGTGACATGTCCTTGTGTTGACATGTTTTTATACTCAAGCTAAACTTCAACATATTTTTACTATATCAGTACTTTTCCTCCAGATTATGCCCCACTTCTTCCTGGTATTTGTCTATAAAAGATCTAGGGTATTTTAAATTCAATCCAATATTATAGATATACGTACAGTACAGGGAGTATTCATATTCCTCATCAATGAATTCCAGACTGCATACTCATGGAGCACATAAAACATTGATGAAAATACTGACTTTGATTCTATTGTGGTGAGAATAATAATAATGAATAGAGTGTTATCTCTCTTAGCCAGAAAAATTGGTGCAGAGCACTTCCGGGAATAAGAGATTTCCGGGTAACGAGACAACTCTAAGCCGAAAAAAATTCTCTCATCCCCGGAATTTTACGGATACTACCAGGAAATTTTTCCGGAAAATGTGCCCCTCGGAAAATCATTCTCAAAGCCTGAATTTTGGGGAAAGTTCCAGCTTTGGGAATGATTTTCCCGAGAAAATTTCAATTCCCGCTATTGGAGAGTTTGAGTTAAGAGAGATTCTGGCCAACGGAGATACTGTATTACTGTTGTTGAACACATATTAGTAGGTTTTCTATAAATTCTGAACTTAAAGGTGTTACCTACTCTGTGGATCAGACAGTCGCTAGCTACTTCCACAGTGAATTTGAAACGGGCGTATGAGGCATGAATGGAGCTGTGTCACAGCCAAGACTGGATTTTTTCTGCGAGTCTAAAATACGCATTTCACGTGGACAGATACACAGCTGTATTTATTTACGCAAACACCACTGTACACCCACTAAAAATTATTCAGCACCCATGTCATATTGTATCACGCCGTAAGGGTGCTGAATATTTTCTTAAGGGTGTATATGATACTTGTACACACACACACACACACATATATATACATGCATGCTACATACATGTACACCCACTAACAAATTATTCGGCACCCTTACAGCGTGATACAATATGACACGGGTGCTGAATAATTTTACAATATATTGCAAATAAACAAAATGATGTATACCACTACTGTACTGTATATACAGAACTGGACTCACCAGCTGATGCTGTCATCTTGAGCCTACAATAAGCATACACTGTCCACTCTGCTTAATATACAGTACAGAATATGTAACTATAATCACTTTTTATGTCTTAACATTGTATTCTTGGCTGATTGTGTTCTTGTACAGTCATGTACAGTACCTGTACTGCGCAACACAAACTCGCAAAAATTATTGAAGAGTGCTGGGGACTCGGGAGATAATAGTAATTTTTATTATTAAATTTCTTGTATTCAGGCTCAGAAGAGGAAGGTGTGGGGAAGCGGAAGCTGTTGGCTAGTAGGAGTGACAGTGGAGGCAGTGAGGTAAGATCATTGATTGTGTATTTGATTATTTATAATAGTTAAGTGCTCATCATGGTGTCAAAGTTATTACCATTTTCAAAATGTGATGCATACAGAATTTTTCCAAAATAGTTTTTGTTCGTATACCAACTTCACTTTATTTATTAAAGGGTAGACTTGCATTTTTAATAAATTTGTTTCTTATTGTGTATATGTATTGTGTGTGTGTGTGTGTGTGCACGTGGACAAGCACACACATATTTACAATACAGGTAAGGAATTTGCTGTCTCTAGAACGAATGGCTCCCTGTCTCAGCCGCAAAAATGCCGGCAACTTTAAAACTACCCACAGACATTCTTGGGTACATCCAGGGTGTCATCCACGAATAATAGAGGACAGCAAAATAAAAATCCACAAATTTGGAGAGGCCCCTGTAGTCAAACTTCCCAAATTTGAATTGTCTGGGAACACACACTGTTCAAGTTCTGGAAAATTTTGAACTTTGGATATCTAAATATCATGGTCTTTTTGTACACAATTTAAGTATAATAATTATAGGGAAGTTGCTCAATATTCTATTATTTTTTTAATTCTTGAAATACTGTGGAAGGTAAAAGTCATTGTTTGCCTTTAAACTTCATTATATGTAATATTTACAAAAAAAAAGAAAGAAAAAAACAATATACAAGTAGTACATTACATTATAAAAACAAATTATATTCTCTCACTACCAGACCAAGTGGGGAAATTTTCAAGCATCCCCTCACCTGACAAAACCATCCTCATCCAGTAAGCTTTATTATATGTTTAAACCGTATACTGTATCAACTTGTAATTTTGGGTAATATGTTTTTTTTTTACTCTTGCATGCACACACCATCCTTTGTACAGAATGTACAAAAAAGATGTACTGTACTTCCCATAAGGTAAAAAACATAAAGGGAATAAACATTTCTTTGTGCACTGTGTAGGGAAATGAATGAAAAATATTACGACGTCCAAGTGACTCGCAGATGTTCATAATAACATCTACTGGCTCAGAGGTGCTCATTATGATCACCCAAGTGAATCACAGATAATTATAATGGCCCCCAAGTGAATCACATCTGATCAAAATGGCACCAACTTACTCAAGTCCTTATGATGATCACAGGTGACTCAGAGTACCATAATGTTGCCAAGTGACTCAATTGCTCACAGTGGCACTTTGTGATTCCAAATTTCAAGGGATATGTGTGGTTGTGTGTACACTAATGCTTGCATGTGTACATGTTACCTTCTTGTGTCTTCATGTAGCAATAATTTTTTATTTGTTTATTTTTTTTTTTATTTCAGAACAAATCTTCCTTGGATGAAAATGGAAATCCTGTGATGTCTACTTCAAGCAGTTCTGGCTTGTCCTCATCAGTTTCAACTAGGGAGAATCACGGTACTTTTGTAGTGCAGGCTCATCATCCACGTAAAAATGGCACTAGCATTTCTCATAAGGACGCTAGCAGGTTTGACCGGGTCAAAGCTAGAAATGATAAGAAAAAGGTGAGATTGAAAACTATATTGCTCTTCATTGTTGAGTTCCAAATAATCCAAGTTATTTGAAGATTTTTTGTTAAACATTATTCTAATTAAGGCAAAAGTAATTTGTGATATATGGAGATACTAGTGAGTACAGTCATTGATTTGTGCTTAAAAACACTCGTATGATGGCTTATTGCAGGGCTTATAATTCTGGAATAGTCTTTCAACTAGTTAATTTTAATTTTGTGTTTGGTTGTGAAAAGCATTTTGACTATACAGTATCTACATTTCAGTATGACAAACTTCCTACAAAATACAGGTCAAGTTTTATCTGAGACTGATGGCATAAGTGGACTGAAGCTTCTTGAATTTTGTAGAATTCATGAAATTTAGTTTTGACGTGTTTTCCTTAATTGGTAATTTATTGTTAATGTTAGTGTGTGTGTGTTCCTTCTCTAATTGGTGTATGGTATATTGGTCAGTTTGCTGTTGATGATAATTGCCCCCACAATCTGTCCATCTGTTTCCATAACATGTTTAAGGGATTTTATGCAAAATTGCCTTCTACAACTTACAGTACAGTACTCCTGTGTCAGTTCAAATTTTTAACACTTCTGTATTAATTTCAATTGAGTAAATTGGCCTGGCTGTTTGATATCTCCTCCTCTCTGTGTGGGTGCTTACTTGTTTGTTTTTTAGGTCATGGTACTCTCTACAACGGCCCCAACAAAAGCAAACGATTGATTCATATGATCAGTTGCTGTAAATGTTAGTCTGATCCAACATTTCAAATATACATTATATTGAATAATCATCCTTGTCAATCTGGTTATCACATAAGGGAAGCAGTTGCGTCTCACTTGGAAGGGAAAGAATGTTAGATATGTCGGCAATTAGAAACCAGGTGATACTGGTAAATAAAAGGATTGAACGTAGTACAGACTAAGAAAAAAAGGGAAACGATAAATATAGATCTACCAAAAGTAGTATTTGCTGAAAGAACAAAGAGTAGGAAGAAGTGAGGCAGTGACCCACTCATGCTGTACAGTAAATGTTGGCACTGAAGAGAACCAACAAAAAGGACACATACAGTATACTGTACTGCATAGATAAAATTGAATGAAGGTGCCAAATTTTGGTTAGATTTATTTATAGTTATGACCAAGCTGATGTCCTCACTAATTTTTTTATCTCAACATGTCCATCGGGTTACAACCCAGATAACCCTCTGACAATAGCGGCTGGGACTATTGCTAAACACCTGAAACTAGAACCTTGAAAAATTAGTGGAATTGATAGTCATCACTTAAGGTTGAATGCAATAAGTCATGGTGTTATATCTGCCTTGACTTTGGCATATGCTGTGACTTCAGACTAAACCTCAGCTTCAGCTGCCCTCAACTGGTGTGCAGATGCTGACATGTCAGCATTGTTTCATAAAGGGAGGAACTATTGCTTTTCCCACTAATTTTAGTGATTGGAAGGATTTAAGACTGTTTTACAGTTGTCACCTGGATGCGGTGGTCGAGTGGATACAGCGCTCGCCTCCTATTCCCAGGGTCAGTGGTTTGATCCCTGGCCATTCTCAGCTCACCCAGCTGTAAATGGAAATTTGGTTTACAACTTGGGGAAGTGAATGCGGTGGAGTGCAGTACCGGCCATGCTGCCTCCTTTGTACTGAAGGCTTAGTATACATTGTGCTGTATCCACATTGTCCCTAATTGGCAGTCATGCCTATGGGATCCACTTTCGCTTTTCACAGTTTTCAACATAATTATTAAGAAGGTGAGTTTGGCCTTAGTTAAATTTTGTTGAAAGTGTTATCAACAGTTTGGTAATGACCCAATTTGAGTTCAACCATCAGGTTGGTACGTGTGGGGCTGACAAACCTATGCTGTGCCAAGGGGAGGGAGGAAACCCTGATTTCACAGTAAGTAACAAAGCATGTCTTCTAAGACTTTCTTTTTTCTTGCTCTACCAGGCATGGTGATTGGCCTGAGGAGGAATAACTAGTGTGATCTGAAATAGAATTAATAGAAGTTTAATTTAGATAGTTTAGGGGTCTACTGGAGTTCTACCTTAAATGGACTAGTAAATAATATTTTAATTTTGAGGCTATTGTATGATCTCGTATGATCTGTAATAGATCATGGGGAATTCTTTAGGTTTGTTGACTTGTGTGGGTTAGGTTGTTTGAATTGGGATTTAGGTCTGTAGACTTTCCCATAAGAAGCTTGAGTTTCAATCCTCCATATCAGTGTTACCTCAATGTAAGTGCCCTTGAATTGAGATTAAGTTCCACTACTCTCATGCCAAGTTAAGCACTTGCAACATGGATGGCATTTTAAGTTTTCCTTTGGTATATAGTTACATTCTTAATAAGTAATTGGTTTTGTGGGTATGACTTCCTGAGCATGGGAAATTGGTTCTTTAGATGGATAGTGAGCAATTTTCCGTGTAAATTATGGTAACTAGTAATGCAAGCCGAAATTGTAAGGGCACTTTAGACTTGGGCCTTAAGATTGATTCATATTGTGTCTAGGGAGTGCAAGTTACTTTTTGAAGGTGGAGTTAAGTACTGGAGGTCAAAGAGTGGCTTAAAGTGGAGTAAGATTTGGAAATTAGTGACAATATGTCAAAGGTAAATACTGAGGATGCTCTTAAGAGTTAAAAATTTGGCTATCTACTTCCTGTGATTGTAATAATGGGAAGGATAAACCTAGGAGCTAAATTGTGGAAACTTATTGTTGATAGTGAATGGGTCTTTTCAACATAAAGATGACCTTGCAAAAGTTAGTAAGTTAAGATAACTTTTGGGGTCAGCAAGATTTATTGCATTATTTTTTAGACCTTTCATCTGATAGGTCAGATCCCTTGGGTCAGAATAAGGATTTGGTTATTCTGGAAGGGGTGGGGATGTAACTCCCCTTCCTCTTTTCCCAGTAATGTTGCTGTGTTGGAAAAAAATGTAATGATTGAGCCATAGTGTCTTTTTAGTTGATTACAGAGGTAGCATCTGACGTCGTCTCCCACGGAGGTAATACTACCTGAGGAGTACAAAGTTCAGCATTTTATCAAAAGGGTCTTTGAATCTTTGGAGACTGTGTGCCAAGAATCTTTCAGTGGAAATCCATCCTTCAGTTTTCCCAGACTTTTGGTCTCAGATTCATTGAGCCTTTCAAGTTATGGAAAGGACTTAACATGGAAAGTGGGGATTGTTCCTTATATTTTGTTTCAGATGAGCAGGACTAGGAGGCTCTAAGAGGTTACTTAACTAAAACGTTTAGGGAAAATGTAAGTCAGGAGAGAATTACATTTTCTGATGAAGTCAAGTCTCTGAGGTTTCCTGAGGTTGAAGTATTGCACTAGACTTCAGGTGGATGAGTTAGTTCATCCCAGATGTAAAGTAAAAAATAATTTATGTTCTGCAGGTGAGATGGAGCCTATGGAAAGACCTTCAGTCAACCTTTATATAGTTAAAAACTTTTTATTAGCATGTTACTGTTTACAAAATGTTGAAGAAGTTATTAATCTTAAGTCAAGGAAATGAGTTTCCTATTCTTAAGAAAGGTAATTCGAGAGTCAGTTACTCTCCTTCCTCTCAGTTGGTAGCTGTGGACTTGGTTGGAACTGAGGTTTGAATCCTGGAATCACAGCGAATGGCCAAGCTAAGTCAAGTCACAGTGTACACAGGGTGATGTGATCTTAAGTGGTGACTTGTTTGTAAGACCCATTTTAAGGGCAATATTCTCAATGGGAAGGTAAAACTAGTTAAGAAATTACTTCCGTATGTCACCCAGAGTTATTTGGGGTTTAGCTTCAAATATTTTATTTGGTAACATATGGATAATTTATAAGCTTGGTCATAAATGCGATATCAAGATCATATTAGGAGTAATATATATACAGTATTTAATTTTTTAGTTTTACAAAGTGTGAACCTAAGTACAAGTTGATGATGTTAAGAGAACAAAAGCATTATGTTTAAACAGTTAAAAAAGCGATTGTCGGTAACAGAGTTGTTAAATTTGTATATCGATGAATAAGTGAATAGAATAGAGACGGGAATTTCACTTTTTGGGCAAACTTAATAGTCTAGTATTTTCACTTGATATTTTCATTCAACATAAAGATTAGGAAAAATATATTTATACTATTACAGTACAGTACAGGCATCCCCCTATTACGAAAGGGTTTCTTTTCTGCATTGATTTAAATGTACATTCAATAATTGGAGATAGTTCCCCCCAATATATATATATATATATATATATATATATATATATATATACATACACACACACACAGGTAGTTCTGCTATAACGCGATAATTGTGTTCTTGTAAAATATCGTGTTATAGAAAATCGCGTAATAGAAATAACAGGGCTTATGGAGAAAATAGGGTTTGGTGCAGATTACTCGAAATCGAAAAAATTTAGTAGTTAGCCTAACACAAAGGATAGCACAGTCTAAATAAAGGTTACATTCATATCTAATAATGAAATCATACAGTAAATGTAACACTTTACCTTGAAAAAATATGAATGTAACTTGATGGGGGAGAAGGGTGATTTTGAGGTTGATAACATCGAGCTTCTCTTCAAGTGTTATATCCTTTCTTTTACGATCATCACCGGGAATTCTATCACCAGAACGCTTCTTGTTGATATTCTTCTTTACCATATTCACAGTTAATACCACAAAATTGGAGAAATAGTCAGCAAAAATCGCGTTATACAAATATCGTTCCTAATTCATAAATCGCGTTTGAGCAAATTCGCGTTATCAAAAAATATGAATGTAACTTGATGGGGGAGAAGGGTGATTTTGAGGTTGATAACATCGAGCTTCTCTTCAAGTGTTATATCCTTTCTTTTACGATCATCACCGGGAATTCTATCACCAGAACGCTTCTTGTTGATATTCTTCTTTACCATATTCACAGTTAATACCACAAAATTGGAGAAATAGTAAGCAAAAATCGCGTTATACAAATATCGTTCCTAATTCATAAATCGCGTTTGAGCAAATTCGCGTTATCAAAAAATATGAATGTAACTTGATGGGGGAGAAGGGTGATTTTGAGGTTGATAACATCGAGCTTCTCTTCAAGTGTTATATCCTTTCTTTTACGATCATCACCGGGAATTCTATCACCAGAACGCTTCTTGTTGATATTCTTCTTTACCATATTCACAGTTAATACCACAAAATTGGAGAAATAGTAAGCAAAAATCGCGTTATACAAATATCGTTCCTAATTCATAAATCATTAGAGCAAATTCGCGTTATCAAAACACGCGTTATAGCAGAACTCACTGTGTGTGTGTGTATATATATATATATATATATATGTATATATATATATATATATATATATATATATATATATATATATATATATATATATATATATATATATATATATATATATATATATATATATATATATATATATATATATATATATATATATATATATATATATATATATATATATATATATATATATATATATATATATATATATATATATATATATATATATATATATATTATGGTGCGAAAGTTGTTGTTAGTCAGGTGACGCTACACTCGCATGCTCTCGTGTATTGCCAGTAATGTCCACGCATAACTTTTTTTCACGTCCTCATTCCACACTTTGTTATAACTATATTTTATTGTACGTAATTAGCATACTGTACTGTATACGATTTAAGAACACAGGATAATTTTCTTTTATTTAATTTGCCACCTATTACTTGAGAGTAAATGAGGAAAAATTGGACAATCCGGCAACTGGCTGAGTGACTGCAGGTGAAGACAAGTCTACTGAGTTTGAGGAGTAAGTTATATGGTGATTGTAGGAGAATGATGACACATTTAGTGCTGAATTTTAGACTTAATAACAATGTGAGTGTTAAGGAATTATGAAATAAGTTAGTGAAACAAGTAAACATACTGATAGGAGAATAAAATCTCCATTGTTTTGGCGTATTCTCATTATTGCTTAGGAAAAATTACGAGATTGGCTAAACAAAGAAGTTTTCATTTCATTGGATTTTTCGTTCATAAGTCAAACTGTTTATTTAATTTTTTCCCCTCCATTACTGCAGATTTTTTTAAAACCAAACCTTCGTAAATTTGGGACTGCCTGTATTTTGCTTTGGGGCACAGTATTCATTTGATTTAATGTGGGGTATATGGTTGGTAGATGAATAGATAAAGAATGAAGACCAATTTATCATTGTTCATGTTTCATTGTTCCCATGTTGTTTTTCACGGGAATCATGTCCAAGGTTGTCCTGTCACTAAGAAAGCTATGTTGGGAAATATCATTTGGAACAGGAAAAAGTATCATTGTACTGTATGATCTCTGGGTATAATTGTTCCAAGTAACCATATTTTTTCAGGTTATTAACCCTTAAATGGCAAGTAAGGAATCCCTGATCCCTCCCCAGTGTGCAAAATTTGGACCGCAAGGAACATGAAACATTGATTGTTGTTGGCCTCCGTCCCTACAGCTAACATCAGTTGATATTGGCTGCCATTTTAGGGTTAAGCCTAGAATGGTCTTCACAAAATTCTAAGCAACTAGAGGAACCAAAAACCATTTATATTACAATTCAAGATTCTATATGTTGTGGTTGATGTACTGTACTGTGTTGCTAGTGTAGTACCCGTGGTATAGTGGTCAGCATAGTCACCTTGCAAGCAAGTGGTCACTGGTTCTATCCCAGGATAGGGTGACACTGGATAAGTTGATCGATTATCAGATTATATCGTTGAGTGATGAACTCAATGCAGTTGGTGAGTTGGTCAGCCTTCTTGGGTTATTCCATAATACTAGGTCAAATTGCTTTTTAATTCAGGGTATGGTTGTTGTGATGGTGACAACTTGTTTACTTGTGTGTTTTATTTAGTACTGTATTTGCCTCCTTCAAAGCTTCATTAACAATGACATTATAATTTTCCAGGCCAACAAAGAAAAGGATGTTGTGAACATTAAAGAGACACCTGGGTTTTGTGGTGACCAAGACCTCAACGATATCCTCAAGTTCCTGGGAGCTGAAGTTGATTCTTCTAATGGCAAAAATAAGAAGAAACACAAAGGAAAGAAAGATGACAATCGAGAGGAAAAGGAAGGAAAAAAGAAAAATAAGAATTCTGAAAAAATAACTGAGGATACTGTGGGGGAAAAATGTAGAAGCGACGATGGCAGGTGGAAATTTAATGAGGAAAATAGTTGTGTTGTGAGTGAGGTTTCCCGTGATAATAATAATAGAAGAAGCAAAGAAAGAGAGGAAGAGAAGAAGGCAAATAATAATAAGAAGAATAAAAGTAATGATAAGAAAAATAAGAAAGGCTCTGGCAATTTGCGTGAATCCAGCAGTGTAGAAGATCTTGTGTCAAAGAGCAAACAAAGTGACAATGTGCGTGATATACGTAAACAGGTGACGGTAGATGATGGGGATATGTCTCTTAGTGTTTTAAATACATATCACAATAATAAGAAAGTTGATAAAATGAATAATGTCATAACAGATGGACCATATATAAAGGAGCCAGATATTGTGGATATAGGAAATGACAATGAGGTTGATTTGCATCAAGCTACTTCAGATTTTGTAGCTGATTTTTACAGTGCAGGAGACTCATTCCTAACTGCAGATGCCCCTCATACACCTTCATCACCATCTGGTGGTGATTTTGAAGTTGTGAGTAAAAAGAAAAGGAGTAAACGATGTAAGAATGGGTCACAGATAACATCCTATGGTTTGAGGAGTGGAGGTTTTGACAAAGTGAGTGGTGGTAGCAACAGTGGGAGCATATATGGTGATGGTGGTATATGTTTACCTCGATTTTCTCAAAGATCAGGTGGAAGTTACGAAAGACCTCACATTAACTTTGCGGAAGGACCACGTTCAGCCCATGAAAACCCTTTTTGGGCACCTTGGTCACAGTTGGGTGTTGGTGAGAGATATGGGGGAGACCGGTACACAGGTACAACCACAAGTGCCCCCCATAGTGAAGATTCGGGCTCAGATGGGGATGATTCTGTACACTCGATGCCTGTTCCTTCCATTACCCCAAGGCCTGACGTCCGTAAACCTCCTCCCTCCTCAGATTCAACACCTCAAGCTTCATATGCAAACATTGCTAAGCTTGCTGCCTCTGCTAATCGTTCGCAGATGAAGCGAATATTACCTTCAGCTAGCCAGCCTGGAGCTGTTGTTTTGAAGGAATTAGAAGGGGAACCCAGTTTCAATGAAAGTGTGGAACTAATGGACTCAAAGTCATCATTGTTGACTGAATCTCGTCCTACTAACATATTAGATGACAATTTCCCATCTTTAGCAGAAAGTTTAGGTGGTATATGCCCTCCTAGTGCAATATCCACCTTGAAATCAAGTGAATTGCGGACCAACCCCCTGAGTGAGAATTTAGTGATGCAGCCTGGAAATGTTTGTGTAGTGCATAACCCTGATCAGTTAAAAGAAACCTCTGTTGTTGGGGAGACTATTTGTGGGCAGAAAGAAAGTACAGATCGTATTTTAATAACAGCACCTGTTAATAGTGTTGATGGAGTGACAACAGAAAAGCGACTAATTAAGTCTCCAAATGAGTCTCTCTCAAACTCTGTGTTACAGACTCAGCAGCAGCAAATATCTGTCCAACACCAAGAACAATATCAAATGCAGCAGCCTCCTCCTCATATACAACAACAGCACCCGCAGCATTATCAACAAGACAATAAACATCAGACTGTGCATAATCAGCATAATACTCAGCATCCTCATTATACTCCGACTCAACAGCTACCAGTACAACACAACCAATATCAACGACAAAATTTGCATCCTCACTCAGGTCAGAACCCTTCATACCACTCACAGCAAAATACTCAAATACCAATTCAACAGCAAAAACAAACTCAACAGTTGTCCCAACAGTCTCACCCAGCTCCACCTTTTACACAACCTCCTCCCCCATTACAACAGCAGCTTCAGCAGACTCAACCACCACAACTTCCAAAACAGAATATCCAAAACCCACAACCTCAACAAAGTCTGCTATTGCAACCAAATCCTCATCCCCAACAAAGTGCACATCCACAATCCAACATGCATTCCCAGCTGAGTTTGCAAACACAACCAAACTCACACATCCAGCCAAACATGCAGTCTCAAAATCCACATCCCCAGCAGAACCCTCATTCACAGAAGAACCCTCATTCCCAACAGAACCCTCATCCCCAGCAGAACCCTCATCCCCAGCAGAACCCTCATCCCCAGCAGAACCCTCATCCTCAGCAGAACCCTCATCCTCAGCAGAACCCTCATCCTCAGCAGAACCCTCATCCCCAGCAGAATCTGCTCCAACAAAACCCACATCCACAACAACAACAACATCCACACCCCCAGCAGAATCCACACCCCCAACAAAACACCCCTCCCCAACAGAATACACATCTGCAACCAAACCTTCATCCTCAAGGACATTCACATTCTCAAACCAGCTTGCTTACTCAACAGATTTCACCTCGCCAACAAAGTCTGCATCCACAGTTAAACCCACATTCCCTACAAAATCCACTTCCTCAACAAAGTCTGCATCCCCAGTCAAACCCACAGCAAAATCCACCATCCCAACAGACTCCTCAGCCTCAGCAAAGTCCACAGTCTCAGCGAAGTCCACTGCCACAGCAAAGTCCAAAGCCATTGCAGACCTCTTTGGAACAAAACATGCTACCTGAGCAGTCCTCTGTTCCCTTACTTAGCAATGCTAATGGACTGTTGGTGGGGGATGCCAGTGAGGACAAACAGACTCTTGGTAGCAGATGCCAAGGTAAACCAACCAAGAATGGGCCAGTGGCACCCAGTGGTCAGTCAGGTGATACTAGTCGTGTGAAGAAACTGGAGCCTGCAGTTGTATTTACAGACAATGCCAAATTCAATCTTAGTGTCAGTGGAATTGAATTTGGCTTTGGGTTTGATGATCCCATAGTGACAACTAGTGATAATGAAGTGAGTGGAAATGACACTTGTGTGTTAGATAATGAAGACAGTAATTGTAATAATAACAATAACAACCACTTGAAAAATAACTTAACAGTGACAAAAGACTTCTGCAAATTGTTTAATGCACCCAAGAATGACAAGATTAACTACAACTATGAAGAGCTCATTAAACATGTTTCTGAAGGTAAATTTTATTTAAATTTATGTAGTGCAGTAGTGTTTGATAGCTGTGTAGTTGGTATTATTTTTATTTATAAGATTTTGATAGTTGTTCAAGTGAGGTACATTGCATACCTGGTACACTAAGTGATGCTCTTGGCATCTGAAAGTCATTTACGATACAATTTATTATTAAATATAATAGCCATGTTTAGAAAGTGAAAGATTGCATTCACACAAGGTAAGAAACAAATTTAACCAGTTACTGATCAGAAATTTTTCCCTTAATGTTTTAATTATACTTGATCATTGTTGATTTTGTTAGTTTTGAGGCTGATAGAACAGGTAAGAATTCCAAATTTACTGCATCTTTTTTGTTTGCCTTTGTGAAAGAGATAGTAGGCGAACAATTGTTACCCGTGACTTGGCTGTCTTACTTAAACTTAGGTTAAGCCATTTCTTTCATAAGCTTCTTTTTGAGTAATGTACTAGTTTGACATAATTATATACTGTACTGTAGTTAGTAAAGGTAAATTGAAATGATAGCCAAGTAAAAAACTAAGTACAATACAGTGAACCTTTACCAGTCAGGGTTTACCAACCGTGACTTTCGGTATCAATGTTTTATTTTTTGTACACAATCTTGCCAACCACGGTCTCCAATTTTTAGTATCCACAGGAGAGTTGTAACCCTGTGTTACGGGGAATGGTCTCTAGTTCAGGTCCATCAGGTGGCTTGTCTTGTTCGCTTCATCGTGTATACCTTATGTTCTTCAAACAACACTTTGTTATACCATACCCAGATCCTCTTCCTTTCTCTAACCTCTCTTTATATATTTCCTTATTTTCATCCTTATTATTGCACTCGTGGGTGTAACTACCCTGGTCATTCACTGTGTCACTGTTGATTAAAAGTGTTTATGCCTTTATTTCATAACTATTTTGTAGATAGAGAGAAACACCATTTTTTTTTACTAAATTACAAGGATATTAGTTCAATTATTATTTAAATAAAAATTGGTGAATAGATAATGTATTCTACACTTAGAAAAATCAAATTTTCCATGCCATCAATTGTTTTTTATATTATAAGCTTAAATAAAAGTACTGTACAAGGCATGAGAATAAGTAATGAAACAAAATACTGTACTGACAAAATAAGAAAATGGGAGAAGTAATCTCAGACATGTACTTTAGGTTCCCATCATGATATCATGTCAAAATATTTTGTTTAAGGACATTTTATTGAAATGGTCTTCTGGAGAATTTATTCAGGGTCATTATGGTACCAATTGCATCTCTTATCACAATTAGAACAGATGCTGTGGATAAAACTTTATAGTGTACACTATCGCTAGCCATAAATATTTTCGCTCGTGGCTGCAACCTAATATTATGGGAATGATAAGAATGCTATAACACTGTATACAGTAGTATATAAACTCATCCAGCAGGTACAGATGTGGATGTTGAATTGTATACAGATGCTCTGTGGATGTAAGGTACACCACTAATATATCCTGCCGATATCTGGTCTTGAACCTTCTTGTGTTTACTTTCTTGGCTAAGTTCAAAATCTTTCAAACATTTCAGTGATCACAGTACCCACGAAAAAAAAAATATTATTTACAGTACATCTCTACCAAATGCAGATATTGGTAAGCTTAGTGTAAGGTACTAAATAAACATAATAAAACAGCTTCAAGCAGACAGTGCAGCTCATGGTATGAAATGGGCTCATCACTTTTGGGGGTAGGAACTTGCTCTCATAAATAAAAATTTTGGCTGTAGTATATTTACTGTTTTTTTTTTATTTTTATTAATTACTGGACATGTACTTTATGTAAAACTAGGTTTATGAACTAGTAATTTTAGGTATGGATCAATTTCATAAAAGGAACTTTTCAGGAATGTTTGTTTCATGCAGGGATAATTCATATGCATTGTTTTCTAAAGATTTTATATTTTTCCATTTTCAAAACAACAATGTGATGAATCGGTGTTTTTTTTGGAAGTCAAGCATTGTTTTGGGAAAACAACACAAATATGATCAAAGAAAATAGCGGTCTTACATTACATTTTTTCTATTATTGGCAACAGCACTGGGCCAGCACTAGGGTTGACATTCATTTTTATATCTGCCTTGCTTTGTACTGGAACACAGTGTTGTACAGTATATGCTGTGTCAGTTCAATGGATGGTAAATACAAACTATACTGTCTTATAAATTTACAGCCATGTCTCTATTTATGTATACTGTACTGTATCATTTTTAATTTGTCAATAAGGATCAGTGTTACCCAACCCACATCTAACCATCATACCATTTCACATTGATTTAATTAACTTGTGGGACAGCAACAGTATACAGTGTATTATACAGGCACAAGTTTACTTTGCATGTGTTAATATTACAATACCGGTACTTAAACTACGTACCGTATATTTCTTTTCATGTGTCGTTTTTTTATGCTTCCTTAATGCCAATGCCTAAAAATTATGTAACACCACCTCATACATTGTTACGATGGCATATTTAGGTGTTTAGGGGCCATAATATATTGGCCACCTGTGGTTTGGAAAATTCTCTGGTCTGGTCCCAAGGGTGCCTGATTTGAGAGGTTCAAACTGTATACTGTATATATATTTTGGAATTAATGCCATTGGTACCCTAAGTGTGAAGGTAAAGAGATTCTTGCAAATAAGTTTTTGTTTCTTAGCAGTAGTTGTAATTGTAAGGGTGATGGGCAGATTTTTTATTGAATTTTTTATTTTTTATTATTATTATTATTATTAAGAGAGAAAAGTTTAATTTTAAAGTTTCAAGAGTGAAAGCCACTGATTCCCTAAATATGCATTTGGGTGAATTGATTGATGACTACTTTTTAAGGCATTTGCTTCTGCATCATTTTCTGGAGCACATAAACACTCCATGCACTGTACTGTATTTAATTTTTTTTTTAACAGAGATTCTGTTACTGTATTTTAATATTTGTGACTGAGATATACACTTGGTAAAAAAACTACCTTTACAATTTCTGCGCGAAACAAACTGACACTACAAACGAAATGCTTCAAAAAGGCCCCTGAGGCATTCCTCTCATTGGTAGCCCTGTGCATGTATGGGTTCGGCCACACGTGCCCGAAATAAGTAATCGGCACTCTGAAACGAGTCAGAGTTAGTGTTGTAGCAGCCTAATATTGTGATTTATGTAATAAGTGATACCAACATTTCCTGTTATCTTACCTAAAGAATGTGTATGTTACCGGGTATATGAACTGTGGAGCTATTCATATGTTTCGGAACAGATGGTATATTTTCCAATACGAATAAAGAATGACATAACGTGGCATTAGCCCAAAGTGAAGTAGCAATACAAATAGAGATTCAAAATTCGGTTGCAAAATAATCTTATACCTTTACAATATCCACTAATTCTGCCAAACATATAATGCATTCCTATATGGCAGCTCATCCACTTCCATGGTTACTGTAGTCCACGGTGTGTGGAACATTTAATATAACATTCATTACAGTTTAACTTCACTAGATATACTGATATTCTCCAGTCATATTGTAACAGAGTAATTCAATATTATCAATGAAATAGCTAATTTCGGCCTACCAAATTAAGTACGAAATGTCTCGCATTCAGGCCTACCAACCCTCGCGACACAGCGGGAATGTTCAGTTGGAAAAATCGTCGGACCCCATCTGTACAGTAGTTTTTTTACCGAGTGTACAGTAACATAATTCATCACACCAATCAAGAAAAGATTTTCCTATATCTGGATTTTCTATCATTTAACAGATTTTGCTGTATTTATAGGTAACCTTGCTTTGCAGTTGTATCCCAAGAAAAGGCTGTATGATGCAAATCCACATAAAAAGAACCTAATTTTATACAGTAAATGAGTGTTAGATTTTTAAATCCCCATCATTGGACTTAATGTTCACACTCTTAAAATAAAACAATTACAGTAGTGTATAAATAAGAATATAATTGTGGAAGTATGGCACACAATTATCATTGTTCCTGTTACCTTATTGTAATTATCATCTTCATCTTATATCTTTACCCTTAGCTTACCATTAGCAGGTTCCTTATTTTTGATGTTACCTTCGTAGCTACTGGGGTTGACTGGGACCGCGCACTTCCCATCTTTTCAGTATTTAACTTGGTTGTACACACACTTGACGTGTTCATATTATAACATGCCATGTGAAAAGGGAGACTCCACTTTCAAATCATTGAATTCTGTACAGCAAGGTGCATCTCACTGAGGAGTAATACTGCAGTAGGGTATGTGGGTATTGCCATTAGGTTAGTGTAGTACCTTGCTAACTCCATGGGTTATGTTGTTGAATTCTCCTGTGGTTGGCTTGGGGCCTATCAAAGGGAAATCGGGGTGTTGGGAAGTGATCTCTCGAGAGATATATTGCCAAAGTCCTATAATGTACAGCTTAAGGTTTAAATTAAGTATAGTGTGTATGTGATGCTAAAAAAAAAAAAATATATATATATATATATATATATATATATATACACACATACACACATATATACACACACATACACACACACACACACACACACACACACACACACACACAATCAACACCTCAACCCGCCAGGATTCGAACCCACGGCCCACGAGCACATGACTGTGACCGGGGAACGCTAACCGCTGGACCACCTGACCACCAACCGTTGTGTGCTATTTAATGATTAGTAGGGTCATTACCTAATACCTGACCATTGTGGACCTGGTCTCACCCTCCTCTGTTTATATACACCTTGGTTTGTATTTCTCTTTAGTCTGTACTCACCCCTGAAGATGTAAATTACACGAAAGCGCTTGGGAACTTCGTGTTTTCTTCTTTCCTTGTGGTTATCAGCATATATATATTAATATTTTTGTTTTTTAGCATCACATACACACTATACTTAATTTAAGCCACTGTAGGTTATACACAGTTGTGCAATGGAGCAGGTCCATGCTTAGTGTCGATGCTTTCCTTAGTAATGTAAATATGTGTATGAAGTCATTATACCCTACAAGGTTTTCATACCCAAATGTGTGTATGAATAATATATTTAGAAGATTTTTTTTTTTACTAAATATAATGTGTAGGGGCAGAAAACATACATTTAAGAGGTAAGCCTTTCTGAATAGGTTAGTACCAGTTTCTATGTTTGGCAGCCGCCCATACTTCTCAGTTATCCCAAACCACCGAAGCATGTTCACATTGCATGCCTTTTTTTTGTGTTTACTGGTATATCTCCTATTTTTTAGTTTTATTTTGTTTTAGTAAATACATGTAGGTATGCTGATTTATTCTTTTACATTTATTTTTGTTTATGCAAATAAAATTAATTTCCATTAATTTTGTAAAAAAAAAAATTTTTGTTGTGTAGAATGTACAGTATTTCATCAATGAAGGAACCGTATAATTTTTTTAAGCAATAGTGACTTGTTGAATTGGGTAGCTACACTTGGGCTATGATGTGTGTGGTTTCCAGCCACCCCAGCCTCCTGACCAGGAGACAGTTAAATGATTAATTATTGACAGGACAGTAGAAAGCCATACAGTATATTTTATGAAGGAGGAAAATAAGCGAAATTATATAAAGAGGTGAGAGAAGTAAGAGAAACTTAGCATGGTAGATGATAGATTGTCTACAAACTAATACTGTGGTTGGTTAAACTGTACAATATATAAAATGTGAATACTCAAAGCTGTGGTTGATGAGAGATATATGTACTGTGCAGTGCAGTAAGTAGTACATGTGTAAAACACCACACAAGTAAATATCTGAATGAGCAAGAGACCACTAAATTACAGTGGGGTATGCTATAACGAACGGATCCTACTACGAATATTCCTATAACGAACGGTTTTACCTATAAAATTGAGAATGCTATAACGAACGAAGCTCCTACAATGAACATTATTTAAATTTTTTTTTTTTCTAATTTATAGTTTTTTTATTACAAATATTAATGATATTCTTTATTTCAGGGGTTTAGATGCATATTTATGCACTTTTTTACAATTTTTACAATTTTATATTATATTTTTCAGTGTTAAGTGGTTGTATTTGGGGGCCTGGAACGGATTAATCCTATAACGAACAAGGTTCTAGAACCAATTAGATTCGTTATAGCATACCCCACTGTATAAACACTGCATTGCTGGGTACTAGGACTGTGTGGAAAGCAGGAGTGAATCATAATACATTTGTCATTAGTGTTCCTAGGATGCATTACTATTCCTGCAATGCCTGGTTGGTAAGGATTCAAATTTGGAGCCGGTCAAAGCATGGACTTTGACAAATCACCCCTTTGTACAATAAATTTAAGAGCGCGTGAGTCTTCATTCCATCTGTATCAGAATTACCAATTTGGTATATAGAATACTGTTTTTGGCATGCCCACATGAGGCTTTTTTTGACATTACATTCATTTGTCATCAGTATTTGTGGTATTCAAATTGTAGTGTTTTCATTCAGTTTCTTATTCCCAACATGCAATGCTTTTCAGATTAACGTTTTTAATCGTGTTGCATCAAATACTTTTAGATGCCATTCCTACCTGAAACAATCAAGTTACTGTGTTTCTCCTATTTGTTTATTCCTCATCGTAGTATACTGCCTCTGCTTGTAACACTAATTTGCAATAGATACTCTACTGTGATTCTATTTCAGATTTATTTCTGTGTGTTTTGTAGTTTTGGAGTAGTATTTAGCATTTGTTTGTTTGAGACATTATATCACTGTCCTGAATGATAGAAATAACAAGATTTTACTCTTTGCAGAATGGGTTTTGACATTACGGATGATGAAAGACGACCCTAAGAATATCCAGTATTGGAGAGCTGCTGGGAGCACAGAAGAAGCATAATGTGGGTGTGCAGCTTTTTGTGCCTTAGGGGCAGGGAAAAGGATTAATGGGAATTGAAATAACCATTAAAGATGATGGCTTAATTTATCATCCATTGGATACTGAATGCCTTTACAAGATAAAGATGAAAGCCATCAATGACTGGATGGTTATGGAAGTGTGGACATGACGTAAAGTGTTGTAAGAGTGTTGAAAGAACACTTGGAAGCTTTCGTGATTCTATGTGATTATGCAAACTATATGAATTACTATCTAGAAAGAAAGTCTGCAGACTAAGAAAATGGAATATTAAAGACTTTAACTGCAGACACCAGTCTAAATATCTCAGGCCACTTTGAATTGGAGGAACTTGTATTATTTAAATATCTAACTCCCAAAGAGGTCAAAGTTACTTATGTGATCTCTGCCTAACAAATTGTTATATCCTGCAAGAAAGAATAGCTTTGTTGATGTATACAAGAATGAGGGTGTTAAGCATTTCACCACCTCAGGTGTCTATTTAAGCAAAGTTATTTATGAAATATACTGGAGTGGTATTGATATTTATGAATATACTCTTATTGACACTTGAAGTTATAACAGTGCTTTCCAGAATGTGTGAGATTGAATGACTTGTGAAAAACTTCAGATACAGTGATTAAGTGTTGTGATCTTGTTATTCCTCTTCAAAGAAGAATATTTCTTTGGAGCAGATTTTGTCAGGAGTGTATCCATTTACTCTGTTGTCCAGTCCGGAAACACTTAATTGGGATGTGAAAGCGATTATAAAAAGGCAAAGTGTAATGTTTGGCTTCTGCTGCTCATACAAACATTTGAAGATGCGAATGCACCGTGTTTTCCTGAATATTGTGATACTTAACACGCTGTGCTTGAGGTGTTTACCTCCTTAAAGTGTCTTTTAAATCTTCTAGTCTCAAGAACTATAGTAGTGAAGTCCTACTTAGAGGTGCAACTCCCCTGTTGGTCCAGAGCTAAGGACAAAGAATTGAAAGACTCGTGGGGAGGACTTAAGGCATCTTGTGGAGGCTGCTTTACATATTATAGAGCCCCCCATCAGAAGCTGGTCATTTTGGTGGTAGACCAGGGCATTCCTGTTGGAATTCTCTCAAAGACTGCAGCAGTGGTGCCTCAGTGTACAAAGCCTAGAAGGGTACTTTTGATGTTGCCATTAATTGTTGTTACTAAAATTAATGAAGATGGTGTATCTTAATGTTTTTGTACAGAGTACTTACTTTTGAGGATTTATAAGAGAAATTTGTTAAAATACATCAGAAGATTTTTTGTGTATTTTTCCCTTATTAATATTCATTAAAAATTCTTTGTGGCAACACCATTGCAACATCCTTGCCCCAAGGCTAACCTGCAGTTGTGAAGTGGAGAGAGACAAGGTTTGGTAGCAGCACTACTGTGTGATAACACTAAAGTCATGTGGTCAATATAGTTGTTTGTGCAATGTGGTTACATCTAACTTCTACATGTATTACTGGCATGTAACCAGTGGTAATTTCTAGCCTGGTATAGTGGTGTCTTATTAAAGGTAATTTTGTTTGAATCCAGATCACCATGTATAAGCCTCACGAATCTTCATCCTAAAGGTTTAGAGCAACTAATCTTTTCACATAATGTTTGCTGCCAGACTTTTCAGCTAGCTTCTCTACTGCCTGCATTTGCTGTGTGCACTTCGTCCCAGATAGGTGTGAACTGGGCCCACTGTTGACATGTTATTTAGGCTGTGTTATTTTGTTGTGCAGAGTTGAAGTTCTGCAGTTATATGCTCTGCTGTATTCCCCAAGAGAGCCACGTAGTTTTGTGTACCAGTGAGTATCTAGTTTCTTTGTAATGGTTATGTCATCTGTTGAGAATCAAAAAAAAAAAAGTGTACAGTGCAGTGAAGTGTTCCTGAAAAAATACAACTGCAAGGACAAGAAAACCTAGTGAAAACTGTATTCTTATGTATGAATGTGCATACGTGTTCGCAGGCTCATTGCTCCAGATAGTTAAATGTGGAAACAGAAACAGTACCAGATGCCAGTGCTCTTTGGATATTTACTTCAAAAACAGTTCTGCTGCTTAGGGAACAAATCCCAGTATAAAAACAATGTGAGACTTACATATGAAAAAGTTTTCATTGGATCTCCTTTTGTGTAATGTGCATAAACCAAAGATTAATTGAACTAAGCTGTCCATTAATTGGTAGCTCTCATCCATGCTCTCTGTGACCTGAAACAGCTCACAGACTATCTTTGGGAGGTTAACTAAAGTAAGCAACACAAATTTATTTATGTATGCATAATTATATATGCATGGGATGTGCTTCACAGCATAAGACAGCTAATAGGACAGTGTACCCAGAGGATTGTGTATGAATGTGGTGTCTCTGACACACTGCCATGAGTTAGCCTGCAATCCATTTAGGTCTTGATGTCTTTGGGGAATTAATGGTATTGGGGCTCAAGGATGGGCCTCATATGACTGTGTTGTAGAACCCACCCTTTTATTTTATTTTTCATTTCATTTTTATTTTATTTTTTCCAATTGGTTGGTGACTTGTTTAAGCACCATCTTATTGCTTTTCTACTGTATCATATTTCTTTATGGGGGCTGCTGCTTAATTGCCTCCTGGGTTAGCTGCCCTGTTGAGCCTGTACAAATCTTGAGTTATAGTTTTATTTTTGAGCCCATAATGTGGATGGATATATTGACTTTTTTTTATGGGAAGCTCTAGTTAATGCTGAAATAGCAAATGCCTAACTTATGGATTTAATGTGATAAGACTCTTTCATGTTGTTACTATTTTTGTGTATTTTAGTTATTGTTGTATTTAAATTATTGTTTACATAAGGCGCAACATTCAAAAATTGTACAGGTTCAACATTACAGCTTTGAGCTGCCTTCTGTTGTTCTGATCAACGTACAAAGGCCTTGTTTTCCCCTCATTTCAGTGCTCTATGGAGGAAAGCCTGCTTCATCTGTCTAAACAATCACTCCCAGCTGTTAACAGAATTTTATGAACTGTAAACAGTACTATCTCACCCTTGCTGTTGACTTACCTTAATCTCATAGCATTTCATCAATCTGTTACCAGGTGATTGTATCATGTTAAATAGAAGTGACAGCTGCCATCACCAGGCAGCTGTGCCATGTATCACTAGACCTCACTCATGCTGTTAGCAGATAACTCGGTAACTCCAAACATTTGCTCCTTTGTTGACAGCATCTGAGATCGCCACAGAATACAGTGCCAAGAATGGATATTCAGAAGTGATTTGCTTTCTTATTTAATCCAATATGGTCAGGTCTCAAGCTATTGGCTATGTCAGTACAGTCAATATTGTGGAGGTATTGGTGTTGTCTTCCATCAAGGTTTATATGTGATATGAATTTATTCCAATGGAGAGAACACTCCAAAAACATGTGTGAGTATATGCTTCAGAGAGATATAGATAAGAAGGATTATTTAATTTTTTCTCAAATATATTTTCCCTAGCATTCCCTGGTTACTCTGTCAGCCCAGGAAAACCACAATCAACTACTTGTTCATTGCCCTACCTGTAGGTGATTCACTGTATTCTGAAGGCGTTTCTCTCGGTTATTCATTGCTGAAATGAAGTAATTTTCCAAACATACAATGTGTGCAATGTTTCAAGGCAGTTGAAAAGACCAATGTACTCTGCAATAAAGTTTCACTGCAAACACTCGCAGACTGTAATGAACTTGATTTATTGTTTCTCTCTTTCCTTTTTACACTCCAAGCTAACCAGTACTACATTCTTGAAGTGCACTAAATTGATCAACTTAGTTTTTGTATGACCACAATTTTATGGTGTGTATACTGTAATATGATGGCATTATACAGTACAGTATTTGGTTTATGTTCAATAACTTTTTCATCCATTAATTTCAGATTATTACATTTGTACTTCTTGTCCAGAGAAATCCGAATTCCTTTCAGATTTGATGATGGTATCATCATCAAATCATCATCACTACAGTTACATTGTGTGATTGCTAACATTTAAAGACTTAATAATTTTGTTCTCATTCTTTTTCTTTAAATATTACTGCATTTAAAATTTTTAGACATTGATACATTAAGTGTAAAGATCAAACTAAGTTTATCTGTTATAACAGCCATCACTATAAAGTTCTGCCCATATATTTTCTGAAAAGAAGGTAGGATAAACCACTTAGCTGCATAATTATTAAGAATTGAGAGATCATCACTTATCTAACATTGACTTAAAAATTTTTTTGTATCCATTACCTTTATATCCTCCCAACAACTGAATTTACAGGAATAGGAATGGTTTCTGTTTTGTCTTATTGCTTAATGTCCTTTGTCATGTAGCTCCCATTACTGTACTGAGTTGGGCTTTTGGGGCTCGTCTGTCCTGCCTCACCCCCCAGCCCCCCTCTCTCAATCACACCCACTGCCCTTAAAAGAGGGAGACTAAAACCAAATGTTTCCCTCAGGAGGCAAGAGACCTAATTAGGGAGGAACTGCCTAGTCTACCTCATGTCATCACAACAGGTTTTCATCTCTTAAGACCAGTTTGTCATTGTACTGTGGTCCCAGCAGACACAAAAATGGTCTCATTAAATCTCCCTAGCCTTGTATGATAAAAGGGAAGTGTATGCGCCATTATGAAACCTGAGGTTTAGGTATGAGCATAGTAAATGTAAGATAATTTGCCAGACCTGTTGTTTAGTAAAGTTTGATTACATGTTCTCTCAAGTTATTGAGAGTCTTGGGGCACATGTCGTGGGGTGCTGGCTAATAAACTGCTACACCTTTATCACATGCTAGTTAAACCCAAACTGGATTATGGGTGTGAGGTGTACTCCTCAGCCACTGAAGCAAGATTCAGTACACTGAACTCTCTTCATCATGCTGGGGTGCATCTGGTGACTGGTGCCTTCTGTTCTTCACCAATCCAAAGTCTACTAGATGATGCTGATGAGCCACCCCTTGATCTTCAATGTCAGTATCTCCAGGTCCAGTGTTGGTTTCACCTCCACTACCTTCTGCAGTCTGCAACCAACACTAATGTAGCTGACAAGGCTATGTCCCCACCCTACAATGAGCATCCAAGCCTCCCACGACCTTTCGGCTTCAGGGTAAGGGAGGTTGTGAGTATTGTTTGTCTTCTTCCTGTTCAGATATGCTCCATGCGGTTCCCTAGTGCCACTCCGTGGATTCTCTCTGAAGTTCATGTTTGTCAGTATTTTAATGAAAGGAAAGTTTTACTCCTTCCCTATGTGATTCATTTTCCTTTTTTAGAGTAGTCTTCCACACTATGGCATCTATTTTTACTGCACGTCTGTCGGGTATTTTCCTTGCCCTCAAAATTAATTTTACCCGACCTAGGCGATTTAAAATTTTTTAGTGATTCTCATAGTGCTCTCCAGGCCGTATCTAGTGTCTCATCACCCCAACCCTTAGTTATGTATATTTTAAAATGGCTGTTTTTCATCTAACGTCGGGGCCGGAAAGTCAGTTTTTGCTGGGTTTCAGCCCTTGTGGTGGAGAAGGGGAATGAGCATTCTGATGCTGTGGTGAAAACAGCTGCTTCTTGCCCTGTGGCACGTCATTCCCCTCTACTTGCCTTTAATGTAAAGTAAATAATGAGAGCCGCTATCGACTCGAGTTGGCAATGCAGGTGAGATGTTGTCGGAGCAAACAGACTCCGCAACGTCAACCCTTCGTTGGGTGCCTGGGGATATCGGGAACTGTTGCACCACCTGGAGACTGCTTTGGCCCACTGCCATATTGGCCACACCTGGCTGAATCATGGTTTTTTAATGGAAAGGGCACTGACTCCCCATTGTGATAACTGCCTGGTCCCATTGACTGTTCGACACCTGGTGGAGTGTCCAAGTCTCTCTTTGGTGCTGGGGGTGGTCGTCCTCTCCTTCATGGAGGAAGCAGGCCTTCTACACAAGCTTTGACTTTTTATTTATTAACGTTTATTTTATTTTTTTTTATTTTTAATTTTTTTTTTTACGAAACTTCTGTTATTTGTTACTTATGTTTTTTACCTTACATTATTTGATTTTAGTCTCTTAATCCTTTTATTTAGTGACATATGACCTAAGCTGTTTCATTGCCAGGGATGTAATTACCACTATCATTACCATTACATGCTCTTTTGACCCTCTCCAAGTCCAAGCCAGCATGCTGGAAGTCCAGGGGCAGATCAAGGGGGGGGTCTGGACCCCCTTTTCATCAGATACTTTTTCTTTAATGCAGTATTGTACTCAGGCATTTTTGTATAGTAAAAAGTAATTACTATTGTCCTCAGAATATCTCCTAATATCAAATGCACGTCTTCAAAATGGCATATTTTTCCTCCATCATTTGAATGCAGTAGTAATGCCTTGGCTTCAAAATGGTTTAGAAAGGTCTTGAGTAAAAACTGAGATTTTGTTTCACCATTAGGTCTCAGATCAGTGGAATTAGGTTCTTAGAGAGTTTGTCTGAAATACTGGAACAGGCAATGATTGTGCCGGCTTTGGCAATTAACTCAAATAGTTAATGTCTCGTCCACAAATTTGCCATAGATGACAGTTTTTCCTTAGGGTAGGCTCACCATTTTGTGGCTAATATTTTATCATGGTCCAAAAACCTAAGGGGGATTGTAGAGTGATTTTTTACTGAAATATCTAATCAAGTGTGTCCTGAGGAAAAGTTTTGGATGGCTATGAGTCAAGTGAAACTTGGTCTTTGGTTAGGAATGTGGTTTTTGCCCATTGTTTCCAGGATTCTTATTAAATTGAATAGGAAGTTCTTCCAATTATAGCTCTTCCTTTTGGTATAGAAGTAACTCCAGAGTTCCTCACAAAACTGTTGGGTATTGATTAATTGATTTATTGAGGTAGATGACTGTGTTAAACTTTGGCTGGATCTGAACATGACAGATAGAGAAACATTGCCCTTCTTTTCAACATTTCCATTTTAAATGAAACCTTTGGTTCCTTGTCTTGCTTCGTTTGTAAGAGGTTTATTATGTTCTCAATGATCAGCATACAGGTATCTGATGATATCTATAAAAATGGGGCCTGTAGGTCATTGCCCAGTGGAAAGTTTCGAGTAATGTGTTTCCTGTATTTAAGCTCTTCCTCTTCCATCACTGCAACACACATTGTAGGAACATCAAACAGAAGCATATGGTCGATAGTTTGAGTCAAACTATCGACTTGACGCTTTGTCAAGATGTAAGGCATGCCATCTGATGGATGGATATTAGATGATGAGTACAGTCTCTCCTTGACTTACGACGGGGTTCTGTCCTGATGACCAGGTCATAAGTCGAATTGGTCGTAAGTCAAAAAGGTGAAAATAATACATAGAAATTCTAAAATGGGTCTCTTTTTCTTCTCAGCACCACGAGAACTCTCACTTTTAAGCTTGCCAGCCATTTTAAAGGGAATTACAAACAAAAATTTTTAAAGTACACAGCGCAATCACAAACGTCAGGACTCGAAAATACGTAATGTGAAAAATATTTTATACGACCATGGCCGTCATATGTCCGGGTTGTAGTAAGTCGAGGAGAGACTGTACTTGGATTCATTTTCTGCAGATTAATCTTTTGGAAGATAATTTTACAATAAAGATAATTGGAAAGCCTTTTTTTGTTGCACCTATCCCTCAAGGCAGTGTTTATAGAATAATGTAGATGCTTTCTCCATGGGTTTGGGACTTTGGGACAAATAGGAGTCTTTAATCCTGTTTCTTAGTTTCTTCAGGTTATAAAGACAAATTCTTTTTGTAGAATTACAGTTGTGCTCACACCATTTTGGCCTTAGATGGAATTGGTCTCCTTTCTGCTTTAACTTCATCCAAACTCTTCTATTTCATTTTCCTTTTCTGTGTCAGAAGATTGAAGAAGACACGGTTTTCTGTCAACAATGTCAATTTTGTAGATTTCATACAATATTTGTTTTCCTCATGCTACTTCATATCCCAGGTGTAGGTTTGTTTTTGTTCTTTTGATGTTTCATCTTTGGTTTCTAGATTGTGAAAGTTTACTTATAGCTACTTTTAGATGAGGAAGACTCCATTTCCCATACAGTAAAGTAATTATCTTTTGCTTATGTTCAATTTGCTAGTTAACAACAGTTTGTTTGTCTGTGGATAGAATAACTGGGGATGAACAGGAACCTTTGCGCACTACCATAATTCCTTGACCAACTTGACAATAGTCACAAATTAAGTACAGTATACTGTACTTACTAGATTTATTAGTGCTGTCATAGTGGTCAAGTAATTATAGTGAACGTATATCAACGTTGGTTCTGTTCATCCTCAGTCTTACCAATTTGTCTCTTTTTAAGTCCAATACCCAGTTTAGTTATTTCAGGTTCTGTGGAATTTTATTTTATGACTTTATTCTGGTATGGGTATAGTTTTGTGGTGGTGGTGGCTGAGTGATTGTTGGTGTTTGAAGTAATACAACTGTGAATTATCATTATCTTTAATTACATTACATATCACAATTATCAAATACTGTATATACATTACATACACAAGTATGGAAATTCACAGGAACATATTACACTTTCCATGTATGATTAAAAATACATTTAAAGCTTCAGCAACCTCAGCAGATGATGATAAAGACGAAGGTAACGAGGAGGCGTAAAGGGTGGTAGACGAAGGAGATAGTGAAGGAGTACAGTATTTGGAAATGAGGAACTGATGAGCTAGTGGTTGATACCTAGTCTGCTCTCATGACTGAGCTGAACTTATTTCTAAAGCTGTAGGGCAAGTATTCCTGTCTAGAAATGCAAGCTTTCTACCCACATTTGTTTTGATTTATACAGTACAGTATATATATTATATATTGAAAAAATGGTGGAGCAACTAAAGTCAATGAAATGGTTGTTGCCCTGGCAAAAACAACAGTATTTAATCATTTATTTCATTGCTAAATTCAAAGAATTTAAATCTGAGTACAACTCTGACAATAGTTTCATGGCTAAATTCTGATCATGTCTGGTGGGTGTCGATGAGAGCAGGAAAAAGGACCCACTACTGAAGTATAAACATGAGGAGTGTAGGGGGACATGGTGGTGAGAGTGATTGTCTAGTGGTCACTGGTCCCACAGGCCACTGGGCTCCTGTCAGAGCCCCCGCCGGGGACGTACTTTAAAAGTGTTTCGGCAGTTACCTAAATCAACTTAACGGAGTTTGGTCCCAACAAAGTTGTGGCAAAGTTTATACAATTCCATTTTTGGATGAGGAAAATGAAGTTATTCACAAAAGTGTTAGAAGAGGGTAAATGTATTGCGAAGACCAACTCGGCTAAGGATGCGTCTAAGACACAGCTTGAAGCGGAATGTCTTGTTGTCCACTAAACATTGAGACTAGTTGAGGCAGAGGGTGGCTTCGGCGTCTTTCTAGTTGGCTCGCCGATTCCAGAACTCAGGTCAAGACTTTATACAATGTACGTATAAAGTTCCTGTGACAGACATAACTGTTGCTAAAATCACCCGATTTCTATGAAACTACAAAAATATCTACTGGGTTTAAATTTTATCCGAAAAAAGTCGAGATTATCGCTTCTGTCCATGTTCAAAATTCTCCACTTTTAATGATTCACATTAATGGATGGCTGAGATGAGTGCCAAAGGTCACTACTTTTCTGAGTGAAGTATAACACCACACTCAATCAGAGCTACTCCTCTCATAGACCAATGTACAGTGGCATTCTGAGGCAGGATAGTAGACGTCCTCTCAACACTA
This sequence comes from Homarus americanus, assembly GCF_018991925.1. NCBI lineage: Eukaryota > Metazoa > Arthropoda > Malacostraca > Decapoda > Nephropidae > Homarus > Homarus americanus. Next base: position 7,525,374 of record NW_024746161.1, read on the forward strand.
CTGCAATTGATTTGGTAACGTGGGCGTCATTGATACTGTGGATAAAGGGCCTAGCCACTACACACCATACACTGGGTCACAGGATAAGTTCATGTGTAGGTAACTTTGATGGGAGATATAAATATTAACATAATGCCTCGGTGGCTTGTGTTTAGAAGAGAATGTAAAAAGTCATCGTTTAAAACAAATTGAGGACAACAATTTTCTAACGTATTTTTTTATATACATATACGAATGTATTAGAAGTGTTTCAACACATGGATTATAAAGAGTGTCCTTTAAACGTCAGTACGTGCTTTACCACAGCACTGATGCCCTCTCATGTGTCCCCTGAGTAGATCAGATTTACTGTTCACTGATCCCCCAGGAGCGTTGTCCTTGTACTCTGCCTTCAAGATCCCGGTGGGCTTCACACTACTCGTCACTCAAGCATAAGAGTGGTTGTCCAGGTCTACAGAGAGTGACTGCTTGCCCCCTCGATCAGTCCAGTATTTAAGCTTTCCTCTTAGCTCTTCCAGCGACCTTGACTTGGCTTTGTTGATGCGCCTGTATTTGACATCTTTGGGTTTGGTGACAGATCTGTGGTTGCTCATGACGCGGTTGTACGTCACCTGGATCTCCTCCTCTGCCTTGACTTTGATTGGAGTCGCACCAAGAGTATTAAGTTTTTCGTAAGATCCCAATAGCCGCCTTCTGTCACTGGCTGAATCATCAAGGTGGCGAACAATATCCTCTTCCTCCTCACTCTCTCCATCACTCAGCGTAGCATCTGAGTCGTAGTGTGAGGTAACTTTGAGGATAGACTGCAAGGAGGGTGTCACTGAAGGAGTGAGGGAGGGTGTCAGTGAAACGGTATCCTCCAGTAAGGAGTCATGTCCTTGATGTGTGTGACATATTTCTTCCTCTTCTAAGCTATAAACTGTTCTTAATAACTCCGCTCGGCCTTTGGTAAGAGTGCACGCTGGACTGTCGTCACTTTCCTCACTGGAACAAGAAGGGGACGTCGAAAGAGAGCCCGGCCCAGTACCAGAGGTAAACCCAGGCTTAAGTAATGAACTGTTGCCTGAAGCTGTCATTGCATTAACAGCAGGCATGGTTGCAGAGCAAGATGACCTATTGGCCACCTCTACAGCATCTGATACACTCCTCACAACTTTAACTTCTCCCTTCCCCATTGGTATCAACACGAGAGAATCAAAATTGTCTTCAAGCATAATGGCGCTGTCACTATCGTTGAGGCTTTCCGGGTCACTCTTCGTTGATGTGATCAGCAAGCTTGAAGTCTTTTCGTCTTTGTTAAGTGTGTCCTCGCCGTTCTGGGTTTCTTTAGACTTGCCAGGAGCCTTGTTCCCTTGTTCCTTTGCATTTTGGTTCGAGTTTTCAGCCACTTGTCGCACCTTCTGGTTGGCGTTGAGAGCCCGGGACAGAGAGACGATGATGTGCTGCTGCTGACGGATAGTGGCATCTTTCTGCTGAAGCAACACCTCCACTTCTTTCTGTCGCCGCCGCAGCTGTGACTCGAACAGCAAAAGCTGAGACTGAATGGTGCGTAGGTGGTCATCTCGTTCCCGCTGAAGGTGCAGCAACAGCAGGTTCTGAAATACAAGATCACACGTTAGATATAGGCTTCCAAACTTCAATGAACTTTGGTGCATGATTATATATTTTGTGACGAGATACATTATCTAGAGAGCTGTGCTCAAATTTGAATTTTTTCTTCAAAATAAAGTATGTAAAAAGTTTATACAGTGCAGTACTTAATTGACTTAAAGTGAAAATAAAAAGATGCTAGTATTTGTGATATATGAATGAAAATCTCGGCAGTTAAATGTCACACAATGGAAACCATTCTTATTCCCCTACCAACCCTCCCCGTCTTCCATTTATACGCACCTTAAAATATACTATGCACATATATTAACAAAGTTTTTGATCACTAATAAATACTGGATAATACTCTAAAACAGGGGTCCTGGTTAACTACAGCAACCTTAGAAAATTTCTCTGTAGAAGATAGCTATTCTCTTACCTCAAGAATATTCCAAAACACGTGGCGTTGCATTTTTTTTTCGTTCTGAACACTAATGTACGGTGACGCTATATTTAAAATATACAGTATATGCAGCTGACAGATACTGTGTATAATTTTAAACAATCTATTGTGACCAGGATTTGGCGATATTTCTTGTTTACAGAAATTACAGGTATGCACACGAATTTTGTATTTTGACATTGTAATTATACAATACGAATTGATATGCAATTCCAGAACAAAGAGAAGCGGATTTATCTGTACGTAGCATATAGCACTATTAGGCTTCTCTAGTAATCAGGATGACCAAAGTATACAAATTGTTTAAAGCACTTATAAACGTGCTTTAAAAATAATTACAATGGCATTTCTATGAAAAATTGTGTCATCATGGGTTGAAGATTCGGAAAAGGTCGACCACGGAACGAAATATTTATATTTAATTACGGAGATAGAGAAAAAAAATTACGTTTCCGTCGCAAATTTATATTTTTGTGTATTTTGGACTTATCGATTTCACACAGGAACTTACATTTGACAGGAGACACTGTTTACACTGACTCACACGAGTATGCTCCACCGATCACCGTGAGTCTCGGTGAATTTTTGTTGACAGTTGGCCAGTAGCAAAATGGTTTCTCTGTGCATTGGTGTTCTTTCTCGGCTTGGCAAATGATTCATCGTGTACTTGAAAACGAAGCCGCTGTCATTTATATTTTTAAGGTTCACTGTATTCTGCCAACCTCTGTGAAGTGCTACAGGCTTTCATATGCAAAATATACCGTCGAACGATTGTGGTGCTTCGTGCCAGCCGAATACAACAATCTTCTAGCATCTGTTAATTAAGGTAAGTTTTTTACACAACGGGGGTCACCCCCTGGCTAGGACCTTTTGGCTTTTCTGGTTTGGAGATTTCGTTAGGTTTAGTTTCGTCATTTTTTTTTGCGTGTTTGTACCCCAGTCCACTTTGTGCAACCACTGTTGTTGGTAATTGGGAGTTAAATCTCCGTAATGGCTTATTTGCGATGGAAGTGAAGGCGAGATTCGCTTGAAACATCCCAAAATACACTAGAACAACTATTTTTGTTAGTTTCCGTGACCGACCTTTTCAGAATCCTCACCCTTTCTCGATATAAAATAACTGTACATGACAGAGATATCAATGATAAGTAACAGTAACCTGGAATAGTTTGTTGACATCGTGAGACTGTCTTTAGTAGGCGGGAGAAGACGCGGTTAAGTAGGAGTTTGGCGGGAGAAGTATGTATGAACAACTACTTTGCAACGCCAGTAAGGGGACGATGAACAGCCTCCACCATAATGGTACAGCCCCGCAAGCGAGGACAGCTACACTGACCCACCTGTCATCAAGCACTTTCTCCCCAAGATCTAAACATCAATGTTACGTCCAATATTGCTTAGGGTGATAATAATATCCGGGCTTTAAAATCCCACTATACACTTAAGAAGACGCTTTGTCCAGTAATATGTGCAAGAATCTCACCACGTACGTGACGCGAATTTTACAGTCTCTTGCGGGTCACATAAGTTGACACGGCGACTCAATGCGGCGGGGCTTATCTTAAAAGAAACACCATTACTAAATCCGGGGCCACTTGAGGGTATGTTTGGTCTGTACGGGAAATTTATATTGTAACTAAATACTTGGGCTACTTTAATATCAGGAAAAAAAATAGAAAATACAAACGCATCACATAATATCCAATAAACATCTGACGAAAGGTTAGGTTAGACCGTACGCTTTAGCACCCCTTTCCTTTGGTAATTTGAGCATCGAGTGCTGGTTAGAATTTAAATTGTATTTACAAAATGATCCGTGACACCTAGCAACAAGAGTCTGAAAACCATGTCATTATAAGCACAGATTCGACCACTTTTTTTTATTGATCCGCGCCCCCGACCGGGAAGATCACTCAACCCAAATACCAGACACGGCGGCCTCTGGTACCAAGTATGTACTTCCTTATGACCGGTACTTCACCAACCAAGAGGGTTTGATGCGGAGTAGGATCCTCCTATGCTAGTTCTCACTAGAATATTTGGAAACATATGAAAGTGCAACTGTTCATTGTTACTGAATTCTTATTTACCAATTAAAAAGGTAATGACTGGGTGGCAACTCATCATCGTTGACCCGGGGGAGTACTTGACGTTTGGAATAATAATTACATACAATTACATCTTATTATCAAGTGATTCCAATATTAAAAAAAAAGGCCGAGTGGTTTTGGAACTGACAAAAGCATGGAGAGATTCACTAGTGTAAGTTGGCGGTGAACAAGGGAGAAGTGCGAATCTCCGAGCGCTGACCCACACTCCGACCAGCCAGCTAGTTAGACTGCTTCCTTGTCTTAACACTTTACTCTCATGTATCTTCAAAGCTCCTCTCTTCTCGTGCCTCCTTAAAACTGATACGAATTTGTATAAGATGGCTTCAGTAAGTAGTCATTATTTTTCATTATTTTATTTATTATGTTGTTCATTTCCTTCATCTTAGTGAACCACTGCCCATATTCCTAGCAACTCGCTATGCTGTGTCTGTATCATAGAGCTCCTATATTCATTACACAGTCTTGTCATTGTCAGGGTGCACCCGGCATGGCGATTATGCACTTCACTGTCTCTCTTCCTCTCAACGCTTTTATGCTTCGTCAGTTTGCTGCACCCCATCTTGTGCTGGCTGGCGTCTGTTTACCTTATCGCTAGGTATTGTTATATAAATTACTTTTTCAAGGCTGTGGTGTCATTTGTCTTGATATACCGTATATACTAATTAGCGAAAAGAGAAGTAGTGGCGAATGTGTTCTCCGAAAGCATGAATTGTGCAGGGTGTGGGCAGCGGGTATGTTTTGTTATATAAACAAAAAGGTGTGTACACATAACTGCGTGACTTCATAACGCAGGTGCTAATTCAGGTCAGTCACCTTTAAAGAGTCGTATTGTACAGTATGTGAGGTGTTGCCATACTGAAGAGACTCATGCTCCAGTGATACAAGCAGTTCCTAAATGGCCAGTAAATACGAGGCAGATCTAACAAGCGTAAGTAACCTAGAGGTGAGAGTAGCTGTACGGTCGCCCGCCATAACATTTTGGGTCATCTTGTGAATGTAACACGTGGGGAAATAATTAGTGGGGGTGAGCGAGGGTCCAAAATACTGAGGAGGGCTGTATATATATTTCACAAACGAATTCTAAAATATGATTTCAGTGTGGTTTCTTTAGAGATTACTTGAATATGTTTAGTCACAATTAATAAAACTCAAGAATTTATCTTTGTTGAGTTATAGTCCATCCTGGGAAAAGATTTTGGATCCAGGAAGCCAACCAGAACACGAACGCAGTAAGGGTGTGGTATAAAAGTCTCAACAGACACCTCTTATGGGCGTTGTGGTCATGCTAGAGCAGTTTGCATGACTTCCTTGTGTGACACCCCATTATGTAGACACCTCAGTGTTATATTCCGTATAAAAATGAAAGTGATCGTTATGTTGTATCATATATTTGTCTGTTCACACAATAATTGTGACGTTAAGAAGGCCACAACTGCAAAAACATTACTTGAAAATCCCCCGGTCGTTTGTACCTTTAGCAAACACTGTCGTAAGATCATATGTATAATGTTGAGCGATATTACATTAACATTACTGTTCCCAGAGAGGATTATAGAACAAAGATTTGTCTCGTCAGACCTTTTGCCGTCTACGGAAATCACTTCTTTTACGCAGGACGTAGTGCCCACTTTCTATATTATTTTTACACCTGCACTGTATTACCTCAGATGTAGACTGCAAAACGTTATCAGTTATGTCGCCAGTGAATACGGTTACTGGGTATACATTGAGGATGGAACAGAGATAAGCTACGACCATAACCAGAATACAGTATTAAGCTTCTATAACACACACCAACCATCTCTATTAGTAAGTCCACTCACCTGGATATCAGTAATCACACGACCAAACAGCATACAAGTGGAGGCACGAGCCCACCGTAAGAATGCCAAGTAAAGCTGTTGACCAAATAAGGGCACGACTATGGCAGTATGAGCGGGTGGGGGCCAGAGTGACCATGGAATGTTACGCAGCTTCTCAGGACAAGACATCTTGTAACTCTACCATGTCGGTACAGATAGGTCGTTTATTCCAACTTGGAAGACTGGCTACGCTGCTTTGCATGAGTGGGTACACTGCTTTACATGACAGACACGCTTCTTTGGCCAATAGGTCATGTTACTTTTAACTTTAGACGCCAGCCTTGGGATACCCTATTATTGCCTTACACTGGCGGGGGCATTAATACCAGGACACCTACCCCTACTACCACTCGACTGACTTTAGGAGTTTAGGTTGAGAGCATCACCATCATGGTACAGGAGGGAGGCGTGGTCTCGTCCACCGTCATCCCATTATCCAAGATTCGATTAACCCATTCTTATTAGCCCAAAACGACGCGTGGCGTTTGATATACTGCCAGCATTTCTCTTAATTTATGGGAATATATTGGCTGTTTATGTATACACAATTTAAAAAAATAGCATCTTCAATTTTACTGCCCATACGGATTTGATCTATAACTAGAAGTCGGTTATACCCAACTCAGAAATTACCTTTTTATGGTTACATGTAACGTTTATGGGAGGGGAGGCGGAGTTAATTCCCTCACTCGACTGTGTCCGATTCAATTTCTTACGGGATTTTTTACAACTAATCTTTAATACTACGGAAACGAACAAATATGAGGCTGTGGCGTATATTATCTGTATAAATTTTTTTATTTATATATTTCTTTAATATTTTATTGCTATCTTCCTTTGAATTGTATCCGACTCATGTTTTTTTACACAAGTGTTTTTTTTCATGAATATTTACAGAGTATTTAAAGAACATTAATTCTAGATATGACATTCAGACTTATTTGGGCAACTATTTTGTGTGGCTGTACATTTCATTTACACCGTTCTTCACGGATTTTGCTCAACATATTTAAGAGGTGAGATCCTTCCTTAAAATTGTTTTGACACCGTCCATGGTGCTCGAGGTATTGCGGAAAAAGTCATTGTCTGAATATGTTTATTATTACATATACGGTATAATGGGTTCGCTTAGCAGAGCATATGTAAGTAGGAGTACACGGACAAAAACAAACTAAACAAAATCCAATGAGTTTAGATTTAAAGTCCTTGCCCTGTTAGATTATATTAAAGGTATTTACTGTTGTTAGAATAACTTGGTTGGAAGTTTATACGAAAACTGAAATAAACAACAATCCCTCTACCCCGCTCCTCGTTCACTAACATGCTTGTGGGCGCCAGCAGAGCCGCCTGGACGTCAACGGTATTCGTTGCGTTTCGTTTATCGGCGGGCAAGCGATAAACAACGAATACTTTACGCTCCACAGGGTACGGTTAGACTTTACTACAGGCAAGAACTAGTTTTTATTTCACAGTTGATAGTAAAATTCTCGCGAGGAATTGTTTTTAATGTTGATGTGCATTGCTTGAAGTGTATGCTGATATAACTGCAATATCACTTGTATGTTTTATTGAAAACCAATGAAGAATGCTACTAGTGGTTGAGTGGAGTAAAGTACCACAGGAGAGGTTGTTTGATAAAAGAAGGTCATGTTAGATGCTAATGAGTATTGTCTGGAGGTGTGAGGATTATACAGCGCGAGTTATTGATATAAATGTAAATTTACTTACAGTGGTTTTACTGGACCAGCTGGAAGTTTAAAGATTGCGCATTTCCTTGTACAAATGCGGAGGGTTGTCTACCAGCAGTGACAGAAGAAGTACTTGAGTAGCTGGTGCTGTTCCGAACACAATAATTTTTCTTTCGTGTCATTCAGTATACGACATAGCAGTTTCTTGACTGCTGGTATTACAAGGCAGCATTTGCGACGTAACTACGACAAATGATAGACAGTAGGTTGTCTTCAGTGATCTCTGCCTTCAGTTGATGTGACCAAGAACATCTCCAGTTGCTGCGTTGCAGCTGCGACTAAATAAAGGAATAGGTGCATAGTATTTGGGATGACAACCTTTTCCGCCAGTTGTGGCGCAGCAACGGAGAGGATCGGTAGGGACGATGGGTGGCGGGGCAGCTGGGGTCTGCCGTTCACATTATTTATCTATACTGTAGAAGCGTAAAAAGTTCCCCACTCTGTGGTGAGGAGTTGGGATATGAACGATTTAAGTATGGGAAATGTGATTTAGATACGGGTGTAGTGGGTGAAGGAATGATTGTAGGATGTAAGAGAAATGACATGGGAGCAGTATGGCCTGAGAGAACACAATACCCCCCTCCTCCATGAAGCGACCTTCACCAGTTGGCTGCTAAATAAGGCCCTGAAGAGGCAGGAGCCTCGGGCTGGGTGCTTATAGGATGACACATCTTTTGCAGGAGTCCGCTGGTTTGTATTTTCCAGTAGCCTTCACCATTCCCCAAAGCGGAACTATAAGTTTACACGTGACTTATTTACTATTTAATAAACTTCGATGTATAGCTTTCATGTCCATAATCATTAGACTTTGATCAATGTCTACTAAAAGAACTTTCTGCTGTTATTTTTATATTTTTTTATGATGTATTTTATTCACCGCATTTCTCTGTCACCTTCGCTCATGAACCTTTGTCCTTCACGTATGTCTCAAAATTTTTTGAAAATAAAGAAAATATTATTTAAATACATGACCCTATTGTCCACATTTATTCTCTTGTGATATTTCCTGTGCGACTCCTCCTTACTCCGCCAGGTGGCTGTCCATACTGAGGTGACGTGTGGTGGAGGTTGGTGGTGGTGATGGTGGAGGTAGGTGGTGTTGGTGGTGGTGGTGGAGGTTGTTGGTAGTAAGGGGTTAGTGGTGGTGATGGTGGAGGTTGGTGGTAGTGGGAGTTAGGTTGCATTTACACCAAACGAGTCGAGTCGAGTCATTAGTCATTGGTTCGAATCATATTGACTCATTCCCGTTCACATCGAAAGAGTCAAAAAGTGTCAAGTTTCTCAGCCTGATTTCGAGCAGTATGGACACATTCTCTCGCTGAACTATATGCTCTATTGTGGGTTTGGCACCGAAGGAGGAGGAGAAACCGAATGTGGAAACATGAAGTCAACACCAAAAGACCAGATTTTGGTGCCTTTAGTCATTCATTCTCAGACTTGGTGAACCATCCAGACAAATTCTACAATTTCTTTAGGATGGCAACTGAAAACTTCAGGAAGTATAGAGAGCAGGACGCTCCCGAACTAAATTTATTAAATCCTGCAGCTGCATGATGATGCTGTTCATACCACAACTGACTCTCGATAACTGACGAAAAAATGGATCCGGCCGTATATATGACTCGACTCGACTCGGCGTGACTCGACTCTCCCGGTGTGAACGGTTTCTGCCAAAATACATATTATTTAATGTGAACTGCAATGACGAGTCATGATGGTGGTGGTGGTGGTAGTAGGGGTTAGTGGTGGTAGAGGTTGGTGATGGTGGAGGGTTAGTGGTGACTGGTGGTGATGGTGGAGGGTTAGTGGTGACTGGTGATGGTGGAGGGTTAGTGGTGACTGGTGGTGATGGTGGAGGGTTAGTGGTGGCAGTAGAGGTTGGTGGTAGTGAAGGGTTAGTGGTGGTTATGGTGGAGGTTGGTAGTGATGGATATTGGTGATAGTGGTGGAGGTTGATGGGGGGTGGAGGTTGGTAGAGGGGGGTTGGTGATGGTGGAGGGGGGGGTTGGTGGGATGATGAAGTTTAGTGGAGTGGTGCAAGTTAGTGGTGGTGATGATGGAGGTTAGTAATGGTGGTGAGACGAAATTGGTAGCAGTAGAGGGTGGAGGGGGGGGGGTGGAGGGAGGACTGACCGACATCATGGCCAACGCTCGAAAACTAGGTCTCCAACACTGCCTCCTCTAACCCCAGTCTTTACTAATTTTTGTCACATTTCACTAAAATCCTTTGATAACTCCATAGTATCACTACTGTACTTCCCTGAAATCACTGCCATACCTCTTTAATATCCCCCACCTACTCGTAGGTTTACTCCGGTGCCGTCATCGGAGTCCTCTGTAACTTGCACACTTCACTAATACAGTATTCCTATCCGGCGTATAATCCTCCACTATCGCTCTCAGCAAAGTGAAACTAATTTGTCTTTTTGTCGTGATAAAGTATTTTTTATGGTCCTTCTATATTCTCCGGCTTAGACAGACGTGTCACTCCATTTATCTCATTATTGGATAATATACTGACTAAATTTACCCAAGTGAACTCAGACATCTTGCAAACAGCTTCCTTTTAATAGATATAAGTTTGTACTCTTGTAAAACCCGTCTCAACGCACAATAATGATTACTGATTTCCATACTTGGTCCTCCTCGACGCTGGCAGCGACAGGAGACACGGGGCAGTCCTGGCGGGGTCAGAGGTCGGAAACGCGAGAAAAACTCGCTTGGAAAGGTGCGCCTCCCCTTCAGCTAGCAGGCAAGACAATAATGTCAAGCTGGCACCTCGTGGATCTGCCTACAGTGAGTTGGAACTCTGAGGCACTAAATGTGTGAATGCACGAGAGAACAACTTGCCTGTGGCACTAAGGACGATTCCTGTAGAGATCAGTGAGGTCTAGTGTGAAGGTTCCCCCTCCCCCACCCCGGACTCCTGAATTGTTGAGATGTACGAATTCTGAAGAACGGGGTTTGGAGGAGAAGTGCACGATCCCAGTGTTCTTTGTCCTGACAAGAGGCCATGACATGATATGGAAATCTTGGCACGCGGTCACGCTATCCCACAGAAACTCCCATCACTTCCGCGACTAAGCAATGAGAGGCACACACGTAGCCGAGTACTAAGAGTTGCAAAACAAGGGTCCGAAAGAGTGTTCAGGATGAGTGTCGAGTTATGAGTGAGGAGGAGATGGCGGGGTGGAGGTGTGGGAGTAGTCAGGGTACGATGGTAAGATTTGTCTACTGAAGGGAGGCTGTATTGCTTTACATTAACATATTTGGTGTTCATTGGCTATATTTAAAATCTATCACTACGAGTAGTGGACAGGACCATTTTTATGAGTTTACGGCAAATGTGAGACCATCCTGCCTCCCACAAGTCTCGGGGCGACAGGAGTTCTTGGGGTAAGCCACAGCACCTTAGTTGTTCTTGGCAGATGACCCCATTAAGCCGGTGGTAAGACAGCAGACTGGCAAGTAAGTGATTCTCGAACAAGCAGAGCAGCGGTTGGCATCATGAAAGTGGACTGTTGCTGCCTGTCCCACACTGACGTAGCTTGGAACTAATTCTTGGTCGTCATTGTTTTTAACCCAAAGTCGTGCCAATGGGACCTATTTTCACCTATCACCTTCATGGGTGGTGACAGCAAAATCTGATATATTACTATTTATCAAATAAAACTGACTCTGGCCCTGCAGCAGGAGTGGATAAACAGTAAGTGTGAAGTTTCTCACTGTCACTGACACCTGAGCTCCTCATGCAACGTCACACCTCGTAAATGTGTCGCAACTCCTCCAGGCACGACCAGTCTCTTCACTTTCCGGGTTATTATCACACTCAATTTTATGGACGAGCGACGGCAAATCTGTCGTAGCGTCGCGTTGGCGTTATGCTAAGTAGGTGTGTATGTAGGAGGAATTTGCAAGAGACGTATGTGTAGGAGGAAGTTGTGAGAGATAGGAAGCGATCTATTGGCTAAGATAAACCGTATTTGAGTATAATGAAGTGTTAAATGAGGGCCAAGCGTGAAGCTGATGACGGAGGAGGACGCAGGGGAGTGGCACCCAAGAGACCGATTTAAAGTGACAGTATAGCAAAGGAAGAGTGTGTGAATAGGCGAGTTGTGAGCAAAAGTAGTTTATAAAATGAAAAGTGTAGTGAAGGCGGATTGTAATAGTGTTAGCTTGGTTAAATTATGTTGATTAGGTAGGTTATGTTTAGTTCGGTAGGGTAGGTTAAGTTAGGTTAGTTATCTAGGTTGAGTTAAGTTGGTTAGCCACGTTAGGCTTCTTTCACACGATGGGGTTCTTCGTCGCACCTAGATGCGGTCGCCCCACCGGAGAGACGACGGTTTTCTGCCGCACATTCGTCCGGCTGCCGCGTACAGTGAACTTTGGACTCTTGTTTGCAGTGAGCAGTGAACACGGTACCGGACAAGTCCAGTAGGACACAGCACATGCAATCCGGCGTCGGACCGGCGAATTCGCCGCAACCGCATAGTGTGAAGAGGAACATAAGAACTATCAGTCGACTGCTATGTCCGGCACCGCACCGCATCTGGATGCGGCGAGAAACCGCATAGTGTGAAAGGGGCCTTAGGTTAAGTTGGGTTAAGTTGGGCAATTCAGATGTGTAGATCAGCTTAGGTTTGATTAAGTTTGTATTAGATTAAAAAATGTAGGTTAGCGCAGTTCAAACATGTAAGTGCTTCTCATGGGTGGTAAATGTTCAACATACTGTGACATTCCTTTACGGGTAAATGCTCAAGTAAGTGAAAGTCTGGTTTATGTGTCTTCCATCTGTCGATACGAGACACATTAGTCAGCCAGCCACAAGTGTAGTTTTGTCTGTGTGTGGAGAGATTAAAATTTTTTCCCTTTGTGAGGGAGGACAATATACTGAACATTGCCATATAACGATCATGAGCACAATGAGCAATCGGCCAGGAGGTACACTTCTTCACCTGGACGCGTGACAGAAATTGCTCACTACCTCCTACCTGTTGAGATCCCCCTGACGTAGCCGCAGAGGACGGAGGACGTCTTTGTGGGTCCAATTCTGAATACTTTTATCTCGAGAGGTTTGAGTGAAAAACTCTCATGGGTGTTTTTAGTGGAATCTTTGCCCGTCTCCGATGAGCGACTCTCAATAGATGTGGCAGAGAAGGAAGCGGGTGGAGTGGGAGGAGGTATTGTCTGCTAACGAGGTGGATTCTGCAATTGAATTTACGTGACAAAGGAGCTTAAGAGTGATTTCCAAACTCACTTCTCCGTCCAGTGTTTGTGTTGCACGGTGGGCTCCTAGCTGGCTTCACTACTCCGCTAGTTAAAATACTCTCTTGTTCACGAGTCTGCTGGGTGTTCTAAAGGCCAAGTAAAAGTAAATTATTCACTAATTAATAAGGGTGGAATACAAATATTGTGACGACTATCTTTTGTTCTGGATGAAAAATTACAATGACTCGCATTGTCCAACGAGTTAATTCATACAAGTCATACAGCCGGAACTTTACTACCACGAACATCTTACTGGAGGCCCAGCTCAGTGACGTGGAAAGTTTACATCTTGGGTTACTGCACAGGTAAATTACGCCATACTTCGACTACACTTTCTCACGCAAGCAGACTGGTTACGAGAGACGTGATCACGTTATCCAGTACACCGTGGCGGGAAACGAACTGACGTACCCGAGGCGCTCCAGTCAAGCTCACACTACAGCCCTGCCCGCCGTCCACTGCCGCGCGCACAAGGAGTGTTGGGGTGGGTGCTCTAGTGTTGGCTCTTGAGCACCACTGACTATTGACGTAAAGAAACTCTTTAAGTCCTTGACCTTACCAGTCTCTAAGACAGACAGACAGACACACGTTTACACGGTAATTACACTTTGTACATAATGTTAATAATGTTAAATATTAATGAAGACGTACTGTAAAAAGAGATACTAATACAATATAAAGAATAGCAGAATTTACATGTTAATTTACTAGCAGACTGCTGGGGTGCAGGGCCGCCACTCTCAAACAGGTAACCCGTAAGAAATTCTCGTAGATAAAGTAAAAAATGTATTATAAATTTATTTCTAACAACAATCCGCTAAAGAATGATCGAATTATTATTTTAATTACAGTGTTTACCTCGGCCTATCCGTCCCACTTGCCACTACCTAGCAGCTCTACGGGTACACTCGCTCCTACGCCGCACTGAAGCAGACAAGATTAAAGCAATATTCGAGATGTTATTTTTATTTCTGTACTTTATAACTTAAACCTGTTACCTGTTTTTTATAACTAAACTTGTAACCGTACTTTAAACTTTAACCTTTACCCGCACTTTACACTTAATTAAGTACTTCACATATTACACTTAAACAAATCATCTTAACCTGAGCCTTTCGGAAGTAACGTCTGGCTCTGTTGTAAGTCAAGAATTACATCATTCATATCCGGCGTGTCTGAATAAACTTCCTGATTCCTGAATTATCCTGAAATAACAAATTCTGCTTTGTATATGACGATGGATACCATAATATGTGTGTTGTTGTTGTTGTTGTTGGTGGTGGTGGTGGTGTTGGTGGTGGTGGTGGTGGTGGTGGTGGTGGTGTTGGTGGTGGTGGTGGTGGTGTTGTTGGTGGTGGTGGTGTTGGTGGTGGTAGTGGTGTTGTTGTTGTTGTTGTTGGTGGTGGTGGTGGTGTTGGTGGTGGTGGTGGTGGTGGTGGTGGTGTTGTTGTTGGTGGTGGTGGTGGTGTTGTTGGTGTTGTTGGTGTTGGTGGTTGTGGTGGGCAAGAAGAACACCATAATATGCCTGTGTTGTAGGTGGTGGTGGAGGACTAAAGAAGCACCACGATACACCGCCAAAATCAACACAAACCACCGAGGGAGACGAACAATGGACTCTTGCAGCTTCCAGACGGAGCTAATTGGCTAATGACTGATAATGCCTGATTAAGGTATTAGGGAACTGCTGCAGGTGCGGTCTAGCGAGGCGGAGGAGTCAGTGAGGAGAAGATTGGAGGAGGATGGATGGATGGAGGGAAGAGGAGTAGAGATGGATGACAGAAGAGGGAAGGAAGCACAGGAAGCAAGAGCAAGAAAGGGATAGGGAGGATAAGAGAGAGGGAAGGGCTAAAGAAAGGGGGAGAGAAGAAGCTTTTTTCATCCTAGTGATATCCTGACTCTGTGAGGAAAATGAGGAGAGGTGTGAGGAGGTGACGGAGCGTGATGTCGAGAGAAGATCAAGGCTGTGCGTTGGGGGGAGGAGGAAGGGGAGGGCGGGGTTAGTGGTGTGGATAGAGGTTCGTGATGAGAGGGGCAGCAGACGTGAGGGGTGTTGCTATATTTAATCCTCCTGTACCCTCATTACTCCTCCTCACCATCCTCAGCATACCACCCTCTTTCTCCTCTCCCCCCACCCCTTCTCTTGCACTCCCCTCCCCTCCGCGTTCTCTCACACTTCGCTCTCTTCCCTCTCAACCTCTCTTTCCTTCCAGTCCACCATGTTCTCTCCTCTCCCACACTGTCTCCCGGGTTACAGCCTCCCTCCCTCTCTCCTTCCTTCCCTCCCTTTCCCTGCAAACTGTCCCCCTTCCCCTCTCTCTGCCAGCATATCTTCCTCACTTCCACTTCCTTCCCTCGCTCCCTAGACTCCTCTGCCACCAGTTTCTCAATGGCATGCTTCTACTACTTCCTGCTTTCCCTTCTTGGCGTGTGCGTGTTGCTCCTTTCCTCCCTCCGGCGTCCCCGTACCTGGCTCTATGTGGGTGGTAATGACAAGGGCAGCTCTAGTCGCCTTTAAAGTTCACAGCACACGCCCCCTCACGCCTGCACCACCACCACCATTACCGCACTAGTTCTCCTTCCCATACACACACACACACACACACACACACTCACTCACTATCCTCTACTATCTGTCCTTTTTAAAACCAAGTAAAATAATCACGTCGACTCCTGATATGTGTTACCATGATCGGATGAAGTTGTCCGTTTTCATACATACTGTACAGGAGGTGTCGGATTGATGATGACAAATTTCTTCAAGTCACCAGCCAAAGCCATCGCTAGGATCGCCCTCTGTTTCTCTGTAGGTTGCATGATAAACACTTTCCAAATTTGTATTTGAATATCCGGATGTTTAAGGTAATAATACAAAGTCCCTGAAATTATGAGAGGGTCAGCAACAGTAGCAATATGTCTCTAGCTGTTATGAGAACTTTTGCCCTAGATGCTCCTGGTCGAACGTTTATGCCAAGGACCTTCCTGCTCAGCCGTTTTGTTCAGGTTGGACGTCTCTTGCAGTAATTTAAGCTAAACAAGTTAAATCGTTGAGCTTGAAACGTACGGTAACCGTCGGGCTATTTACCTGGCCGTCACAGTACACAGCTCCAGAGGGTTGTCCTGTGGTGTGTCATCAGCTGTCTCCTGTGACAACACTTCCAACAGAAGTGGAAGCTCAGGTGACTGGCAAGCGTCCCTCATCACGACTCACCGCCTCATCTGCTGTCTGTCACCTGAGGCTCTCACAGCCGGTCTCACCTGCCCTGTCTATCATCATACTAGTGAACCTGATACCTCGTCATTACCACGCGTCACGCTAGGCAACGAGGCGCTCGGCCGCTCACCACACTATTCTTGTTATGTTTGTGACGCACTGCTATAACGTACACTATCACCACTAATCTCTGACTCTGTTATTACAAAGATATCATCATCATTACCAATCACCAGTAACGGCACCAACATTGTACACCATCTAGTGCACTGGTCTCCACAATTGTTATTACTTCTCGGGAAATCACACGTCAACCTGACCACCGATCCTGATCTCTTAACACCGACATCCTCCACCCTTCTCTGTGCTGATCCCTGAGCGTCAGGCCCGTAGGAAAATCAGGGTCCACTGACATTGAAAACATAGCCATCCTCGCGGGCGTTAATGAGGGCGCGACCTATCCCCGCACTGAAAGCCGGAACCTCATATCTTCAATGACAGCACTATTGCGCTAGCGAGGCTCAAATGCCGCTCTCCCTCCTCCCCTAGCCACCGTGGACAGGCTAGAGCAAACTGATGACATTCTTGTTAAGTTTATTTGGATCCCGTCACATATAGGAATAACTGCCTGTGACACTGTTGATCGGCTTGCCAAAGAAACGACACAAGAAGAGGACATTGAAGCCACCCTCGCCCTCTCCCTCAACCATCTCAAATCCCGCATACACGCCGCACAACGAGAAGCATTCGACGAACATTGGAGACACCTGAAACAACAGGGTAGCGCCAAACTACGCCACTATAACGCAGTAACTGGTGATGACGACCGCCACTACAAAGAGTATCAACCTCCAACTTGGTCCCAACAGATTGCGTACATGAGACTGCGCCTAGGGTACATGTACCTATGGGAGTACATTGACAACCCAGAGCCTGGCCGCAATATTTGTAAACTTTGTGGTCAACCCGACTCTCACACCCTCTCTCACTACATCCTCACTTGCCCTTTGACTTCCTACAGGTCCCAAGCCGTTACCAACACCTCGTCCCTCTCTGACCAGATATCCCTCCTCTCAGAAACATAAACGGATGAATTGTACCTGGAATCCCCCCTCCAAACACATACACACACTCCTCCTTTCCCACTATATGTAACTTGCTGATAAACCCCATGGCCCTTCAGGCACTTATGCCCTTAAGATTCCCGGTACAATTCATCCGTTTATGTTTCTGAGAGGAGGGATATCTGGTCAGAGAGGGACGAGGTGTTGGTAACGGCTAATGCATGAGTCAAGAAGGCAAGCATGAACTCCACACGCTTCCCTGTTGGGCGCTGTAAACGCTTCTGTGCTTCGCCTATGCTTACACAGGATGCAAAGGGGTGTCCATAAACTAGCCTCCTGGCGTGGCAAATCGAAATCAGAATCTGTGTTGACTTTACTCCTTCAGACCCCCTCCTACCCCTTGAGTCTCCTAGAAAAGATAACGAGTGATAAGAAGGGTGAGGTGGGCAGGGTGCCGTCATGAACAGGTGGTGGTAGGCCTCCTATCGTACCATACAGTACCCATATGAGCCCCAAAACCAGGAAGACATTCATCATGACGGGGCGGAGAACCTGTTAATTCTTAAAGACTATAAAATGTTTTCGTTCAACTAAAGTTTACATGTTGAGGATGAATTAGATACTTTCGAAATGGAAGGGCTGAAAGGGCCTCTTGTGTTGTGAGGAACGTTGAATGGTTATATTATTAATAAAATGTAACAATGAGGACATTGTGTATAATAAGGAAGCTTCACAGATATGACGAATAAGAAAGTTTTGATACATAACTTAAACAAATGTTAAAATCAACAAAGAAAAAATGAAGCAAGTATTATAAGAAAGAATTTATCCACACTAGACACATAATTCATATTAGAGACCGACTGTGTAGGCTGAGAGTGAGAGGTGTTGGAGACGAAGTGGGACAACGTGTGCCAATAGGTTATATAAGAGGCTTGTCCTCCTCCCACCTCCCTGCCTGAACACACTCCAGTTATCACGCCTCTCACCAACTCGCCTCCAACACACCACTAAACCCGATAAACATATCTAAACACAACTAATGGACGACACGTGTGAGATCAACAATACCAGTGTTACCAAAACGTACCATATATAAATAGTGGAACCAGGTGAAGATTAGGCACCCCAAATTATTTCACCAAAGATTAGCCAGCCTAGCGTTACCCTAACCCATCCTAATGTAACCTGATCTAATCTAACCCATCCTAACACAACCTAACCCCCAAAGCAACGTTAAAATGTTTAATCATTAGGTGAAATAAGCTGGGGTGCCTAATCTTCACATGATCCCATGAGAGTGTGTACTTTGCCAGCTTAATCATTGTGTACCACCAGCAACACAAGCGGTGGTAACACTAGGGTGGAGACGTCACCAGCAGTGTTCGTGATACTGTTGGCAGGGATGACGATACCGGAGTATGTCTGGCCGCCCACGTGAGGTCCCGCCACCACACCTCCGAGACAACAGGTGAATTACAACATCCTGCACTACATGTAGAATATATTTTAACGTCCGTGTGATGTGAAGCTAATATAAACTTGATAATAATGACGACGAGAACAAAACAAACAGACAAACCTGGCTATTTTATTTCAGCCCCGAGAACATGACCTAAAAACAATAATAACAAAATCCTCGAGCCCAAGTAAATGTCTCGGCAACATGACAAACAACAGATACAGTTACTAGTGGCCCTCGGAGTTAATTGGCGGCCGTTCCTAGTGTTACCATATCCCAGAAAGGCCACTCCAGTTGAACTTATTAAGGATGGGTAAGGAATCTCTTAAGCAGTGGATGAGTAAAGAGAAGTGGAGGAGGAGGGAGCAGTAAGGTACAATGGGACAGAGAACTGGATTGAGAGGAAATAGGAGAAGGTGTAGTGTGTGTGTGAGGGAACCCCGCATGTCTCCTGCTCTCACGGACCAGATAATAAACCCACACTGAATGAACTGCTCGAGATTTATCAGCGGAGTGGTGGGACAAACCTGTTATCTTGCCTCATTAAGTTATTGGTGTGTGTGTGTGTGTGTGTGTGTGTGTGTGTGTGTTGTCACTAGCCTCTTCTGTCTCCCCTCCTCTATTTTTCCTCGTGTGTTGCGGCGCCTCACTCAGCGGTGTCTTGTCGGCTGCCACCATGTCAGGTCATCGTCGTCAGTCTTAGGGTGTGGTGAGTGTGTGGCTCTGAATGTGGGCGGTAAGATGTGTATGGTCAGTCGTGGGTGGGCAGCTGGGTATATGAGGGGGAGGGTCTGGTATGTGGATATGGGTGGTTTGGTATGGTTTGTCGGATGTAGGCATGTGGATATGGTTGGTAGAAAGTCGAAATTTGGCTATAAGTAGTGTGTTTGGATTGGTGGATATGGGTGGTATGGTACAGGGGGGTGTATATAGACCTCAGGTGGATGTAGAGGGGCGTTAAGCCTTACAGATGAGACTCGTGGGGTGTTTGTAGAAGTTATCAGGGGCGGTGGGCAGAGTATATAGGTTAGGCGGCCACTTAGCATAACCTGGTTCAGATAACACCAGCGGTAGGGTATGGTCACTTACATACACACCTCTCTCAATCCCCCTCGCAGTCTGTCACACCCTCCCAGCCTCTGCCACACCCTCTGTCACACCCTCCCAGCCTCTGTTACACCTCCACGCTCCCTCCCAGCCTCTGTTACACCTCCACGCTCCCTCCCAGCCTCTGTTACACCTCCACGCTCCCTCCCAGCCTCTGTCACACCCTCCCAGCCTCTGCCACACCCTCCCAGCCTCTGCCACACCCTCTGTCACACCCTCCCAGCCTCTGTTACACCTTCTCCACGCTCCCTCCCAGCCACTCTCACACCCTCTCCACTGTCCCTCCATTCCCCCTCCCAGCCACTCTCCACTCTTCCTCCCAGCCACGCTTACAAGACATATCTTCCTCCCAAAGCGAAGAACGAAATGCTGAACGAAACGAAGAGCCTGACGGTGACGGCCTTGGTGCGAGCGAAGGAATCTACTGTAATTGTCTGTTAACATTATTTCTCTAAGCGGGTCACTGTACACCCTCTCGCTGATGTGATCGGGTGGGACGAGTACGAACACTTCCTAGAGCAGGGGTTCTCAACCAGGGGGGAATTTCCCCCCTCAGGTTTTCAGGGGGGGGGGGGGAACTGATACTAATATGGAAAAAAAAGGATTTTCAGTATTATATGCATATTATTTGGAATGCACTTTTTGAGGCAGACAATCTTGGAAAGGAGGGGGGAATGACATTCTGACATATGGTGAAAGGGGTGCATGGGGCAAACAAGGTTGAGAACCACTGTCCTAGAGTGTTTTCTTTAACCACTGTAACGACTGTGGTGGTGAAGAGATGTGGTGACTAAGATGTGGTGACGGTGAGTGTAAGGTGACGCCCTCTGCCCATTCACACAGACCCATGACACCATTAACAGCTCCTTTCCACAAGGCGGGATGTTCAGCTTAAATTTACGATTGTAAGCTCAGAAGATGACAGTAATTACGTGGGATTAAATTCACTCAACAGTTCAGCAAACCATATGCGGAAAACTCGATAAATGTAATGAATGTTGATTACGGGAACCACACACACACACACACACACACACACACACACACACACACACACACACACACACATACACACACACACGAAGACATCTGCAAACGGTTTGACTCGTGAAAGCAAGGAAAATCACTAAATGCAGCGATATATCAACAGCTTTCTGAAAATAAAAATGCGGGAATCGTTATAAAACAGAACAACAATAATAATGACTTTAAATTTCATTGAACACAAGGTCTCCTCTGGGAATCATAAAGCGTATATGTGAGGCAGTAGAGGGCGTATCAGTGAGGCAGGTGAGAGGGTGGGAGGTGAGGCAAGGCGTAGCGTGACCACCTCCGCCTCACGTTGCTCACACCTGAGTTTGTTTATGTTTACCTGGTGTTAGATCACTCACACGAGACTCTAGTTTATCACGTGGTGGCGCGCGTGGGACTGATGGTGATGGTTGTAGTGGTGAGGCTGGTCTGGTTATGGTTGTGGTGGTTGTGAACGTACATTTGTAACATCTGTTTAAATGCACTGAAAGTAAGCTATATTACAGTCACATGTGCGTTTTTGTCATGGAGAGAGAGAGAGAGAGAGAGAGAGAGAGAGAGAGAGAGAGAGAGAGAGAGAGAGAGAGCGCCCACTGGAAGCCCCCCCCTCCCTTCTCTACCACCACCACAAGCACCTTGACCTGCTCGTACCACACCCACCTAAACAAAATTAATGAACTTCAAGTTGCGGGAAAATACGACCTTTTTAATAACTTCTATATAGATGGAGTGTTGGTAATGGCGTGTGTGTAAGAGAGAGAAGGAGGAGGGAGTGGGTGGGGGTGGGTGGGTGGGTGGGTGGGGTGGGTGGGTGGACGTTAGAGTCGAGGCATGACAGTTCCCCAGGAGGAGGTCGTCTGTCTGGTCTTAACAGCTAGGTACACACGCCGGGCATTTCCGGTTATAGCGTTGGGGTGCCGCCGGTGAGGTAGAAACAGTGACACACACACACACACACACACACACACACACCATTTGTAACACCCGTTGACTGTTTCTATTAATAGCACCTGTTGACTGTCTCTCTTGTTATTTATATCCCTTGTTAACTGTTATTATTTATACATTGCTGACTGTTATCATGCCTTACTGTCATCACCTTATCTACCTGGCGTCACTCGTGTTGCCCTTTGCCCCCCCTGCTGGTGGCTGTCACCCATGATAGATGCCCGTCTTGTCACCCCCCGACCTTCACCCCAGCGCGACTCTCCACACTGCCTTTCTTCCCTCACATAGTGTTGGGAACTTTACCATACCTGTCGGAACTACTAATTATCACCGCTGATGGGGGGGGGACACAGGTGCTTTAACCTCGACCTTACTCGAGACACAAACTTCCGGTGGTACTGGGGAGAGTTTTTCTAAAGCCATGTTAAATGACAGTAAGTTTTTGTGGTTTTGGTCCGATATTGATTTCACTTCAAAGGATATCCCGTTTTTCCAGGAGCAATTTATCATTTCTGACTGACGATGATACATGCAGCCTCCCCCCCCCCCTCCAGTCTTTATAATAAATGGGACAGGAAAACTTGACGCCAACACGGAAACACACTTACGACAGGAACCTTACAAAAACACACACAACCGTTTCCCTGGCGTAATAAGCCACTTCCGGATGTGTGATGGTTGCCAAGATGAGGCGTGTGAGGCCGTGAGGGTCTCATGAGACTCCATCGACCACAAGGGTTGTCTCGTTAGCGGGAGAGCAATAGATATCTGTTCCAAGGACGTGGGATGTCATGGCACATAAATAATTGTTAATATCTACAAATACATTCGTCACATC
The DNA here is from genome assembly GCF_018991925.1 of Homarus americanus. Taxonomy (NCBI): domain Eukaryota; kingdom Metazoa; phylum Arthropoda; class Malacostraca; order Decapoda; family Nephropidae; genus Homarus; species Homarus americanus. The sequence goes on from NW_024746161.1 coordinate 7,548,078, forward strand.
CCCCCCCCCCTGAGCTAATTATTCAAATTATCCTTCATGCTGACTGGAAAGATTCTCGAACACACAGTAAACAAGGCCCTCCGCTCCCAACCCTCCCCAAGCTTTCCTTTTCACGTCTTTGTTAATAAACGCTTAAAGAAACCCGTGAACGAGGTATTATGGAATAAACAAAATATAGTACATGAGATAATTATTTGCTGAGGATTATTAACCACTTGTGTTAGGCTGAGACCTCCTGGTGGTGGGAGTCTGTGCGTACGAGCGTGTGTAGTAATTATTATTATTATTATTATTATTATTATTATTATTATTATTATTATTATTATAACAAAAACACCTGCTATCATCATTATTTGCAGTCGTATCCATTAATAGTTGCCGCTCCCCCCCCCCCCCTACTATCCTTTTTCCAGGTCACCTTCCTCTCTACTTCGGAAGCCGTCATCTCTCAGCCACAAACCCTCATCCGTGACAACGCCTCCCGGTCAGGTTACTCTAAGGCCTCCTTCCCTCGCCTCCACAACACCAGCTAAAACAGCCACTAAGCGCTCCCTCTACCTACAGTACATACCTAAGCGACCTCTTGTTTACTGATGGCTACAGTACTTACCCTCTCTTTTATGAACCTTTTGTGGGTGTTGTGTAAATTACTCCTTTAACTCTTGCGGATTTGTAAGTGATACAGAACTCTTTAAGACATAGTTTTTTAGGTTGTACCGAAAAACAACGTGAGTCTGGTGATACAAATGGACGCTGACATTGACTACCTGTCACTGAGAGCATTAAAAGAACGCACGAGTGGCTTTGTATATAACTTCAGCCATGATAATTTTTGCCTTTCGTTGCGTGAAGTGACTCATTCAGTGTTATGAGCGGTTACCTGGTAAGATCCTTACTGCCAGAACACCTGACACAGACACTCACAGCGTAAATTCCATTTTTTGGGGTCTGGTTTCTCGCACTAAATATTCACATAACTGATGCTTGCGGCGGAGTAATTCTCACAATTTGCGCGCCCTCGACCTAGAGTGGTGCAGCATACATCACTCCATCAATAGCGTAGAATTTTAGGAAATGCTTAAAGTAGAACAGCGACTGGATAGATTACAAGTATTAGTGTGAGAGAGAAGCAGCTGTTGGTGTCTTTAGTTTACACTGTATGACTCGTCACGTCTCCGGGGTATGAGGAGAGATAAGAGCTTTTTTGGTTCCAACTATTCCCGCCATTTTGATATTCGAGTAAGACGAGCACCAACATTTGATTTCGTATCGGACATTTTGAAATAAGAGAGAGATTCAGCTTCAGTTGTCAGAGGTCGAGTACGTGTAAGTCATCACAAGCACAAGTCACAATAGCAGGATGATGTTCACACGCTTCTGAATCACTTATAACGAAGTAATGGATGGAGAAGTATTATATTTTGTTCTTGAGTTTTAAAGCATAAGAAATCATTGTTTACCAGGAGCCTTAAACCTGAAGACTAAAAAAAGGACAAACGGTGTACATTCGTTTATTAATTTTGATATATATTCTATTCACCTCGTTGCCAGGGGGTGAGTTACTCTCGACATGGCTGGATCAGATTACAAAGTGGAGTGTTCTTGTGACTGTGCGTTAGAATCACCTCATCATGTGTATCTAGAGGTCAGATGTGTGACAGGGCAGTTGTTCATCAGTGCCCCGGTGGTGTGGGCGCCGGGACAAAGGCCAGAAGCGACCAACCTGAACCCACAAGCGCCAACACCTCGGACAGCCATGAAGGGTTGGAGGTTGTCGGTGTTGATCAGCCAGATGGGTTAGGTTTGGTTAGCTTAACTTTGGTTACGTTGTGGTAAATTAGATCTGTTAAGACTGATAATGTTATAATACGTTTTGTTATGTTTGGTTAAGTTAGATCATTGTGCTTGTGTACGGGGTCACCTCTCTGTTGAATACAATCGTCTGCCATTAACCAGATTTTAAAAGTGGTGTTCCCGCAGTGAAGGGGTTAACGTGCAAACCCTCCTAATTTAGACAAAACAAGGCCGTGAAGACCCTAACAGTCGCCGTTTGCAAATGTATTTGTTATATTGTTTCACATCTGTTCTCTAAATGTGTGGAAATGATACGGATCACCTGCACATTCTTCCCTCAACTTATTTCACCTAAAGGTTAACCAGCCACCCTAACGCTAACCTAACCTCATCTCAAATATTGTTAGGGTGGTTAGTCATGTGAAATAAATTGGGGGCAGAATCTGTAGGTGACCCAATGATACCGAGCAATAAAACAACAAGGGTATTCGTTAATTAAAAGATTATGCTCGTTTAATGAAAGATAAGTTCAACAAGACTCGGAATAAACACAATAATTTGAGCTGGGTAATCAAAACAAACGCCACACGACAACTGCCTATACAAGACTCATAACACTAATCATGGAACTCGACAGTAACTTAAAGTGAAGGGACATTAGGGTGATCAGGTTAAGAGATAAACAGCCATCATGACGAGTCTATTACAACCATTAGACTATAAAACGTCCATAAAGTGATAACATGCGAAAAACATAAACACTTCAAATGGTACGAGCAGAAGAGTTAGCAACGGTACTGGAAAAAAAAAAGACCACGAAACAGTTGAAGCTTATTACGGCCAGGTAGTGATTATAGGGTACACTTGTAAAACCTAGCAAGCAGTAAATATCCATTATGGGAGAACACATAATTATCTCACTCACGACAAGACTAATACCATCCTAGAGTGTTCATAAAACTAATTTTATATTAGACAAAAAAAATGGCGGCGAAACACAAACGGTATTAGATCGCGAGAGGACTATGAGATAGACTTTACAAGAGGCGAATAAGAATTGCAACCTAAGAGTACATTCTCCCGTCAATGGTAAACGATAGCGAAGAAATGCTAAGCGCCAAGAAAAATTATATAAAGGCCAAACAGCAATTGCAACAAATTATTTCCTGTAAGACACCAATGTTAACGATCAGAAAGACCAATATGAGATCAGATCGTATGAAGAAAGAGTACTCACTGGAACGTTGTAAACAAATGACTGTCGCAGTGCTGGGTGGTGTGAGCTCCGGGGTCCATCTTAGTAGTACTAGTGGGATACCCGGGATGTTTTGAGACCCAATAAGGATGTTTTATCAGTTAATAGAGCTGTCTGGCTACTCAGTGAGGATGTATCATTAGATCAATCTGATAATACCGTCAAAGACCACCCCTGGCGGGCGGTCGGTGGTGTACATACGATAAACCCACAACGTTTATGACTTTGTTTACTCATAACTACATGTAATAATCTCTTTATTACTATGAAGATCTAGATTATCATCCAACACACCTGAAAACGAAATTCTCCATCAATTGATCTACTTTGACTAAACGTAAATCCGCCTATAGTAAAGTTGTGAGAGAGGTTAACGTGAAGATTAGGCACGCCCCGCTTATTTCACCTGATGATTAAAGACCCTAATACTAAGCTAACCTAATCCACCCACAGGTAAACGTCGGGGTGTTTGATCATCAGGAGAAATAAGTTAAGATGCCTAGTCTCCAGGTGAGCCACAACAAACACAGATGAAGGGGTCAGGGTTAAGGTCAAGGGTCAGGTGGCTAACCCTAAAAGGTGTCGAGATCGGGGGATATTAAGTCGGTTTTAAGAAATCAATTTACCACGGAGAGGGACACGGGGTCATGTGTTTATGTCGGCGTTGTTAATAGTCAATTCCTCGCGGTCCTTTTCCCTTGTAGTTAACCCCTTTTGAGGACTAAAGGGTTCATTCACCTTCCACAGAGGGTTCAATCATCGTCCTAAAAGGTTCAATCATCGTCCTAAAAACTTAACCATCATTCTAAAAAAAAAAAAAAAATATTTCCTGTATCTTTCTAATCTTGAATGCTTAGTAAACGAACTGGGAGATACTAATGTGTGTGTGTGTGTGTGTGTGTGTGTGTGTGTGTGTGTGTTGCGTAATGTATGCTTATGTATCTGTATTGTGTGCGCGTAAAAGGGAGAGAGAGAGAAAGAAGTGCCCCAGTTTTCTCTCTAGGTAGGTGGGCATCAGTGTGAGCCAGTCATTAGAAAGTTTAGGTCGCCACCATCACTGCTGCCACTATCACTCATCACTACTATCAATATCCTCACTATCACTACTATCAATATCATCACTATCACTCATCACTACTATCAATATCCTCACTATTAATCATCACTACTATCAATATCATCACTACTATCAATATCCTCACTATCACGCATCACTACTATCAATATCCTCACTATCACTCATCACTACTATCAATATCCTCACTATAACTCATCACTACTATCAATATCCTCACTATCACTCATCACTACTATCAATATCCTATCACCATCACTACTATCAATATCCTCACTATCACCATCACTACTATCAATATCCTCACTATCACCATCACTACTATCAATATCCTCACTATCACGCTACTATCAATATCCTCACTATAACTCATCACTACTATCAATATCCTCACTATCACTCATCACTACTATCAATATCATCACTATCAATCATCACTACTATCAATATCCTATCACCATCACTACTATCAATATCCTCACTATCACCATCACTACTATCAATATCCTCACTATCACCATCACTACTATCAATATCCTCACTATCACGCATCACTACTATCAATATCCTCACTATCACCATCACTACTATCAATATCCTCACTATCACTCATCACTACTATCAATATCCTCACTATCACCATCACTACTATCAATATCCTCACTATCACTCATCACTACCACCACTACAAATACCATCGTCAACACCATTACTATCATCATAACCATCCTCACTGCCTTCAACACTAATACCACCACAACCACTATCACCACTACTACCACCACCCAGGTTACAGGTGTCCTGATAATGAACCGGGTGTCACTGACATACTACTACCTGAGCTTTACCTGGCCTCGATTCTGGGGTCTGACACGAAAAAAAACATGTTGATCTTTTGTGTGTACCATAAGTGTGTACCGCCAGAGGTCCTAGACGATACAGCCACATTTTGTACCGCCAATTTACACAAGAAAAGTAAAACAATAAATATTTACCCTGGCTAAGTGTCACCTCACTATGCCACACAACTGGGGACGTGGACGTGAACCCTGGAAGCTGGGAGAATCATACCAGACTATGTGAACCTCAGTTTTCAGTTGAGTGTATCCTGAAGAATATATGGGATTGACGAGCCCGTTCGTGATGGTGATGATGGTAACGGAGGAAGTGATAATGGTGATGGTGGTGATGCTAGTGGTGACGACGGTGACTATCTCCCAGCGTCAGCAACAGGTAGACAGCATTATAACGCCCACGAAGGGAACACAACATCGGCGTATATCATTTACCTTTTACACACCCAGAGTACTCTTCACCCCGCTCTCTATGGCGTCACCCAAGTTACTCTTCACTCCGCCCTCTATCTCGTCACTCAAGGATACACCAAGATTACCACCCTCATCCACACTCGTTTGGATTTAACTGCCATAAAATGTGACTCGTAAAACTGTGACTCTTTCTGCCAGCAAGCAGCCGAGGGGCCATAAGAACCAATTAGTTGCAGGTAGTGAGGCGCTGCGGCTACGTCTCATGTCTGATCAACACTAAATTACTTCATTTTTTATATATTCTCTTCCTATCCATCCGTAGACTAGAACCGTAAAAGTGCCAGCATGAGTATTCAGAATCTTTTGGTGCTCCTCTACATCTTAGAAAACGCGAGTCTTTTGTTGTTGTTTTTTTTAGGTCGATATTGGTAATCTTTTGTGATCCATGTACTATTATCCTGGTGTATACTTCTCGTGTTGAGGTGTGGCTAGAGTGGGGGGGGGAGCCATTTGAGGAGGAGGTGGGGTAGGGAGGGAGGGGATGTGTTTAAGGAGTGGTCAACGTACTGGTAGTTGTTAGGGAGGCAGAACAAGTGGAGACGCTTACCTCCAGGATAGAAGTTAATGAAACTTCCAAATCATTGTGAGGGAAGAACAAAAAAACATGTACCTGAAAACTAGTGTTACCAGTGCCAGTTGCCAGGGTAGATAAGCACTCACATCCACTCCTAAGCCCCACCCTCCATGCACACACACACACACAGTCACTTTAATCCGAAATTACTTCGTTCTATCTCGCGTTAATATTTTTTTTTATGCAAAGCAAATTATGATCACGACTAAACTCACACACAACCTTCCTTACTTCTCACGTTGGCTGCCTAGGTAAGCGAGATCATGACTATCGTACGAAAAGGCTTATTATTATTGTACCTGATAGAGTATGACGAGAGCTGGTCGAACAACGCACAAAACACCTTCGTTTGTCCGGTCGAAGCCTTCACACCGCCAGCATAGTGACCCGCGGGCGTCACTCACCTCCCGGATCACAAGCGCTGCCGTCACTAACTTCATGTATAGTACTTTCTTTTCTCCTGTATGGAAAGTGGGTTACCAGCGGGCGGGGAGGACCACCTGTTGAAGGACCCACCCGCGCCTCCTACACTTGCTCCTCCTACATCCGCGCCTACTACACTCACGCCTCACACACCCACGCCTTCACACACCCACGCCTACACCCTCGGTTCCCACGCCTACAGTACATCTCCCATACCCACACTAAACGTCACCAAGAAGACTTAATAACTCGCATCAAGTGTGGATCTATATTCTACTCCTGCATACGTAGGATTTAGACACTTAAGGAAGGAATTAACCATAATGTAGTTTTCCAGGATCCTCGCTCTCTCTTCAAACCGGGAAACGTGTGGAATTTATTGAAGCTGTGGAAGTCGCATTTGTTCCATGATAACCTGTGACCTGACCTCACTACACCCATACACCACAGGTAAACACCATACATGCCTGTGCTTGTTCACTGGAGGTGCGAAAATAGATAATAGATTCTCGTATTCTTAAGACAGGCAGTGCTTTTACCTAATGGCTGACCAAAGTTGAGGTGGCCATGGCTATACACACTTAATACGTGAATCAATATGTAAGAAATACACACACACACACACACACACACACACACACACACACACACAAGGGCACCCACCCACCTGTTCCTTGAGTCTGCGTTTCCAGGCGACGAGTAGATGTGATTGCGCCTTGTTCCTGTCTCGGAGTTCCGTGAGGGACCGTCGTGCTTCCTCCAGCGTGGCCACCTCCTCCTCCTGCACCGCCTCCAGCACTCCCACGCCCATCTGTGGACACCGACAAGGAAGACACGTGAGAAAAACGTAGGACACACAGGGGTGAGATACAGGGAGTGAAGACAATGCAAGAAAACTGTTTGATAAATTGTGATACATTAATTATAACAAACGAATAAAAGTTATGTAAAGAAAATGGGAGAGAAGTTTTGATAAAAGAATAGAAATATTACATGGGTGTAATTTCATAACTTCATGTTGTAATCTTCATTCTACTCGTATGTTGACATTCGCAGTTATTACCGGCATTATAATTAAATACTGGTAGTAAATTCTGAAAATTGGATAATACCATTGCTGTCATGACTACCACTAGAAATAACTCAAAATAATCACCATCAACCACTGGGACCTTCATTATGTGAAGGATGAAGCACTGGTGTATTTTTCTACTTCAAACAATTTGCTAACTATGTACCAAGATTCTCTTGGTCAATAAAATATATTAAAAAACAACAACATTACAGTGACAGTTGTGTGTGTAAGATTTAAATCACGTAACATTATATAAAAGTTGTTGTCAATCTAGTTAATTATGCTGCTTCAGTGGGTGGCCCGTTATGCTGCTTCAGTGGGCGGCCCGTTATAGTGCTTGAGTAGACGGTTATGCTGCTTGATTGGGCCTCTGCTGCTTGAGTGGGCCGCTATGCTGCTTTAGTGGCTCCTTACTCTACAGGAGTCACAATGCATATGAGGCTAATTACTCTACTTGAGTTGTCCAGCACTACCTGTGTGGCTCATTACGCTACTTGAGTGACGCTGTACACTGTCTGAGTGACTTTACGCTGCTTGAGTGGCTCTGTACACGACTAATCAGAAGAACCTGAAATTACACCATGTTTTCGTGACCCTGTTGACCCTCACCCGCCATTACCTGGGTGAGGCGGGCCGCACACACGCAGGCGCCTCCCCCCATCTGGCTCAGGGGAGACGGGTGCTTGGACCGAATCCCACGACAGGAAACCTTACCAAACTGCCGCTGATGAAAGTCGGATTACCTGGAGATTAGCCCATTAGACCCCATCTTATTTCACCTAATGATTAAAACCCTAACCTAACCTAACACCCCGGGTAGCGTTCGAGTGTTTACTCATCAGGTGAAATAAGCTGAAAGGGCTATTCTTCATGTGAGGCAAAAATCCTACTACAAATGTTAAAGTTGAGAAAATCCCACAAGACAATTATTTTTCACTGACTAAAATACTGAGTTAAAATAATGAATAAAATCCTATGGGTAAAATTCCTATAAGATCACAAAGGTTAAAACCCCAACAACTATTAAAAACCATCAGATGATTTTACCATTAAGAGAAAATTCCACCAGCTGTTTGAAATCGTTAGTTGGTTCAGTTTGGATTATTTACGTCTCGGTTAGGATCTGCCACAGAATGTTACGACATGATAAGATAAGTTAGGTCTACTATGAATGCGGCAGCCACTTTTATTTTGTCGATTAATATATTTTACGTATCTGACAGAACAAACACACACACATTAAAAATAACTGTACGGAACCTCCATAAACTACATATTAAAATCGTGCATGAAACCTCCCTAAAATGTTGCAACAGCCAGCCTCACGGGTTAACACTCTCCCTGCCACCACCAGCACGCCCTCCCGCGGCCCCGCCAGGCAGGCAAGTCGCTCTGCTTGGCACCTGACGCAAGGCTCAGGTGCCCCAGGGGGAGGTGGAGGGAGCGAGGGCTGTGCTCCACCTGCTGGGTCTTGATTTGTGTTTCTTTGACCCCATAGTTCCGGGTGATCTTTGTTTGTGGCTTTGATCCCTGACTTTTCCTAGTTGTCGCTGGCACTGCGCCTCACACCTACTAAATGTTAATTATTATCAGTGCGCTTTATTAAACAAATTCAAAACACAACCCTGTTCTGCCCAGTCACTCTCTGAACTCGTTAGACAACCAAGATATAAGCAGCAACTCACATCCGTCGACGTTAATATAGTGAGGAAATTATATACGGAACTCTGTTAATTTGATTTAATCCACAACTTTTCCCTCACATTAAAACCATTAATCATAATTGGGTGGTGGTGGGGTGGCGGCGCCTTCCCACGGCCTGCAGCCACAGTTAGGCCGCCCCTCAGGCCTCAGCCTTCAGGCACGATGCTTGCCTCCTGCCTCATTACCCACACTTACTGTTCTTACAGTGAGCCAATTATCTGGGCGACACAGCACCTGTTAGTTACTGAATGATAGTAGCCAAGATAAATGTAACTTGTAGGTATATGATATACGAGACAGACGGTGACGGTGCTACTAGTTACACACCTGCCACTTTCAAAGTAATCAAAGGTTTCATTGTTTTAGTACAATTTGAACAACGTCGAAAACCTGGAGGATGACACCACTTGTGCATCACTGAAACTCTAAGCAAAAATACTGAACCGCTTTTGAGAAACTGCTTACACACACACACACACACAAACAAAATTAGAATTTCTGTACTATAAATCTGAGGTGGTAATAACATTCTTAGCCTTTCCTAGTTCTCTCCCACAGAAGTTACAGAACTTTATATTTACTTTATTATATTTACTGTAGTTAAAGTTTTGATGAATATGCCCCTAACGTTGAATGATTGTGCAAGTTAAAATCATTCTCAATTAAGATCTTACTGTAAGACTTGTAGAGATAATCTCGCTGCACGACACTACGGCACCACTTGTTGTAATGATGACGAGGATGTTGCTGGGTAATTATGAAACACTGGTGACGCAATAAATGGACCAGACAACTGAGCACATCACGGTCCATATAATTTGTGCTGACACGAGAGAGAGAGAGAGAGAGAGAGAGAGAGAACTGTGGTTAGTAACTCAGGGCAACTCAGTTATTAGTAATAAACCTGTCCGTGCTAGGCTTTTAGTATATACTTTGGGCAGTTGGGATAATACATCAATTATATCTAATTAAAAACTTGTAAACAATACCTTAGATTATGAAAAAAATATATTATTATTATTTTATAAGACTTAATGTTGCCTTCCTGGTGTGGTATGCTCGAGAAAAAGAGATGTTGTTCCAGTATTATTTCTTCATATTTTGGCGCGATGATTAAGACGGGAAATCCAGGTCTTCTAGTACAAGCAAGTGGGTGGAGGAAGAACTCAAGGGAGGGAGAGATTCACGAACTTCGTTTTTCAAGGGTTAACAGCAAACTGACGAGGATTAGAGAAACTATTCGTCACCTCGTCTTCTATAATGGCGGGCGTAATATCACAAGTTAGCAACGAGAATATTACAAAGAAGCTGGTAAGTAAAAACAAAAACAAAAAATCAATCGCACGTTGTCTTATTTAACTTTACGTAACTTTACCTAAACTTACCTATATAACCTAACTTACCGTTATTTATCTGACATTACCTAACCTAACTTAACCTAACCTTACCCTACAAATAACCTGTCTAATTTAATCTAATCTTACTAATATAACCTAACCTTACTTATCTAACAGCCTGACCTAACCTTACCTTATTTAACCTACGGACTTTTTTTTGCTAACGTTTTTGTTAACGTTTTGAGGTCATGGAATTTTATCATTTAGTTATCCCTTACGTTATGGAAACTCAGGTTGTGAAAATTGCCCATACAGAATTTATAAATTATGACCACTAAATTTAGGATATGACCCATAAATTCGACCAATACGGAAATGGGGAAAATAAAAAATAAACGAACACAAAAATCCCGATATGACGAAAAAAAAATCGGACATAATTTATTTGATGTGGATTTCTTGATGTTTGCTGCCACCAAGCGTGGGTTCGTAATGTACCCACACAGCTGGACTCCGTTTGTTAATAATTATCTCCCTGTGTATAAGATCCCTGGACCCCAGTTCTTGGATTTAACACTTCAAGACTGTCCAGTGCATTACCCTTTTTCAAGATGAGTGGAAGGAGGCCATCAAGTGTAAGTGAAAGCAGTGGTGATAAAAGTGACCGTAAAGGAATTATGTTCGATATAAAACTAGATGTGTTATGGAGTTTGATGCAGAAGAATAACTTAGCCAAATTGCAAAAACATTAAGGCTTGCTATGTCTCCCCACAATATCCATTGCACCATCTCACCTCACGCAGCACTCAACGTCGTTTGTGGTGAGTTAAATTCAAGTGTTCAGTTTATTTATTATCATTATAACATAAGATACTCGTAATCAATGTATGTGTTTAAAAATGGTTATTTTCAATCATAAAAGTGCTTGTACAGTCACCCAAAAAAGTCCTGTCGCGAACCACGAACCCCGAGATTCAGACTCGTGAACCCGAAGCAGTAGACACTGATACATTATTCTGTCCATAAATGCTTCGGATTCAAGAGTCTGAATCTCGGGGTTCGTGGTTCGCGACAGGACTTTTTTGGGTGGCCACTGTATTACTTTTTTTTTTCGAAAAAGTTTCCTTTGGAACGCATCTCCAATATTATTTTATAATGGAAATAAGTGGGAAAATGTGGTTTACGTTACGGTCAACTTTTCAAAGACGTATCCCTTCGTAACCCGGGGATTACTTATAATACTAGCGGTGTTATGTTGTCTTATAGGAAAGAGCCAGGTACCATTTTCTCCGATAGGGGTCTGTCTGTGTTGACTGTGGATTATATTTGGATATCTGTGAGGCGCTAACCTGGATAACAGCTGAGTAGTATATACAGAGCTCGACTCCTGTCCTAAAGTTCGCGTTCAGGGCCAAATGCAGTTTTTTGGTCACTCTGCCACGTTGTGTGCCGGAATATGGGTTTTAGTTCTCCAAAGTCCAAGTTACATTTTATATTCAGAAAATCTTCACAATGCAACTCCAGGTGAATGACGTCATGTGCGTTTTACACCTGAGGCGAGGACTGAATACTGGGGATAAAGGAGGTCATTTTGTAAAGAAAATGTAGTATTAAAATTGTTGAGTAATAGCATAGGAGAGATGAAGAGTGTGTAAAAGAAAATAAATATGAAGTCAGAGAGTATCAGAGGCTCCGTGGTATACACACACACACACACACACCCTGGGGGTCACACGGAAAAGAGCAATTCAGTGAACAACGGAAAATCTCATCTTTATACTGGCCAGCCGAGAGTGGTGCTGGGATTGCGGGGGCGAGGAGGAGGAGAATGAGGAGAGAGAGAGAGAGAGAGAGTGAGAAAGAGTAGGAAGAGAAGGAGGAGTAGGAGGTGAGGATCAATATCAAGGTTACGGTACAGAGAACGATAGCAGTAAGGTCAGGCGACTGTTACCTGAGCTTAAGTAGACACCAAGGCCAGCTACATTGTCTTGACTTTACCTTCACTCTGGTCCCGGTGGGAAGTAACAGGTCAGCCACCACAAGCAGCTATACCTAGCCTATCTCTAACACCCCCCCCCATCCCTGTGTCACTTACTACACCACCACCCACACCACTTCCACCATCATTAGCTCAACTACTGTCATCACTACTAACACCACCACCTGCACAACCACCATCACAATCCCACCACCTCCATCACACACCACCACTACCACCATCATTCACTCGCTGATCACCCCCTCCCCCACTCTCCCTCGTAGCAGGTAAACAAAGAATTAACACCTCCGTGATCTACCATAGTAAGAAAATTGCCTCTTATTATAGGAAATTATCCCTCCAGGGTAAAAGCCGGAACCCAGGCCAAAACGGCGCCTCTTTATTCCTCTTTTATAGGTCTCTGATGAGGTTCAAGGTGAGAGGGAGGGAGGAACAGGTGTAGCCCGCAGATATATTACTGTACCCATCACAGCTCCTGGGAAAATCTTTACGTGGTCGACAGTTTTAAAAGGTCCGTGGTACGAGTTAGCCTTGATGCTCTCTGTCTCTATCTTGTGAGTTATTGACCAGGCACTGATTGTGAGGGCTAGTTAAGGTTATTAGGAGTTAGACTGTATTAATAGAGAGAGAGATATTCAGTTGACAAAGTAATGTCTCATTTAGGATGGAGTCAGTGAACCTCCAAGGGTAGACCATTAAGAAGTCATCTTGTCCGGACGCAGCAGGAAGAGGGAGGCATGACAGATGGACAGTAATTGCACGACATGGTAGCGGAGACGGCCGAACTACCCTAAACACTCTTTCTCCTTTGTGTCTCTGGGACAGAGTTCATACCCGGGGCAGGACCTAACCGCCCCGCACACCCCCAGGGGCAGTGGGATCAGCTACCGTTCATCCACACACACACACCTGGCGGGATGGTTACCTTACCTCTGTCTCACTCACTCTCAATATTCCAGAATGTCGCCTTTGCATGAAAGTGATATCTGGGTTTTTTTCCACTGATGGGTGATTGTTGACACAGCTCCTCAAAGATGTAGTAAACAATGCACACTTAATAGATTGTTGGTACTGTATACACTCCATCTGCGTTGTGTGTAAGTTAGGAAAGTTGTACAATATCCTGGTCGCGAAGTAGCAAGTGTATACGGCTTTCACCACCAGACTTGGGTTATAGCAGCACGAGAAACACGAATTTCGCGTAATACGATGATCTGACGATTATACAGGGTGGGGCAGAAATAACTGACACATGAGGGTGAGTTAGGAGTGAATGTGCTCCTTATGTGTCAACCTCACAAGCGTTCCAACAGTCATGGGCGTCGCTAAAATCTTCACACGAGTAACTGGATCCAAGAGGCAGCTGATTTTTCTGGATTTGAAATAAATATAAAATTCATACTTTTAGTTAACTTCAACTTCAAAAGGTATTTACTTAAGATGTAAACGTAAATGATCAGATCCAACAATGTCTTCGTTAAGGAAAAGGCTGAAGTTACTCTGAACTAACGACATAAAAGTAAAATAGCACATCCTTCCTGCATTCGCGGTCACTGAGTTATCTCCTTCATAAACTACTGTACTGTATTGCTACAATTAGGTAATATCCTGCAACGTGGAAACTCCTACCAACGGGCGAGGGCAGAGTCCCGGCGGCGTGGCGAGCGTATGGCGGTGAGGATAGAGGAAGTGGGCGGCGTATAGTTGTGAGATTGCCCACGTATTAGCGTTGTAGTACTTGTACAAGACAAGTTTCTGCCGGGCACTGATGTACTGCTGGGAACACATGAAAAACAACTTACCCGCCACGTTAACTTGGTTTTTACTGACAGAGTATTGGGTTTTATATCTAGAAGTGTAAGTAACAAGAGTGCAGAGGTCTTATTGCAACTATATCTTGCGCTAGTCAGGCCGCACCTCGATTATGCGGTTCAGTTCTGGTGCCCCTATTATAGAATGGATATAAATTCACTAGAGTCGGTGCAGCGAAGAATGACAAAAATGATTCCGGGACTTAGAAACCTTCCATATCAGGATAGGTTAAAGAAACTTAACTTGCATTCCCTAGAAAGACGAAGAGTGCGGGGAGATATGAAAGAAGTATTTAAGTGGGTGAAAGGAATCAATAAAGGGGATATAGATAAAGTTCTTATAATATCCGAGCAGGATAGGACTCGGAGCAACGGATTCAAGTTGGATAAGTTTAGGTTTAGGAGGGAGATAGGAAGGAACTGGTTCACAAATAGGGTGGTGGACGAGTGGAACAAGCTTAGCAATTTTGTAGTAAGTGTGGGAACTCTGGAAAGTTTCAAAAGGAGGCTGGATAGATTCATGGATGATAGAGAGTGGTAGTAACTCTCGACAGGAGCTGCCATGCACAGGCCAACCGGCCCATTGCAGACTCCTTATTTTCTTATGTTCTTATGAATGAGCTGTCTGGGTGCGGCTTAATCTCAGGTGTTAGTACCTGGTCCAAGAGTTAATTTCAAGAGTTTTTACATAAGCAGCGGTCATGCTTGAGTTATCCTGCATACTGATCATTAGGTGATGTGTGTGTTGATGGGGCAGCGAACGTCACCACTCCCACACCTGGTGATACTCTTCGACCAGGGGCCCTTGCCACTGTATACTATGAAATGTTAATAGTTTACCATTTATTATCATATTTCTTCAAGAAATCGGAAGAGGTTGTACAGTTTACTTAACGGGTTGTATATCTGCAGTTTATTAAGAAGATGTACCAAGAAACGTACGACACGAACAGTGAGTCAATGTCTGTGTAGCGGCCGGATGTGAGAGGGGCGGTACTGCGGCGGTGGGTGAGGTCAGGCCAAGGAGGCATGAACCTGTGGCAGGGAGCAGGGTCACTCCCCACACCTCCGCCCCCGCCTTACCTGCACCACCGCGTAGGTCGCCACCACCTCACCTCCTGTATGAAGAGCCTTTGGTTTTGGACACGTAATTCATTTCTGTATTTTTACGGTACGTCCAAAAACTAACCGAAGATACCAAAGCAACATCCTTCCGAGTGCCTTCATATTACACTGTATTACATAAAAAAAACATCTTGGCTGGCTGTATTTCACGTGTAAAGCAGGAAGACTTCGTACTTCAGGGTAAGTGGGAGAAGGTGTGTGTGTGTGTGTGTGGTGAGGGCGGCAGGTGGGTTTCCAGGCTGGGCCGTGGTAACCCTTGACCCTGCAGGCCCGCTGCCAGGTACACGATACCTCCGCCCTCACTAATCTCAGTGCAGTCATTACCTCGTTACTAAAGACAGGAAGATTCCGGAGTGAGGACAACCTGTGAAATAATACATGACGCCGCCAGAGACTCTACAAAGGCGGTGCGAAACTTGTGTGTAGGGTGGGCGGCAAGAGGAAGGCATGGAGAGCCACCCACGCTTCCTCAATTCAGCAGCCGCCACACATCAACCGTGCTGCCAGCTGCCCACATTGACTCTCAACCACCCCAGAACTTACTTTACGTCCCTTGTGAAACACACTCAACGCATTACTAGTTTGGCTTTAACTGTAGTCGTACGAATATCCACTGAACGTTCACGACTCCCTAAAATGGAAGTTGCATTGCTCAGGATTAGTTGTTGATATGGGCCTTGAGAGTATACATTACTCAGACTGTTGCTAGGCTGTACTGAGGAGCATCACAACAATGGACACGTCTTTCGACCGCTAGTTACTCTTTGTGTGGCGTAGATTACGCTTTTCAGCTAACTTTTAAGTTTAAGGTTGCCTAAACACAGGACCTCACCGCAGGGTGTGCCAAGTGGCGCGCCCCTTGCCCTGCAGCGCCTCTCCCGGGATCCCCAGCAGATGGTCCGCCCTAAAGGTCCTTCGTGGCTGTATCTACGCCCTCGCCGGTAATTTCTGCTACAAAAAAGGTTCAGGTGTGCCTCCCATGGTGCTCCTTGAACTTTTAGTTTCTATGATGGTTTCAAGTTCTTTGTCCAATGTTTGTTAGTCGCCGTAGCGTGTTGGTGGGTCGGTGGCGTATGCTATGAAGTAATTTGACTCTTGACAGTACCATCAGGTTACGTCTCAGATTGTGGTCATCACTGTAAACATCGCCTTCATTAATTTGTACAGTACAGAGTAATATACTCAACCTCTGGTGTTTGTACTTCACTACTGTCAGTCTCCTTATGCGGTGTAATATTTCTTGCTCGTGCACATTTTCTATCTTACCTTCGCCCCAAAGGTTTAATGATTTCGTCTGTTTTTCTTCCTGACCAATATTTACAATCCCAGTTATAAAATTTGCTTATACTATTTTTTCTTAAAGCGAAGGTCAGCGAAACAAAACGATTTGTCTAAATTCATAATATTTTTACTGACTGGCTTGACACCGGCCGGGATATAAAACACTGTTCTCTGGTTATCAATCACAGGAGACAACACGTGTTATGTTTTTCTTCTTCCTATCTCCACCATTGAAGGTTTGTTTATAATGGCCAGTGTTTTCCAAATAATCGTTACGTTTGAAGTTTGTTTATGAACAGAGTCGATGAGTTTTGGGATATTTATTTGATGGTGTCAGTAAAATAGATACTTAATGTTTTCACGGCGTTTTGACTCATCTTTTCTGTTTCCCTCCAAAACTATCGAATGTTTTCTTCCAATCACATCAGTGTGGCCATCTCTCGTGCGAACTATCACCCCCAAGGTATCAATACCCCCCTCCCCCCCCTCCCCCTCTCTCTTTCTCTCTTTTCAGTATGTCTCCTCTTCCGCTTTCTTCTCCTATTTTCTTCGCCTCCTTCCTCTTCTCACCATTATTTACTGAGTGATCATGCAATATACAGTTCAGTTACATGGCGGATCAAGCACTTGGGTACATTATTATGAAGATCTGTTGCGTTTGTTATGATTCATCTTGATCCTTCACGTAGGGAGAAAGTTCCAGCTGGGGTTCTCGTAATTATGACTCCATCAATCTTCTTCACCTGCATCTTATCTTTTATTTTGGCTGTGGTGTTCGTATGCATACAGCTAGGACTTCAATCATTGTCTAATCATCTAATCAACGTCCGGTGTAGTGAGGCCCCCACCCCGTCATTACCAAGAGGGTGACGCCTAGAGTGCTCCTCTGAACTGTGAACATCCTATAGCGGCGACCTACTTAAACCCTTTTTTTTTTCTTTTATTATGTACGTAATCTCTTCCACACTGTCGCAACTTCCTGTGTCGTTCTACCATCTCTTTCTCTACCTCCTCCTCCTCCTCCTTAACTTCCTCCCTCACCTTTTCATTAGCCGCTAGAAAAAAAACAAACAATGAGACGTGATAATTAACATCAGTCTTGCCATTTCCACCAACAAATACATCATCATCATCATAATCATTATCGTCAGGAACAAGTTAGTTTGTGTCACCTCGCCAGCATTATAATCATCCTCCTGCCTGATAACCTTTGACCTCATCGTCGTCTTTCCTTCAGCCTCGTCGCCAGTGTCTGTTTATCTTCGTTATTAATCTCATAATTGGCCTTTACGACGACCCCTGTACTATCTTGAAGCTGAATCTACGTAGAATAAACAAAGGTTGGGGGGGGGGGGCAGTGGGGATGTGGGACTTGTGAGTACGTAACCTAACCTAACCTAACTGATCGTGACGTAAAGGATGTTTATTCATCAGGTGAAATAAACTGGTGTGTCTAATCTTCACGTGATCTAACCAATTCTGGCGGATCCCTCCCCTACCCTCCCTCCTTCATCAGTGAAGAGGAAGAGCCTCAGATGCTTCCTGTCAACTGTTCCTCCCGAGTCATTACCTGCCGGGGCCACAGGAAGCCTCGAAAGCCGACATTCCCCATAACTTATGGCGTCTTTTTCCAGCTAATGATCTTTCTCGTTCCTTAGTTTAGCTCATCTCTCAGACTCGAGATTCCTGTCGTGAATCATGCCAAGGTAATACACGTGTCCTACGCCAGGCAGCTAGAGGTTCACACATGGTAGTGAGGGGCTTGAGGGCACACGGAAGGTGGTGTGGCATTATGGTAACTAACAGCGTTTTGGTGTTAGGATTACTCTCTGGGGTTCAGCTATGAGTCCAAGGATAAGTTTTCTGGGGCTGAAGTCTAAGTTTAGGAGACGATTTTCTGAGGAACCATTGCGCCCCGTTACATAAACCAAAGACTATAAACCTGGATCCAGTAGTGGGATTTATTGCCGGGATATTTGGGAACTGTTTATGTTGTTACAAGTAAACTCTCTGAGATTTGGGATAGCTGGTTTGAAGACTGTTCCTGATGCTGAGTCTTGATCCTTCGGGGAATTATCTCGGATACCTAGACTAGCATTCTCTGGAACAAGTTTACACCCTATCTAAACTGTTGGGCTTTCAGAGAAGCACAATACACTTTCAGGTGCTACACGGAAAACATTTGTCACTGGTGTTGCAAAAATCCTAAAATGTAGTTCTGTAATTTAGCCATTTTATTGGATACAGTGCCATCAGTGTGTCGGTAAACTCTTGCATATATCTATCAGAGGTTCTCGTACAAATAAATGCTGATTACCGAACCCTAACTATCGTAATAAAACAATAGGACATGTCATGTATTCTTTGGACAGTTCAGCTCGAGAAAGACAAACGATCTATATCTCTTGGTAGCAACAAAAACAGAGGAGGACCCTACCAACAAGAGAGACCCTGAGGTACTCCACCACTGGCCTCTTGTTTCGTGACTCGCATGGCAAACCTCGGCTCGGCCGCCACAAACCACGAATCCTCTGTAATAAAAAAACCCCAAGAGCGAGGCCGGGGGCACGCTGGTAACACGGTGTCAAAGGTGAGCATGGGTGGGTGGAGGGGTGGGAGGGGGGGGGGCATGTTTGGGGGTTGGGGAGCCACACAATCTGCTGCAGAACCCCTGAACGTGATTGCGGAGGAAAATTGCAAGTTGAACTTTAGAAAATTGATCTAAGCGAGGCAACCATAAAAACTGCTAAAACTGTCCTACAGGAACATAGTCTGTTTACGGATCCTGAGGCGATGAGTATAAAAAGCGTCTGGGAGGGAGATGAACATATTCAGATTAATTTTTTTTTTAAATTCTATCTTCTGTCTAAAACCTTTGTTATACTTATGTTATAATAAAACAGCGTTTGCAAGATATTTAGAAGTTCTACAACCACTATAACATATAATCTAAAGAACAAGAAGAAGAAATGAATTAGGTTCTCAGGCCTGGCGGTTCAGGTTTACAAACAACATCTGTGTAATAAAGCAATCTTTCTAATAACATGTACAGCTATATACACGGTCCTTCACCCTGCCAGTACGCGGATACAGATGCTCTCATTACATTATATATACCAACAATTTATTAAAGCACTACTGTTATTCTGATTCTATTATCATGTGGTCAGCAGTGAAAGAAAAGTGTCGTCTTGTTTCTTAGTATCGAGAATAACGTTATATCAGGGCGGTTAAAACGATCACTCGGTGGAATGTTTTGATGCGAGTGCGTATGATGTTCCATAAATGGTTCTCAATAATACTCCTGTGCTGTGTTTGTGTTCATATCTTCACCTGTACCTGTGATCGTCATACCTCGCTACCTGATAATTATCCAGCCTATCTATAATACCTTCTCATACACCATTTATTTCTGACGGTTGTAATTATATCAGGTGTTTAATGTCATAAATTAACAAAGTATGATTAACGTATTATACACTATGTCAGGTTAAATTGGTATGTGATGTTAATTAACTTTATTCTTCCTAGACATTAACAGTTATACGGTATATAAAGAAAGGTGCAATAAATACATAACTAGAAATAAAGGTTGGTAGCATAGCTCTCTCTCTCTCTCTCTCGTTAACTCAGTCTGTCATCCAGTAATACTTATAAACGCTCTACTTACTCTTGAGAACAATACAAACGGAAACACTCTTAACTTTACAATAACCTCAAGTAATAGTTCAGTCGACTCACCTGAAGATTAACCCCCCGAGACCCAGCATATTTTACCTGAAGATTTACCACCCTAACGCTAACTTAACCCAATCTAACCTCACCTAACCTAGTCTAACTTAACCCAATCTAACCTTACCTAACCTAGTCTAACTTAACCCAATCTAACCTCACCTAACCTAGTCTAACTTAACCTAATCTAACACAAGCTCAGCGCCCACCCAGCTTATTTCACCTTAAGATTAACCTAACCTAGCCTCACATTCCAGGGTTAGGTGAGTGATGGAGGAGGTGGGTGAGCGATGGAGTAGTTGGGTGAGCGACGGAGGAGGTGGGTGAGTAGTGGGGTACTGGGTGGCCCTCCTCGCTGCCTGGGGAACTAACTCGGTACAAAAAGCGAGACTCAGACACTACGGTACTTTTGCCTCGTGAGGGGGCGGGTGGAGGAAGGGGAGGGGGGAGTGGGTGGAGGGGGAGGTGGAGGGGAAGGGGTGGAGTAAGGGGTTATACTATCAGACGTTCCCAGACAATATAGGACAAAAGGCCCACTTATTCTAACCTAACCTAACCTAACCAAACGTCAACTAGTCTAACCTAACGTAACCTTATTTGATTAAAGTATCGTAAATTAACACCTCACTTAACACGATTTAACCAACAATAACCACTGTAGCTTTACCACTTGTCTGACATATGACCTAACTTAACCAAACGTAACGTAATCTAACTTTAGCAAACTGCAAAGGATAAACGTATGTAAGAAACTTAAGATCGAGTGATTTTCCCCAGTGGATAGTTTAGGCTGGGGTACCTTAGGTTAGGTTAGGCTAGGTGAGGATGGGTTAGGTTAGGATGGGCTGGGTTAGATTTTAGATCCGGTTATCTTGAGCTACGTTGGTTTGGGTTAGGGTTTGGTTAGGTTAAGTTAAGCTACGTTAAGCTGAGTCAGGATGGATTATGCTAAGCTAGGCTGATGAAGGAGTGGGAGGTGGTGGTAGTAATTCATCTGCCAATCGTTTATACTCCACAAGACCACAACCTCGGTGACATTACTGAAGCGGAAACATAACATAAATCTGTTACTCAGTCAAAATCTAAACGTTTCTCTTTTTTCTTTACGAGGAAGTGAAGCATTAAGATGTAAAACAACAACTTCCTCCTCTGTACCTCACAATATCATTACAACAATCACAACTCCAACACAACACAACACAACGCAATACAACGCAATACAATAAAAACAATAGATATGAGAAAAAAGTCGGAAGAAGAAAAGTTCCCCCCCCCCCAAGAGGAGAAATCCGATTCACAAACCAAAGTAATCCCATCTCGCCTCCCTTCCTCCTCACTCCTAATCGAATCCATTCCTAATTACACCTTTCATTCCTCATCTTGATTTATACACACAAACAAGAAAATGAAGAAATGTTAAGTAATTGTTAAGTACAGGGGAAGGAAGTTGATAATTATTATAGAAAAAAAAACAAAAAAAACAATTCCGTGTGTTATTGGGTGTCGGGGGAATGGTGCCTCTACGCGATGGGTACCTGGCCTAAGGTTAACAAGGCTTTATTAACCTCTTTGACATTGTTGTGGCATAGACTGTCTCCTCTAAGGTAACCGGGGTGTGTGTGTGTGTGTGTGTGTGTGTGTGTGTGTGTGTGTGTGTGTGTGGGTGTGTGTGTGTGTGTGTGTGTGTAAAGACCACCTATGTGTATGTATGTATGTTAGGTTCATATATTTACCTCTTATTATTGTCTGGGTGGCTTCAGTAAAAGTTGAAGTAAGAATATGACTGTGAAGGAAGACACCAAACACGTTGATATCAGAAAGTATCTCCTCTGGTTGAGGTTTGGTTAGGCTTGACACAGGCAACATCCCGGACCAGGCAACACAGCACTCAGAACCAGACAACACAACGCTCAGAACCAGGCAACACAACACTCAGAACTAGGGAACACAACATCTAGAACCAGGCAACACAACACTCAGAACCAGGCAACACAACACTCAGAACCAGGCAACACAACACTCAGAACCAGGCAACACAACACTCAGGCAATGTACCATCACCGTCACTCCACCGTGAGATGAGAAACACTACCTAAGAGACGCCTCGAGGGGCAAAAACTACAGGGCACCTGGCAAGGACTTGATCCCGTTAAACATGCCGAGGGCGGTAGCATGGAGGGGTAGTGTGGAGTGGGGGCAGTGTGGAGTGGGGATAGTGTGGAGTGGGGGCAGTGTGGAGGGGTAGATGGAAGAGGTGGTGTGAAGTTGGGTAGTGTGGAGGGTATTAGTGTGGAAGGGGTAGTATGAGGTGGGTGGTGTGGTGGGGACGGTAGTGTGGAGGGGGTGGTGAAAAAAGGGTAGTGGAGAGTGGTAGGTGAGACAGTTAATAACAGAGTTGTTCGGATACCACGAAGAAAATAATTAGGGTAGGGTGATTAAAAATAAGCAATTAGTGACAATCCCACTCCAAAAGAAGGGACTGGAGATACCTGAAGGGCGATTAAGTGCCCATCGTACTGGTAATTACACAGGCCGACACTTGTAGGGTGTCCTGGGGGGCTGACGTATTAATTAACAGTAGCGGTGTGGGCTGCCCGAGGCGTACGGTGTTGTGGAAACATGTCGATGCTCATATGTTTACTATGTTAAGAGGATCACGTCTCTTGTATCAGGGTTAAGCCACTACCTTTATTGTTGTTGTCTTTGTATAGAAGTTACGATACCTATAGGTACTTGTAACATTTATTTTGTTCTGGATAAACTTTTAGAGTCTGAAGATGTTTTAAAGTACAGAGGGGACCAGGTGTGTCAGTTCAGAATAATCACTAACTAAAGTATTGGTCTCTGGGGGTGTTCAGAATGATCGTGTAAAATTAGTCACGACTCATGTTCTCTGATGACTGAATCACTCACGTGCTTCTGAACAGATGGTAAATGTTAGATGCCTGCAGGTTAACAGTAAGGAGGAGGGTTGATGTACAGGGGATGAGCTTAAGATTATGTCATGTAAGATCAGTAAACTAGTTAATCGCCACCACCAGACAGTGTTGTGTTACCGCCCACACCACCACACAGGCGGCCTTGTGCGACATTCCTCTACAGGTTTCACCCACACGTCGCCACAGGAGGGAAAAGACGCCACCTTCAGGCATCAATTTGATTAAAGCCCATGATAAATTCCATGTTTCTTTACGGTTTCGTTACTGCGTTTTAGTACCATGCGTCGTCGTCATGAAAAGCTTGGATGAGGCCCGTAAGAGAACACGACAAAGCTTCTGAAGGAAAACTTTTTCTGATGGTCGACCACAAGTCAGTCAAACACCAGCATGAGGGGGCTTCTCTTGACCCTTCCCAACCCCAGTATTTAAGGTTGTGGTGGTGCTGGGGGAGACAAAGTCGTTCAAGTGTGTTTTGTTGGGGGGGGGAGGGGTATCAAATACATTCTTCATCTCAAGGTTGATCTGATAATATGAAGCTTTAAACCAACATGTATGTGTGTGTGTGTGTGTACATGAGAAAAAAATTGGCTGTGTAGGCGTCGTTGCTGACTGAGGTTGAGGTATGTTTGTTGAAGGTGTTGGAATTGGAAAAGTCGTGGACCAAGAGAAGGCGAGGCATTCTTGTGGGTGGAGATGATACAGTGGTCGTGACAGAGAGGCCGGAGGAGACGGTGGCTGATGTTTACTGGTGCGAGCTGTGATGATAGCGGCGGGTAAGGGCGGGAAGTACGTGTTCCGTGCACTGACCCTGACCAAGTAGTGTTTGGTCGTGCACGGTGCCGTTGAAAGTGAATGCGTGATGTTATGATTGAGTCCATTCTGGGTGAACAATGTTGTCGAAATGTTTAAATCAATTTGAGAAGAGTTTCCATTTACTTCATGTTCTTGGTAGCAAGTTCATACCTCGATCACCCCTGTGTGTTGCGTCATCCCTTATGGAGCGCTGAGAGTGATGGCCAGTGACAGAGAAGGTGAATAAACTCGTGTTGTGTAAGAGGTGTTTACAAGACGCCATGAGTGCTAGATGTGTCAGTCATTAAGGTTCATCGCCCAGTGTAGCAGCACAACCAACAGAACGCATTATTGTATCGCCACTTTCCTGCCAAGACTTCCATCCAACGCGTGTGGCCAATGTTTATGATGGGGAGCCTCGGGGAGGAACCTGGTTGTGCGACAGTGGAACAAGAAAGCAGTAACCTGGGGACCATAGTGCCGCTAACGCCGCTCCCCGCCTGGCAGTGGTAGCTCACATACCTGCTACCACACCGTAAACTGTAAATACGCGTCCTAAAACTCTCTCAAGTGTCCGCCTCGAGATCTTTGCACTTGCAAGTTTACCGTCCAGCGGTTTACAATTGTGACGACGGCGAGAGATAAAGGTGGTGTGTTGACTGAGCAGATATTACATGAACACTTCTTGCCTGAGCACTTATCGCCTGGGCAGCTGGTACCTGAGCAATTATAACCCGAAGAGATAGTCACATGAGTTGCTGGTGACCGTGTATTGTAGTTTATTCACTTGAACTCCAACGCAGGCGATCACCCGGAAATGTTACCCTGAGGAGCTCAGGGGAAAACCTGCCCCACCCAGGCGTCCAGCGAGGCCAGGGCGGGACAACGGCTGCGCGGGTTATAAGGAGGTCATGTTGAAGGGTTATAGTAGATGGTCATCGTGGAGGGTC
Source organism: Homarus americanus (assembly GCF_018991925.1). Classification (NCBI taxonomy): domain Eukaryota; kingdom Metazoa; phylum Arthropoda; class Malacostraca; order Decapoda; family Nephropidae; genus Homarus; species Homarus americanus. The sequence goes on from NW_024746161.1 coordinate 7,573,272, forward strand.
ATGTTACTAGGTCATAGCAGTGGGTCATAGTAGGTCGTGCATGTTGGATTCGCGGTGGTTGTTCATGGTGGTGGTTCATGATGGTTGTTCATGGCGGTGGTTGTTCATGGCGGTGGTTGTTCATGGTGGTGGTTCATGGTGGGGGTTCATGGTGGTGGTTCATGGTGGTGGTTCATGGTGGTGGTTCATGGTGGGGGTTCATGGTGGTGGGACATGGTGAGGGGTTCATGGTGGTGGTTCATGATGGTTGTTCATGGCGGTGGTTGTTCATGGCGGTGGTTGTTCATGGTGGTGGTTCATGGTGGGGGTTCATGGTGGTGGTTCATGGTGGTGGTTCATGGTGGTGGTTCATGGTGGGGGTTCATGGTGGTGGGACATGGTATAGGGTGTCAATGAAGGGCCATATAACCGAAAAGTCTTACCTTACACACCAGGATAACAAAGACACAGATACATTATTTAACTGTGTATTGAGAGACGAATGTATATTGTCCAGTTAAAGGTTAAAGGTAGATGGAAACCCGTAAGAGGGACAGGATCTCCACAGACGAGAGCAGTAAGGAAGGAAGGAAAGAAGGAAGGAAGGAAGGTGAATGATGATGAAGTTCTGCTGAAAGAAACATGTATGAAGTAGTGATAGCATGTTAGAAAAAAAGACATATGTACTACGATTTGGGATTGAAAGAATGACTGGTTTGATGGATTGGATTTCAGTGTCACTTTGGCCATGAAACTCGCGGTAGAAAAGAGAGAGTGGAAAGACTGATCACCTGACATGAAGGGGAGACTGAGATATGGTGTTGGTTCACACTGGTTGGTCATGATTGTCGGTCGTGATACTGACACACTTGGAGGTCGTGGGTTCGTGACACATTTGGAGATCGTAATATAACTGGGGTTCGTAACACACCTGGGGGTCATGACACACCTGGGGGTCATGACATATCTAAGATCATGACATACATTTAGGGTGAGTCTCGTACTCTCGTGTCTCGTGAAGCAGAAACAGAATATGTCAGATACATACCCAAACCTCACTCACATAACCTAGACCCTTCCCCTACCTCTCGTCAATCAGGCATCACAGTATAAAGTCTAAATTTCTTAACGTTAATAAACTCGAAACATATCATTAATGTACATTCTTTTATAAATGAAAATTACACCAAAAAACTCACATTAAAAAAAAGAAGAAAGTACAGTGTGGGATTTTTTCTAAGCATCGGTGTTATTAATATACTTGTAAACATGTCCGAAATACTGTGAGTACATAGTTTTATATATATGCCCACTAGATCAATATTAATTACTGTTATACCATATTTTACTAATTACTCTGAGTGATGATTAAGTTTATCTCTGGCAAAACATCGCCTTCACCTCCCAAACGCTTGAATTATGTTACTAAGCCTTCAGAATACATTATCTCTCAAGACCACAGACCACCAGATGTTATGTTTAATCTCGACAAGTTACTCCGTGACTGGAGGTGGGGAGGAGGATGGTCTGGTGTCAGGGTGGAGGGAGAACCCGTTACCCGCGCCCACAGTAAGCCACGGAGGCGGGGCGGGAGGTTTATAGTCTGGCTCTCTCTCTACTACTTCCTCCAAGTCGAGCATAATCTTCACGGTCAGTTGTTACAGCCCCACCATATTGCACACACACACACACACACACACACACACACACACACACACACACAGATGCTTGTCTTACATCGTAAAAATAATTGACTATAAGTATTTTACCGTGTAACTTGCTTGTGAGGAGTATCGTATCATTATCGTCACTGACCAGGTTACGGCATCAGTCTACACTACAGTGTTGCATTTAATGCTGTGGGTTTTCCAGTACTTGTGTGGTCGCACAGACAGGGACGCCACAGGGTGCGAGTCTTGTGCCATAAAAATTTTATCTGGTTACCCGAAAAATGCTCGTAAAACTCCCATTTAGAAGAGTTTATCGTCCACTCATCAGAGAAGTCCCGTTTTCTATGTCGGATACCCTCGCTGGAGGTCCAGATAAAGTGGCAGAGTCGATGTAACGTTACACAATTCAAAGCATCATCACCGATCTTTGCCCTCAGATTTCTCATTGTCCTATTGATTCGTTCAGCCTTGACTTTCCCTTCCTCATTCTCCCCCGTTTTTCATCGCAGCCCCCCCCCCTCCTCGCACTGCACAAAAGGAGACAGATGGTCACCTGGTTGGCAATCAGGTGTGACCCTTGACCCTGGCCCCCCTCGTGGGTACCCTAGATCCAAGCTCTTTGTCCAATGTCGGGGAGGTCACACTCAGCGGTACGGCCCCCACCCTCCTTCACCCCACCTCCCCACTTTCTGAGGCCTCTGGTGTGCAGTTTATGTAATACATCTGCCAGAGGATATACTCAGTACATAAAATATGCACTGGGGAATAAATTTATGCATTACTTATATTATTGACCAGGATAATAAACTATAAACACACTTTCTGTTAGAGAATATTCATTAAGTGTTATGTGTGTGAACAGGAGAGTTTATATTCTCAACGATTGTTTCAAATGCAAATGCGTCAAGTCCTTTTGTTTACCTGAGTTGTATATGGACCCTAAGAACTACCTGGTAATCACAACAAAGGTCCTGCCGTCAGTCAGGAACCATCATTATACTGATCGGAGATAACAGCACCCCCCCCCCCTCCCATGAAAAGAAAGAAAGTCTGTTAGAATGTATCCTTAGTTGAGGATGGAACCAAATTAATGAGAAAATAGGGAACTGCAGTAAAGAGGGAAGGGACTGGAGGTCGGGAGGGGTGGGGTGAGGGGCCATATGATAAGGTCGATCTTTATGTGGTGGACGGGCTTCACCTGTTCTGTAGATGGGCAGCCTTACACACACACACACACACACACACACACACACACGAGTGGGGTCAACAAAGTCAACAGCCTGGTCTTCCCTTTCAACCCCTAATGAGACGCACTAGACCAATCAGATTCATCGCCTTCCTTATGAACTCTGGTGTATAGACGATCACATTATCACCTCTCTTCGTTACTTCTCGTCTATGTTCAGGAATCATTGGGTTACTTTACCTACGGGGAGAAATACGTGGTTCTAGGGGTGGGTGGCATTGCAAGACCGCTCGTGAAGTGATAACAGGGTAAGACATCGTTGTTAGGTAAGGCTGGAGTCCTCAAACATTCCGTATCATTGTTTCATTTACGTTTAAGAGTCTCGATGTTATTTGTGTGTGTGTGTGTGTGTGTGTGTGTGACAAAGGTGCTCGGGTCAAGGCTGTGAACTGTGGGTTACCAGCCAAGACCTCGTGTTGAAGGGGGGGTGGGGAGGTAGGAAGGTAAGTAGGGAAGGGAAAAGGAAAGCACATATTGTAGGAGAAAAGGGGGGGAGGTATGTATGAGGAGGAGGAGGAGTGGAAAATTACAGGCAAAAAGCACAAGAACAACAATATTACATCACCAACTTGTGAGCTCACGGTGGAGGGGGAGGAAATACAGAGGAATAGAAAAGCTTTTGGTAGAAGAAGAAGCAAAAGAAGAAGACTATATTTCTTCATATTATTTTTTGTTTTCCTCTGTAAATTCCCCGATTCTTACTAACAAGAAGTCCCACCAATCAGAACTCTTCTATTCCCTAAACCTCCGTTCCACCAATCAGTGTCGAGATAATCCTTCGAACTTTATATTACCTCAGCCATCACCGTCCACGTCACAACACAGCGTTACCAACACAGGGAAGAAAAAAAAAAGAGGGTAAACAGGTTGATTCATTGGCAACACTGACACAAAAGGCGGGAAGTGGAATAATAATAATAATAATAAACCAAAATGAACAAAGGAGAAAGAGCAAAGTAAAACAACTTTTTCAGAAGTATAAGAAACAAGATAAAAAATTAGTAACGCAAAAAAATAGTGAATAAACAAACAGACATAAGGAGGAGGAGGAGAGAGAGAGAGAGAGAGAGAGAGCACAGGAACTGGTTCAGCGAAAAAATGAATACAAAAGAAGATGAAAAGGAGGGACAAAAGAAGCCTTAGAATAAAAAGAAAGAGAATAAAAGGCTCTGTAGGAAACACAAGAACAACAAGAAGTAGAGACAGAAGGTGGAGAGGTGGGAGCTGCTGCCCTTTATGTTGTAGTGGGTGGGAGGGGCGACCTGGAGAGACTGGGTGGGAGGGGCGGCCAGAGGAGAAGAGTGGGGTAGGGTGGGGTGGAGGGGTTGGTTGGTCAGGGTCATTCTTTGTTAACCTCTGTCAGCTGCAAAAAATGAAAGTCCAGTTATAAGAGCCGGAACTTATTGCACTTGAAGACGGTCGCCGAGTGAAAAGTCGCACCCCAGGGAAGGTTCCTAGTGAGAGAGAACCTGTCGCACCCCAGGCAGGTTCTTCACCAGCAGGACAGGACTTTCACACTATAATCGTAAAAAAAGAAAAAAGAATGAAGAATGGAGCAATAATTATAGTTGCTTTCTCTATAATTGAATATCCTTCCCTCGTGGCTGTGATCACCAGGACTGGTACCTGTAAAGTCTGGCAGGTGATTAATGGCCCTGAATTAGCACCGTGAAGTCTTTCCCTCGACTAGACAACACAAGTCAGCGTTGAAGAATAACTGGGAAGGATAATAATCAATGGGTTTTTGATTGCAAGCAACAACAGGTGATTACTAACAGTTGAACGACAATTGAACAGGAGGATTGATAAAGTAGCTGCTTAAGATGCTGGCAAGGAAACACTTCTTGAATATTCCACCAATAAAGTGAACGACGCCATTGTGGGCAGAAAATGGGAGAACGTTAGCCTGCCTTAAGCGCGTTACTGCCTGGTGGAGAGGAAATGCCGCAGCCTGGAGTTGTTGATTGCTTGTGCTGGTGAGGTTTTAACGGTAGCCCGGGAAATTAGACGCGGGTTAATGGGATGCAGCTGGAAACATAAATAAACAATACTCGTGTAGGAAAAGGAAAGAGAACTTGCACTTTAACCTCTGCATTGTGTATAAATAAAGTTAAAAAAAAATAAAGTGACCAAAACAGACACAACACATATCACAATACGACATAAAAGACACTATGAGTAATCAGAGTGGACAGGAGCAACTCACAGAGACGCTGATCAGATCAATGGTGGTTGTGAGGCGAGAAGCATTGAGGTGACAGTAATGATGATTGCCTCCTAACATTCACTGACTGGTAAGATTCACGTTTAGTTTATTATAATATGTAAGATAGACAGATTGTTATTGTGGTACTGTGAGGAGAGTGTGGTACTGTACCCCATCTCTCTCTCTCTCTCCCTCTCTCTATCTTGCTGTTTTTCTTTACAACTGGCAATTTCTCGCTGGGAGGAATCTCCTAGGACACGTCTCCTAGGGTGTCTCCTGTGCATTATTTCCTGGGCTGTGCTGTGATGGAGAAATTGTGAGGGGGTGGATTTGACGGGGAAGTGTTTGAGTGAAAGACGGGAGAGGCAAATTGTAGGAGAGAGAGAGAGAGAGAGAGAGAGAGAGAGAGAGAGAGAGAGAGAGAGAGAGAGAGAGAGATGTAGCAGTGTAACCACATACACACACACACACACACACTCCACAAGGTCACTTCGACACACACACACACACACCTGTCTCAATATACTATTTACTTTTGATCATTACAACGGTGCACGTCTGATATCATTAAAAAAAAAAAATTAACTGGTGTAAGCCTCCCTCCCTCTCCCCCTCCCTTCCCTCCTTTTCTCTCTCCCTGCCCTCCTTCACTCTCCCTCCTCCTCACCCTTCCCTCTCACTCATCTATTTTCATAAGACCATAGGAATAGTCACATGCATCCACGTCAGTCTATAAGAGCTGCCACGAGGTACCTTTATGAACAGTGACAATTAGATTATGATAGAAAAAACAAAAAACAACTTAGTCGATTTATATCTAATTATTATTCTCCTTTGTAACATTAAAAATTCCCTCCCCCCCAAAAAAAATCTTTATAACGTTTTTAATGTTTGTTTGTTTTTTCTGCCGCTCTAAAATTCTATATACTGTACATAACGTCTTTATCATTATCACAAAATGTATCTAGACAAACGTTAGGAAAACTTCAAGAAACTGGGAACGAAAAATTACGGAATATAACTCAATATTTATTTTCCTAGAATTATAAAAAGAAAAGAAAAAAAAAGGGAACAAAATTATAAACGTAAGAAAAAGAAAAATCAATATATCGAGCGTATGACGACAGGCTGGGCGTCCTCGGGAGCAGCTGTGAGTCGCCACCGTGGACCAGATACAGTAGTACAGTATTACCCAGCCACCACCACTAATGGCCTCCCTAACACACAACAACACTCCATTATATGACGTGGCTCACTATAATGTCAAGTGAGATCCTGCGCTAATTGGCATACACACACACACATACATACACACACACAGAGGCACAAACAAAGTCACTCTGGTGCTTTCAGTCTCTTGACGACACTTCCTCTCCTCTCCAGCAGCCAGAAGTCCCCCTCGCATGTGGTAATTAGACTCTCTCTCTCTCTCTCTCTCTCCCACACGAATATACTGACAAGACTCAGAGGACCAAGCCAGTAAGGCTTCCTGGAGCTCTGAGGAGAAGTGGTCACCGACAGTCCACATTCTGTGTGTTATGGGTCCCCTGGGTGTTGGAAGATCCCTGCGTGTTGAGGGTCCCTGAGTGTGTAGTGTCCCTGTGTGTTGAGGGTCCGGTGTGTTGAGGTCCCTGTGTGTGTGTGTGAGGTCCCAAAAGCTGGGAGGGTCCAAAAAGGAGGGTCCGTGGGCACATGAGGGTCCCGTGGGTGTAGGGTCCCTGGGTGCTGAGGGTCCGTGTGTGCAGGTCCGGGAAAAGGAGGGTCCCTGCGGTGTAGGTCCCCTGGGGTGTGCTGGAGGGTCCGTGCAAAAAGGAGGGTCCCTGGGTGGGTGTGTAGGGTCCCTGGGTGTGTTGAGGGTCCGTGGGTGTGTGTTGATGGTCCCTGGGTGGGTGTGTTGAGGGTCCCTGGGTGTGTTGAAGGTCCCTCGTTAACAAAGTTCTTCGGTATCCTTAAGAGAGACACGAGCGATGGACAGTCTCCAAGATACTCCTAGGTCAACCACATGACGTCTTTGGGCGTCCCAGGATGCTTCGGAGCACCCCACGGCGTCCTAGATACCACACGATACGATAGGATACGCAAAGACGTAATTAACAGACAGTAACGAGTTTGGGGCGGGTATCCTAAGCCCACGGGAAGAGACCCTACCTGACCTGTCCTCCAGACTTCCTCACCTGTAAGAAGAAGAGAGATTTAATTAGTACATTACACTGAGATAGTCTGTCTATAAACACACACCACCCAACAACCAATAAGAAGGTAATCAAAGGTAAATATAATGACCATTGTTTCAAGACTTTTTGTAAAGGGGATTTCTTTTAATAGCTGTTGTCGACAGAATGAACCTGAGAGAAGTGTGCCTCAGGGATAAGGATAATGCTGGGGAAGATAAGAATGGTTTTACAGAGGTCATTTAGGAGATATCGGTCTTATCGACAGGTGTGGGTCGTCTCTGTGTTGTCCTAGAGGTGGTCGGGCAGTGAAGAACGTGCTTGATGGTTTATAGATTGTACTCAGCACGACTGTCCTGAGGGAGGGGGCATTCAGGGTGCTCACGACTCCGTCCAACCTCACAGGCTCGGCTAACAGGCGAGAAAGAGGCTGACAAGATGAGAAAGGTCCTTGACTGGTGAACAAGATAGGGAAGTTCCCCGGCTGACAGGTCAGGGATGGTGACCTTCATTTAAACCTCATACGTACACTCTCCTTTGTTCTTTGTTCTACCTCTTGTTGTATTTTCCTCATTTATAAATCACGAGAATCCAATTCAAACAGAATATCCATTACGGTGGGACTGAAAATTTAAGTCGTTACCTCGTGTCATCGTGTACTGGATGAGCTTGGAGTGATTCTTTCATCGACGGCACCATCATCGCCTGCCACTGGGCCCCACGAAGGGTAGGGGTCTCCATTACCTCAGGAGGGGCAGAGGCCGGTGGGGCGTGGAGAGCCACTCACCACCTTCACGGCGTCCCTGGGAGGCAGGTGAGGAAGGCAATTAACCCTCACACGCTCCTTGTGGCACGCAACATAAGGATTTTTTTCTATTCGTCTCCAGGAATGAAGAGTGTGTAGTGGTGGTTAATTATCGTCTTCAAAGAGGAGGTGCACGAGGGATCAGGGGTCGAGTACCACTGGATCCTCCCGGCAACATCCAGGCAAGCGGGAGCAGCCTCTAGGGCGGCGTCAGCAACGGATGCAGCGGCACATTGTAGCCTGCAGCAGGCCGGGTGGGGCAGGGCAGGGCAGGGCAGGCCAGGCCAGAGCAGCACCACCCCGTAAAGGACAGGGTTCATGGTCCCCCCTGCCACGACACGCCCCCCGGCATCCTCATCTGAGCAACCTCACCAAAATCATCATCAACGATACTTCGCCAGTATATAGATTTTAATGAATCCGCACGTCTAAGGATTAGTTAGCATAAAAACTAGCTTAACAGGGACATGTACACACAATTTGTTGTCAGGGTGAGCAGACGATAAATTCTACTAAATTGTCATGAGACACGAGGATGAACTGTTCTTCTTTTATGAAGACTTGGATGTGGTCAAGGTTTTGTGTGTAAACCAAGAGTGTAGATAGGAATGGAGGATGAGATCTAGACAGAGAGAATAAAATAATGAAAGCCAGGCAGAGAGAATGAGAGTGAAAGTGGTCCATGAGGGTGAGAAGGGACCTGGGCGACAGTGTACTCGAGGAGGTAACAGGGCGGGTTCTCTCCCCCCCCTTCCCCTCTCTCCCTGAAGGAAAAAGTGACTCAGGTGCTGATGAGCTCCCCCCTCCCCCCACACACAGGACCAGGTGGTGGCTCCTGTGACGCAACACCGCCCTCCAGGTGACCGCCCTCAGGCACCACGACGACCAAAACGCGTCTTGACTGGTGTCTCCGGGTGACCTGCACTGTGCCAGCCTTGATCTAAACATGAACCTTTCTAGCCTCTTGGTGGCCTCTCAGTGCTGCCAGCTGTTACTCAGGTAGTCGTCCTTCTCTTATGTCAGTTGTTTATGGCATACCCTGAGTTAGGCGGATCGGTGATAAAGTGAAATACACTCGTACGCGGGCAACTCACGTTTGGTTAATCCTTTCCAAGCATGACGTCCGCTATACCACACCTAACCTAACCTAACCCAACCCAACCCAACCAATACCCCTGACTTTATCTAATATATACCAGAACCTAATTTATCCTAACAGCAGGGGGGCACTAACAAAAATCATGGTAAGTGAGCAAGAATTAATCAGTGAACATTATGCTTGATTACACTTGGATTTTAATTCTCAGCGTCCAGGGCGGGGTGGGGCGGGGCATAGGTGCACGGGGCCAGCAACAGCGTGCGCAGGGAAGAATACCCCCACCACTTGCCACCACCACACGATCTCACGCCCGCCATAAACACTATATCAGTTAGCACCATCTCCACCACCTTTACCTTCACTTGTCACGGCCTGCACGCCACCCCTCCACCCACCAAGGCCAACACCAACAGGAAAAAAGACGAGAGAAGCGTAGATAACAACAACGGCAACGATAACGGAATCAACAACAGCAAGAGAAATAACAACAATAGTGGACACAGCAGCAACAGAACCAGGAGACGCAGCACCACCACCAACAACACGACATACACAACAACAGCAGCAGTGGGGCGTGTCCCTTCAATTACAAGATCTGTCGATTACAATCACCAAGTTCTGTTGACAATTACGACGACGGGCTATTTTTTTTTTACCTCGAAAATACTTCATTAGTGATATGTATGCAGTTAATTCTAATTGAATCATGGGGATTAACTAAAAATACATACATACACACACACACCCACCTAGTTGATTAATTAAGAGACGGGAGAGTTCGTATGACACTCAGACAGACATCATGGTGGCTGTGTCCTAACGTCCCGCCCACAACAGCAAGATCAACAGATGCAAGGGAAAACTCGAGGCCACCATGCCTGTGGGGCTTCTGCTTAACTTTAACCTTTTGCATGACATGGCTCGTGTGTGTGTGTGTGTGTGTGTGTGTGTGTGTGTGTGTGTTCTCGCTCCAGTCTAGCAAGTTCGTTTTGTGTTCGTCTGTGTAGGTCAGCGCCGTGCGGGGTAAACAGATGGTGTTAAGGGGGTGGTATATTGTGCTCTTAACAGTCTAGGATGGAGTAATGGTGAAATTTTGGGTATGGTGTGTTATCATAGTGTTCAGCAGCTTTACCATCCTCTCTCTCATATATAACTGATAACACATGTGTGTGTGTGTGTGTGTGTGTGTGTGTGTGTGTGTGTATACAAGGAGTCATAGGAAAATTGAAGGTTGGGGCAAATATAAATCAGAAGAACTATAATGTTGTATCAACTAATAAGCTGCGACAAGCCTGACCACGTCTCTCTCCTCCTGCCTAACTCTCTGCCCTCCCTATCTCCCATCTGCTGCTCTTCCTGAACCCTCCTCCTTCTTTCCTCCCTCCCCCTACTTAACCCTTCCCTTTATCTCCCTCTCCCCACATGCCCTCCCTTCCCTCCCACCTCCACAGCAGCTAACCACCCCGCCAGTATTGTTGTTGTGGTAGTTGTAAAGATGGTGGTTGTGATTGTGGTAGTGGGTTGTGGTGGTAGTGGTGACTTATAATGGTTGTAGTTGTGGTTCTGGCGGCGGTGGTAGTGGTTTTTGTAGTGTTCCTGGTAGTATAGTAGTGACAGTCATAGTAGTAGTAGTGGTAGTGGTCTTGGCTGCCTGGTACTGGTGGTCACTCGAGGTACCCGGTAGTGATGGCCTCTACTCGGTTACTGGGGTATAAGAGGCCGCGGCTGCTACGAAGATGACCCTCACAAAAACTGGCGTACCCCACCCCTGCCCCCCCCCCCAACACGACAGACGGGCAGGTGGGCGGACGGACGGATGGAAAAACGAACAAACGAACGGACGGACGCCTGATAGGACCACCTGACCCACACAACCAACCAAACCCCGCCAGGTACACAACCCACGTCTAATTAACCCAAAATGCAACCAACCCACGTACAGAGAGGGCAACGGCGGCGGCGGTGGCTGTCTCTTGTCTCTGGTACCGGATCGACGAGTTGAGTATTAACGTTATATTAACATTATCAACATTATCAACAGAAAGAAAGAAGTTGTTATTATTTATTTTTGTTTACTCTCGTGTCTCAATAATTCTCATAACTCACGGGTTGATGATGTTAAGTGACAAAGGTTATATTTTCATAAGTCGTCAGGTTATGGGTTGTTATTTATGAGAGAATAGTTTTAACAATACCACCGTCTACTGTAGTGTCAGTCAAGGGTTGTGAGTTAGTGATAGTATAAGATCCATTATAACTAACCTTTGACTTTTAAGGTCCATTAGAGAGAGATATACACCTGTAATTAGCTTGAGTATTGGTTAGGTTAGGTTAAGTGAGGTTAAATTAAGTAAGATCAAGTAAGGTTAGATTAGAATAACGTAGATTAGGTGATTATTTCCTGTGACTTTTTTTTTCCCCTTAGACTCGTGGGAACCTCCAGCCCCATCAAGTTATCATACACTCGTGACTGTAAGGGTAAATTAGTTATGTTGTTCAATACACGAAGGTACCTACCTGAGATAACAAGCCGCCTCCCTCCTCTTCTTAACGAGATAATCTGTGGGGGTGGTAAGCGGAGCCCCATAACTCCCCACAAGACGACCTGCATCCAGATTTTCAACGATTCATGTGTTAATAATTCTTTTGTTAATTAAGATATAAGGATTTATTTCGTTATAAGTTTCGTTTGTGTTTTTTTTTTCTGTCAGCTTTGGGTAGATGTGTTGTCGTTTTCTCAGTTAGGGAGAGAAATTAACGTGCCGATACACCTACTATTCACCACTACATTCCTTCAGTAACAGGTGAATGTCAATGAGTTAGTGTTGAGTGGGTGGTGGTGGTGGTGGTGTTGGTGGTGTTGGTAAAGGTGGTGGTGGTGTTGTTGGTGTTGTTGGTGGTGTTGGTAAAGGTGGTGGTGGTGGTGGTAATAGTGGTGATGGTGCTGGTGTTAGTGATAAAGGTGGCGATGATGGTGGAGATGGTGGTGTCGTGGTTTGTGCAATACTGTGAGAGGTTTTAGAGCTCGAGATATTTACATAAAAGCCTAAACTGGATTATTAGCCTCGACGCAACACGGTGGTGGAGCAACGCCAAGACCTCGTTAACCACCGCCACGCCTGGGGGTAGGAAGGGGGCGCCACTTACCAGATTCACTTGGGGGTCAGGGGTCACATCCGTGGGTCAGCTGTCGGGGGTAAGAAAAAGGGTGGGGGGTGCCTCTCTTATGGTTTGTGGAGGGGGCGGGGAGGGGGAACTGCATAATGGTCCATGGGTGTCCTGGAGGGGGTACTCGTTTATGGTTCATTTGAGGTTAAGGAACACTCGGCAGGTGCACCTCTAATGGTCTGCTAGGAATCAACGATTACTGGAGAGGTGGCTTTCGTATGGTCTGCTCTGGTTCTCAGGTCCTCATAGTTCTAGGGAGTAAGGGTCGTGTTTTGCACAGTTTAACCCTGACATGACCTATTGTGTACTGTTCAGCTACGGTCAGGTTACGTCAGGGAACAGTACGGATACAGTACAATGAATACTAAGCTTCAGCACTGTGCTCAACCGTCTTCTTTTCCCCACCTATAAAGTTAGGTACCCATTCACAGTTGGATAGGTTAGGGGTGCCCCGGTAACAAACCAAACGCCCCTTAAGACAGAAGGTGAGTGATGTTTCCACTTGGTTGGCTGTACTGTAGAAAGAACTAGTCCAGTACAGCGTATACATGTGCTAGCACCGAGCCGAGGAGAGTGGCAGCAACCTGCTCGGCGTATGTTCCTTTGTTGTTACATCTGGTCAGGTGTTGTGGTACTCAGCTAAGCGTGACGTCTGGGCGGAGGGGAACTTGCAGAGTGAGAGGCAGACATTATTAGGAGGGAGGGAAGTGAGGCAGACGATGCGTACGTCTTTCATTATGTAAGTGAAGATACGAGGCGCCAACGATGGTACTTCATTATCGCTGGGGAGAGTGGGTCCCATACTCCTGATCAGCGCACATTATCAAGCCTTCGGTAAACAAGGAGGCAGTGTGGCCGGCAATGTACTCTATCGCCTTCGTTTCCTTAACTGTAAAATTAGACAACCTTGCACAGCTGGGTGGACTGGCGATCAGTACTGTTTATCCATTCAATCACCATATGTGAGGACAAGGGAGAAGTGTTTGGCGTAGTTATGTGACCGTCACGAGCAACATCCACGGACGCCTCTCCCACATGCATCTATATTCATGCACATTACCTGTCTCTGTCTGAGGTTGTTGTGGTGCCGCCGCCTGTGTTGCCCCTCACTTCTCGCCTCCCCATCACTCACAAAGAACCATTGGACAGTTCACCGTGTAAAACAGACCATCTCCGCACCACCAGAAGAGTTCACCGACGCGAGGAGAAACACGACAGTTCTCAGGAGCAGGTGTAGGCAACAACAGGTAACGCAAGGAACCGTGACTGAACAGGGAACACATAATTTGTACTTGCCCCCCGGGTGTCGCAGGTGTGGAGGTTGGTCTGGTGTCCCGCGGGTGTGAGAGTATGGGTATCTTACTTCACACTCGGGTACAGTAGAAGGCTCCCTTGTTACACCCACCCAGGTCACGGACGCCCAGGTAATCACACTGATGATTTTGTAATTTATGATGAATCCTGCTTATCATCTTACTGACATTATACGTTTGGTATTGGTTATGATAACAGAGGGAGATTTGTACACGTCACCACAACCACACCCTAACACACACACACACACACACACCCTAACACACGTTACCTCACCTACACACACAACACTTCCACAAACAATACTATAATAATAAAGTACTCTACACTTAAAAGCCTATTACCCCATATGATGCAACTCCTATTTACACCTAGCCATTATGACTTCCCGAGGGACTATATCCATTCTATAAAACGATGACAAATTGAATAGCATAACCTAATTGAGACCTCACTAACGTTAGACACAGCTGTAAAATAACGTTTCTATTTCTATTACTAACGATCCTATACATATAAAGCCTTATTAAATATTGTAATACACTGCTGCCTTGGTTATACTTCTCTACTAATTTCTCCTTAATCTTACCGTTTTTCATTATCTTGATGTGGTAGTTAGTTCCCTTATTTTCTTTCTACGACTTTACATTTCTGTATATTAACCTGCATTGAATATATTATACGCCTATTTTTGTCTCAACAACAATTTTATTTCTGTTGTTGTTTACGTCTCTTTCAATGTGATTTATGTATACAATGAAGAGTAATGGACCGAGTACTGAGCCTTGAGGTACACCATTTGTAATGTTTCCCCCATTAAGATTTTATAACGCTACTACTGACCCTCTCTTTCCTGTCCGTTAACCATGTCGTAATCTAAGTCGGAATTCCTCTTCTAATGTCGAGGTAAAGCACATCATAATCATTACCACTGTCCACTGCTTCAGAAACGCTTGGAAAAGAGTTATAGAATTTTGTCAGACACGAATGCACCTTTAGTGAAGCCATGTTGTGAGTCATTTATCAAGGTGAACACGAATTGAATTTCTAATTGTTACCTCCAGTTATTTTCCCACATTTGGTGTTGAACTGACTGGTCGATACGTAAAGGTTAGTAATCTGGCCCCCTGTTTTAAAATCGGCTTCTCAGTTGATCTGTTCTATGATTTTGCTACAACTACCGAATTTAGTGACTTATCCAGTTCTTTTATGTGTTCCTTTAAGACTAACAGTGTCGTATCGGGACCTGGGGAGTTCTTTTATTTTACCTATTTGTTTATGAACCCCATTTACTTAAATAGTTACATAAATATTTAATTAAGATATTAGTAATTTCCTCTTGATTATTAGGAAGCTGACGTGGATCTGAGTATAGTGGCTTAGTCTTTTCACGGGTTTTTGTTTGACACACTACAGTAGGAAAAAAAAAAAAACACGCGTGTATGAGTCATCACACCTCCGTATACGTCACATCACTTCCACAAGATCGAAGGAATCCTTGGCCGGGAGAGGAGGAGAGCGTGCATGGAGCGTGTACGGAGGAGCGAGGAGCAGGTCCCAGGCATCTCCGGCGCGGGCGTCCACCTCGAGGCTAGTGACCACCAAACACCAGGAACACCCACGCCCTTACTTTATTCCCGCAGCGGCTGGTCTTTAGTCTGGATTTTCAGTGATTCGTATGTTAATTTTTTTCCCTTTGACGATAAGATAACGCCTTTGGTTACGGCCCTTAGTTTGACCACTATCTTTATGAAACAGTAAGATGCGCTCCCAGTCCCACCTCTGATGTCGGGGGGGAGGGAGGGGGTTAAACTTTACCTTACAAGTATTTGATAACTAAGATCCTGGACTCCGCTTCCTCTACCTCTTCCAGGGTAATGTTATTTCGTCCTGAATCATTTCCCTTCGTCACCTCCGCCATCTTGACATTTATTAACACATACGATGGAATCTGGAGGAAAAAAGGAAGATTTATAAGCTGTTAAGAGTAGTTTGTTGCCCCTGAGCCATCACCGACATGGAGCTGGTCTGCGGCTTGTGGCTTCTCGACTTGCTTCAACACATTCCGGTAACTTAGTGGTTCGTGGAAGGAGCCTCTGGGGTCTTTAGAGGGTTGATCATGGTGCGCGCTATTTTAAAGATCTTGTAGCTATGAACTGCCGTGCAACTTTAAGCCAAGGTTGAGGCAAGGGTGTTTGTATTCATAACGTGTCATAAGCATCCACACTTTTACGATCTGGATAGGCCAAGTTATCCATCAGAAATTCACGAGCATTTTGAAACGAGAAAATATATAGGTGAAGATTGTCTTAGTTTTCATAAGTCTTGAGAAGCCATGAGTGACTGCCTTCCTCCCCCGTCTTCCACCCCCTTCCCTCCTCCCCCACCGCAGCCACCGCCACCTAGATATCATCATCACTTAATTTCCTCCTCACCACTCGACCACCACTATCCACCCTCACCACCACCCCCTCAACCACCACCACCCTCCCTCACCACCACCTTCAACTTCCCTCAATCACCACCACCCTGAACCTCCCTCAATCACCACTACCCTCACTCACCCACCACTACTGTCACTGTCATCCATCTACCCGAATCAGTCTCATCCACCACCACCCCCGCCACCCACCTGCAGTAGGCGCGAGATGTAAGAGCACAGTGTGGCCTGCATGGCGTGGCGGGTTACCTTGCCTGGACCTGCTAGGATAATGACCGTCAGGCGAGTCACCCCGGCCTGTACGACCCTCCCTAGCCTGCACGACCTTCTCCAGCTTTTACGACTCTCTCCAGCCTGTAAGACGCTCCTCAGCCTCCACAACCCATCCCCAGACCACCACTTCCCTTCATGGCCACAACTACTCTCCCCATCCTGCACGACCTTCACCAGCCTGGACGACGCTCCCCACGCGGCTAAGTTTTCACTGTCGACAACAAAAAACTCTCTCTCTCTCTCTCTCTCTCTCTCTCTCTCTCTCTCAAGATAATCCTTCATTGTCAGGATAATTTGTGTTAAAGGTTTAGCTTCAGGATAAATTACCACTTACGGGATAAAATGTACCACCAGGAAAAACGTTTATTGTCAGGGAACACTTCATTACCCTTGACCTTCGTCCTCCTCTGACCTCATGCCATGGCTGTGACCCCCGTCCTGCTCACCTTCTCGTGACCTCCGTCGTCTTCACCTTCCTGTGACCTCTGGCGCATCACCTTCACCCAGTGACCCAGGCGGTGAAAGACGCGCTGTAAGGACTCCCGGTGGGTCAGGACAGAGGGAAACCCGTCTCCTCCAGGCGATAATGACGGGTGTGTTGAGCACCTACGCTGACCCCGTGTGAGCGCCGCCTCAAGCCACCCACTCCTGCCGAATCATCGTTACCCATATCTGAATGAATATTTAAGTGAATAAAGGCCGTTGAAGAATAGATATTAGGATTGAATAATCTTGGTTTTGGAGATACTAACAGAAACAACCCAGTGGACGCAGCAGGAGACGAGAAGTTTGGTAAACAAGAATCTCCATCGGTCATATGTGTAACCCACGGGTGATGGAGGGTAAAGTCTCTCAACCTCCAGGGCAACGAGGGTCATGACAACCATGAAAATGACACCCCCAAGACCTGACTCTTAGCGTCCCTCCACAACTACACGATGGTTGTCAGCGTCGGGCGGCTGCTAACATCTGTAGTGTCTATCTTCTTATTACCTTCGACTGCACGGCATCTTTTATCAGATCATCTTCGATATATAGCTTCTTGGTGATCTAGGTGTTATGTTTTGAAGAAGTGATTTATCTCTCTGTTAAACGGTGAAATAAGTTTGCACGTAACAGTAACCTAAAATCCTGAGTATGATGTAGGACGGGTTATATGTAAAGGGATCGAGGCAGAAGTGAGCAGCAGTCTGGTGTGACAAGTATTGGAGTCCATCTTGTAAGAGTCAACAGGTAACGAGGAGAGTGTAACTTTAAACAAGAACATGTCCCTCACCCCCTGTGGTCGACTAAATTAACAGGTCAGCTCTACCAAGATGCTGTTTAGCGGCCCACGCTGGTAGATAATGAGCTGCTCGCGCCTGCGTGTAACCTCTCGACATACACGCAACGTCTGCACCCACAGCTGTTTCTGGCGCTTGCTTCTACTGTCTCAGGTCGATCACACTGTTCCAGCCATTGTTTCCAGTGGTAGCTTTCTGTGTCCACCTTGGCTGCTACCGTCTACTATCTGCACATCTAGGGCGTCTGTTGTTGGTACCATCTGGTGTCAAGTGTCTGAAGGCTAGGCAGACCTGTTTCTGATAACACCTGCTACTCCTGCCAGGCTGATAGACAAACACATCTGCCTCACCACTGTGATGCTCTCCTGCTGAATTATTATTGTTCTTTAGTTTCCGCCATTATGCCTGCTGCTGTTAATATCACATGTTGAATAATTTGCATACTTCTCCTTGACTGAACTTCCTGTCTGGAAGCTGTACCCGCCAGCTTTCTACAGCGCTCGTAGTCGTCGGGAGACCAGATTCACCTCGGATAATGAAGGATAATCTCAACCCATGGCAAGTCTGGGGAGTTAATCAGAGGTGGCTGCCAGACACCGTGAGAGGAAACCCAGAATAGCTTGTGGGATCATGAAAGCAGACGGCACCATTCACTCCCAGAAAGGACCATGATGCAGTAATGAACGTCTTTAGTGCTCAAATAAACCCATCAAAGCCAGATGGAACCCGCTCACATCTAATTAGGACCGCCAGATCCTCACAGGTATACATACTATTGTGGGCGGTTTCGATTAATTAGATATTCATAAAAACAAGACAAAGTTCAAATGGGATCCTAAAGTGCCACCGAAGGCCATATGTAGCCACGAGATCTTGTCGTACAGGGTAGCGGACGCCTCAGCCTGCCAACCACTTAAGGGAAAGTTATAAGATGGATGGTTAGCTCCAGGCGACGTGACCCTTAGTGCCGTCACGAGAGACTAGTCCTGCTACAGGCTGGTCATGGCCCGCTACAGGAAGCTGATCGTGGCCTGCTGCAAGAGGCTGGTCCTTGTCCAGTACAGACTAAATCTAGTTATCGACAGGTTGGTCCTGTCCCGCTGCAGGCAGATTCAGACCCGCAGTTGAAATTTGAAGATGGCCAGGTATATGAGCCGTTATTCCTTCCACGGCAACACAAACCACGCATACTCCAACACAAACACCACCACCACGAGAGTCACATACAAGGTGTTGATAACGGATCCACGCTCGAGGCTTTCAGGTCAGGGCATCAGTGATTACTGTTAATGCTCTCTACGGGACACCAGTTATCGCCGATGCACCCAGGAACCATGTACTAGTGGCTGGCTCCACCACACTCCTTACTGCCAATAAAAGCTGGCTATACTGTAACCTTTAACCCCTTTTGGAAGGCTTTAATTATTTATTTTTTTGGTTCACTCTCGGACACTGAATCTTGTTGATACATCCTCGGCACACTTATAGTTTACGACACTATCAGCCTTTGCCCACTTTGGGAAGACTTAATTATCTTTTTCGATCATTCTGCAAACACCAATTATCATCGAGACGCTCATTATTGTTGATGGCTCTGAGATACACCTAATTATCGGTATACGTACCCTTTGCTACGCTCTGGGGAGACCGAATCATCCTTTCAATCATTCTTCAAACACTAGTTATCACTGGTTCGTTGTCGAGACTCTCATTATCCTCGGTACCTCCAAGATACACCTTATTATTACTGATGTACTCTAGAGACGCTAATTACTGCTCTAGGGACACTGATAATCGTGAAGTTGTACTCTGGAGACAGCCACCACCGCCAGTCTCACTCTCCGTGTGCACGTATGGCCGCCACAGGCGCGGATGTCGACTAATGAGTGTCTCTGACTACCACTTTTTGTCCTGGTCGATCATCCGGCGTCGAGGAGGGCGGAGGACCACGGTGGTTAGTGCCCCAGCGTGTCCTACAGCCAATTAGTTTGTCATGTGACTGTTGGAGGCGGAGGAGTACGGATAGTTAGCACTCCAACTCACCTTTCACGTTTTTTCCCCTCTTCTCCTTCACACCTCCAGTCTCCTTTTCCTCTCTTCTCTCCCCCCTCGACCTTCTTCTGGTCTCACCCCCTTCCCCCTCATCGTTATATCTCTCCTCATTCCTCTTCTTCCTTTTTTCTCTCCCCTTTCCTTCTTTCTCTCCCTCTTCATTCCTCGTCTCTTCCCCTAACCCTCACCCATCCCTTCACCCTCTCCAATCCCTCCCCTCACCTCTTCCCCTATCCAGCCCCTTTCACTGCCTGGGCGTGTCCTTCCCCACCTTTCCCTCCCCGGTCCTTAAAACCAAACACCCCGTGACTGAGGACGATCACACGCGGGCCGTAAAAAAAAACCAACAACAATATAGACTTCATTATCAGTAACAAACCATTAACTCTACCATACATCACTACGTCATTCACCTTCTGGTAATGGAGAGCTGTGGAGGGGGGCATTGGTGGTAGTTTTGTGGGAGTGATGTTGATTGGTTGGGTGGGGTTAGTTGGTAGTTTTGGTGGGTGTGTGGTTGGCTGGTGGTAGATATGTGGTTGATCGTCGATTGTGGTGTACTGAGCGTTATGTCTTCTATTGATCACGTTTGATTGGTTGTTTCTTAACCTAACCTAACTTTAATTACCCTGTACTCATCAATCAATAACCAAGCGTGACCCCCCACCCCCTTCCCCCTCGTCACCAACCACGCAAGAGTACTACTTTCCTTTACAACTACAGATTACAAACAGAAGTACTGGTCCATTATGGTTATTCTCTTGTAACTAAAGATCCAGTTCCCTGCGTTATATAATTAATTCATTGCAGTTATAGTAGACATACAGGTGTGTCAGATAGGGCCAGGTTCCACATACCTGGCTAAGATCTTTATGGTCGGTGTGCATTACTTACGTGGCCCACGACTCAAGTAAACTTTGACAAGAGAAAAAAACCCCTGACTTTGACCACCACCACCACCCCCCAGAAACTCCAGCAAATAAAGAGAGTTGAATTACTACAGAGGAGTTGGTAACACCAGCGAGGACACGACACCCCGTGTACAGATGAGGCGACAACGTGACCGACGCCCGGCTCACCCGTGTAATGATGGTGGGGGAGGGTGACTCAGGCCCGCCCCTCATCATCTCACCTCAGATTTATGTTGGAGTCATTCACCTGGGGTGGGGGGGGGAGCAAGGATGGGAGAAATAATGACAGATAATGTTCATGCAGTAATCTCTTCTGTTATGAAGAACCTGGCTATAGACTATGAAGGCCCACGACCTGCCTGATGGAGGTGATGGTGAAGGTAGTGCGGGCAACTTGCTGCCACAACACCGTCACGAGTCCCTGAAGGGAAGATCCCGGGGGAGGCGCCGTGAGTGCTGATTTCCCTTCACGAGAAAGTTGGGAATCCGTGACAACGAGGAGGAAAGGAAAAGTGGGCGGAGGAGTGCATTTAGGAGGGTGTGTGGGTGGAGGTCACGTGGCTGCGGGGGGAGATCCGGCAGCCCTGCCGGGGTCAGGTCAGGGTGAAGCTGACCTAGATTATGATCTGTAACCCATCTACAAACACGCTCCCCCGGACTACATTAATTATATTTTACTACTTGAGACCATTGCGGCCTCGAGGTCACCTCAGGTAAAAACTTAACAGTCGGGTGCGTAACTTTCCCACGGTGTGTGACAGACGGGGGGCGGGAAGTGGGCGAGGTAGACAGAGGTACATGGTCACACCACCGCCCACTTCTCCCACCAGCTACCATTACCATTCAACAACCAGTATGATCACTGTTTCGAATAGTTCCAAAACTAATTAACAGGCCCTCTCCAGCACCCCTACCTGGCACCCAATATCTTTCCTTAAGCATCCGACACCACCACCTAGTAACCAGTACCTTCACTCAGCACCCCCACCACCCCCAAGACAGGTGGTGGAGCAGAATCCTCTTAAACTGGTGCCGTCGACCTTGGTACTGTGGCTTCCTATCGTCTCCTATTCACTACGAATCTCCTCCACCCCATTTTTATATGTATAATTGTATGGTGAGGGCTAGCGGGGTGGACGAGGGGCTGTGTGGGGGTGTCCAGCGAGGAGGAACACCTGGGAAGGAGAGTTTTGTCCATAATCTGCTTAAGAATGGAAATTGACCAGTCATTTGTCTTTCTCTCTCTGGACGTAAGGTGTACCATCAGGTGCGTTTGACGTTAAGGTGGGTGTGAGTGGGGTCGGTGGGGTATGTGGGTGGGGTATGTGGACGAGGACTGTGGTAGTGGTGGTTATGGTAAACGTGAAGGATGGGTTGGAGTATAGATGGTAGGCTCACTTAACATGAGAACATAAGAATGGAGGAAACTGCAGCGGGCCTATTGACCCATACTGGGCAGTCCAGTTTACTGTATACCCAACCCCTATTGCTCATATAAGCATCCAACCTATGTTTGAAGCTATTCAGCGTATTCGAGTTAATGATGATATTTGGTAACTTGTTCCACTCATCCACTACTCTGTTTCCAAACCAGTGTTTACCAATTTCACGCTGAAATCTAAATTTGTCTAATTTAAAACCATTGTTATGGGTTCGCTCCTGGTTGGATAGTTTGAGTACCTTTGTAATGTCCCCTTTGTTTAACCCTGACTTCCATTTATACACCTCTATCATGTCGCCCCTCACTCTACGTCTCTCGAGGGAGTGCAAATTAAGATGCTTTAACCTGTCTCTGTATTCAAGGTTCCTAATGCCCGGGATTAGTCTTGTCATTCTCCTCTGGATTCTTTCCAATGATTCTACAGTATATCCATTCTGTAATACTGTGACCAGAACTGAACTGCGTAATCCAGGTGAGGTCTCACAAGCGCTAGATATAATTTTAAGATGACCTCGCTAGTCTTGTAACTAACACTCCTTTGTATGAACCCAAGTACTTTATTAGCCTTGTTACGAGCAAAAACACATTGTTTACTTGGTTTAAGATTCCTGCTTATCATTACTCCTAAATCTCTCTTGCGCAGTTGGATTCCACAATGGCATCGTTGTTCATCTGGTAACTGGTTTCCCTGTTTACATCTCCTATACTGAGTACTTTACATTTGTCCACATTGAATTTCATCTGCCATTTTTCCGACCATTCGAAAAATTTGTTTAGATCTTCCTGTAGTTTTGCAGAGTCCTCGTCAGATTAAATTACACGTCCTATTTTAGTGTCATCAGCAAATTTACTTATGTTGCTGTCTATGCCGATATCTATGTCGTTTATGTGTATAATAAATAATAATGGTCCAAGCACTGAGCCTTGGGGAACTCCACCAGTGACGTTGCTCCAATGCCATTTTGTGCCGTTTATGCTCACTCGCTGTTTCCTGTCCCTTAACCACGCCCTCATCCATTTAAGGATATTACCTTTGATGCCATGCGCTTCTACCTTTCTAATTAGTCTTTCGTGGGGGGCTCTGTCGAAGGCTTTGCTAAAGTCGAGATATACCACATCATAATTGTGCCCCTCGTCCACCGATTCGAAAACTGATGAAAAGAATGTTAATAGATTAGTTAGACATGAACGCCCGCTTGTGAAGCCATGTTGGGAATCATTGATCAACTTGTGCTTCTCCAGGTGGTTTCGAATAGAGTTTGAAATAATTGATTCTAGTAATTTACCTACTATTGATGTTAGACTGATTGGGCGGTAGTTAGAGGATAGTGATCTATCCCCCTTCTTGAAAATCGGTATTACATTCGCTATCCTCCAGGATTCTGATACTACACCTGTTTTTAATGACATGTTAAACAACTTTGCTAAGGGCATACTAAGCTCTTCCTTACATTCCTTTAATACTCTGGCAAATATCTCATCGGGACCAGGTGACTTATTAGCTTTAGTTTGTCGATTTGCTTACTAACATCGTTACTAGTCACTACTATCTCGCTTAATTTGTTTTCTTCACTATCTCTGAATAGAGTCGGTGCCTCGGGTATCATGTTTAAATTTTCGGTGGTGAAAACTGTTGAAAAATATTTATTCAGATTATTGCTCATTTCTCCGTCGTTATCAGTTAGCTCGTCGGTATCTGAACGTATTGGTCCAATCTTATCTCGTGTTTTAGTTTGATACTTAGGCTGAGGCAGTGGTCAGTTGCTTATGGTGGTGGGTGATGTTGATGGTGAGGGCGTGGCTAATGGTGTTAATGGTTGACGTGGGGCGAATGTGGTGTTGGCAGGCTTGAAGGGATGGAGGAAGAGGAAACACGATGCATGTGTGACGTTGCGTTTATCTGGAGGTGGTTGATGGACGGGGCTGTAAAAGGTGAGGTGGACGGCTTCCCAAGAGACGAATGACTCCAGCAGCGTGAGCCGTGAGGAGAGGCAGCCCGACAATGTGATTAACAACACCTTCCTGAGACAACTCCCCTCCTCCATCACCTTGGTGCTGACCAACGTGATGCAGGAAACGTTACACCCCGGCCCGGCGGTTTGGGAGAGAAAACCTTACATAGCCACGCCAGGTGGTTAGGAAGGAAGAGTGTGGCCGCAGCTGCTCACCGCGCCTGGCTATTGTGGCTGATCACACTCCATTTACACAATTCCTCAACCTTGGGATAATTGTCAGTGTGGATAAAAGGAGCAGCAAGGCGTGGCTTAGTGTGGCCGGGGGAGGAGGAGCTGGGTGAGGGGGGCGAGCTCCTAGCGGCCTACCTTCTGTAATTCATCTGTCATTAAGCTAAGCTCAAGTTATTCTTCAGATAATCTGATGATTACAGAAGTTGAGGCTCTCCTTCAGATAAAATTAATGAGGCTCTACAGGGTGAAACTCTCCGTCAGTTTATTTCATCAGGCCACAAGCTCCAGCTGTCCTTCAGTTAAAGTAATGAGGCCATAAGATAGAGCTATGCTTAAGTTAACTTTATGAGGCCACACCTGCATTGCAAAATGACAGTTGCTGGGTCATAAATTTTACTTGATAATTGGTTTTAAGTGCAATCACCTTCTCGTGGATAGTTTAAATAAATACTGTAATTGAAATACAACTGAATTTCTCTTGCTGAAAATATACCCGAGAAACTTTGCACACTCTCTCTCTCTCTCTCTCTCTCTCTCTCTCTCTCTCTATTGTGTGAAGACAGAGCGTAAGGTAGCCTTGTACAGCCTGACGTCACGGCTCAAAGAGAAATGTATGGACGGGAAACAGGCGAGACAGTGATAGATATATTGGGCTTGAGGCAGAAGGGACAGGGCGAGGCGAGGCGAGCTTCCCAAGACACCATGAAATAACAGGCCATGAGCATGTGGTGTTAACTGGCAACGGAGAAGGGATAATAATTAAGGACGGACGTGGGGTAATAATTGAAAATAGTCTTGGCATGACAGACACATCACAGCAGACGTGGAGATATTCGCCATGGAGTGAATCAATTTTTGGTTGGAGTTCCTATCAGCGTCGAGTCACTTTCAGGCAACGGAAGGAGAACTTATGTGTAGGAACTCCGTCTCCCCAGCTACTGAAGAGGACCTCGGGAACGCTGTATACCCTGCAGGAGGACGACTGGCAACATAACAGGTAGATGGACGCAGAGACAATGATCAGGGCCAGACAGGAAATGATAATGCGTATGGGAAATGCCAGCCAGGATAGTTCGGGTTCCTTTTCGCTGGAGGAAGAAGACCATAAATGGGACATGAAAACAAATGAGGAACGATAAAACTCAGTCGAGGGTAACACTTAGTTTGTGGGAATAACAAGACCTGGGTTGTGAGCACGAGAACCTTCGACGCGACGCCCATACAAAGAATATAAAGGACTTTGAAGCCACGATGATGAGTTCTGGATATTGAGACAAGGACGCAATCACCAGAGAGAGAAAAATAAAACAAAAACAAACAGCACCAATCTCCCAATTATTTGTTTTAAAAATTTATCTCTTCCCCAATTGGAAATATGAGAGCGCACCTAACTCTCTCCCACAATGAGTCTTCACAACCCAAAGATTACTTTCAAAATTGCACTGAGAAACTTCGCTGTAAATAAATCCGTGTATTTTTTCTTCACTCAAGATAAGGGGGAGAAAATACATTAAGGTGGAAGCCATTGAGAGTGGTGGTGAGTGGTGACCCGGGGTGAGCAAGAGGCGACCACACTGCAGAGGGCGCCGGGCCACATTCCTGACGGGGTAAGGGATATCCTGGGACGGGTAGGTGGTGTGGGAACACTAGTGGCGAGGACCTGTAGTGGAGGAGGGGTGGGTTGATGGTAGGAGGAAGGGGTGATGGTAGGAGGAGGGGGGTGATGGTAGGAGAGGTGATAGCAGAGGGGTTATGGTGGGAGGGGTGATGGTAGGAGGAGGGGGGTGATGGTAGGAGAGGTGATAGCAGAGGGTGATGAGCTTAGGAGGGTGATGGTAGGAAGGTGATAATATATAGGGGTGATGGTAGGAGGGGTGATGGTGGTAGGAGGTGTGATGGTAGGAGGGTGATGGTGACAGGAGGAGGGTGATGGTAGGAAGGTGATAATAGAGGGGGTGATGTGGTAGGAGGGTGATGGTGGTAGGAGGTGTGATGGTAGGAGGGTGATGTTGGGAGGAGGGTGATGGTAGGGAAGGTGATAATAAGGGGTGATGGTAGGAGGGGTGATGGTGGTAGGAGGTGTGATGGTAGGAGGGGTGATGGTAGGAGGAGGGTGATGGTAGGGAAGGTGATGATAATAGGGGTGATGGTAGGAGGGTGATGGTGGTAGGAGGTGTGATGGTAGGAGGGGTGATGGTAGGAGGAGGGGTGATGGTAGGAGAGTGATAATAGAGGGTGATGGTAGGAGGGGTGGTGGTGGTAGGAGGAGGTGTGTGATGGTAGGAGGGTGATGGTAGGAGGAGGGGTGATGTGGTAGGGAAGGTGATAATAGAGGGGTGGTGTTGATGGTAGGAGGGTGATGGTGGTGGGAGGTGTGATGGTAGGAGGGTTATGGTGGGAGGGAGGGTAATGGTAGGGAAGGTGATAATAGAGGGGTGATGGTAGGAGGGTGATGGTGGTAGGAGGTGTGATGGTAGGAGGGGTTATGGTGGGAGGAGGGGGTAATGGTAGGGAAGGTGATAATATAGGGGTGATGGTAGGAGGGGTGATGGTGGTAGGAGGTGTGATGGTAGGAGGGGTGATGGTAGGAGGAGGGGGGTGATGGTAGGGAAGGTGATAATATAGGGGTGATGGTAGGAGGGGTGATGGTGGTAGGAGGTGTGATAATCAGAAGGGGAGAGAAAGAGGGCGTGAGTAGATATGGAAGCAAACAGGAGGCAGAAAAGTAGACAACAATAATATAATAGTGTAGAGGAAGACGCAAGATATTGAGAGAGAGAGAATAAGACTGTGATCATTGATGTCTAAGATAAAGTAACTCAGAAGAATAAAGAGCACCATAATAAATGAAATAATAAACACGAAGAAAGAAAATGATGATAAACCTGAGTAAACATCGGTGATAAGAGGAACTAAAAGGGAAATTACAGGAGAGAAAAAAAAGGTGAGTTTAAGGTTACAGGAGAATAATGAAGATGGCGCCAAGAGTCCTGTGTAGGTGATGTTAACCCCCCCACCCCTTCCTCCTCCTTTTCACCTGGGTTGGTTTATCCTCTGTTCGTTATGGTCCATCAGACAACATATAGAAGAGCGAGGAACATCGTTAGCGTGATCGAGGTAGCCAAACGTTTGTCCTGTATCTTCCTGGGAGGCCATTGGTTTCACATAACTAATTGTGACCATATTGTCGAAGGTTCGTATGTTTAATCTATCGTCCTAGGTAGTAACTTGGGGAAGAATCTTATCCCCGATGGAGTTTTATTACAAGACATAAGTCACCCAGGTGTCTGTGCTTTAGTGAGACGGTTTGATCATTTCTCATGTCTTCAGGTCGTTAGATTTTTTTTTCGAGAGAGAGAAATTTCAATGCGCGACCTTCAGAGAATCTTGACCCTCCATAATGACACGCGCGCTGGGGTCATTCACGACTCTCTCCAGGAATTTATCTCGGCAAAAACAGGAGTGGTTCACGCTGACGGCCGCCCTCCTCACCCCCGCCAACCCGGAAAAAGTCAACGACACGTCGAGTATGGGCTGGGGAGGTCGCCTTCTGAAGGTCGCTCCTCCTCCAGGTGAAGCCGTACCTTCTGACCCAACATGCACACACACACACCAAGACACTGGACTGCTTCTGAACATGTGTGAACGCCTTTGATCCATCTAACTTTGAGAACATCGAGAGTTGGGTCGGCAAGTTTCACCTGTCAACACTAGAATGACTTCAGGTTTGTAATGGGTCACTCAGCTGGCCGATCATCAATCTAGAGGTGTGGTTCAGCTCCTCTGGATGGACGGATAAATTTATTTGTTTATTTGTGTTGTAAATAGGGATGATTTTGGTGGTTGGGAAATAACATGTACTTACAGATAATAGTGATTATTATTATTATTATTATTATTATTATTATTATTAATTATTATACTTGTTTTTAACACTCCCACACCATCACACTCCCACACCATCATACTATTACACCATCAAACCCCCACACTATCACATCATCACCCTGCTACACCATCACACCGCCACACCATCACACTACCACATCATCATACTATTACACCATCAAACCCCCACACTATATCACGCATCATCACCCTGCTACATCATCACCCTGCTACAACATCACACACACACCATCACACCATCCACACTCCCACACCATCATACTATTTACACCACATTAACCCCCACACTATCACATCATCACCCTGCTACACCATCACACCGCCACAACATCACACCGCCACACCATCACACCTCCACACTACCACACCATCACCCTGCCGCACTGTCACACTACCACAGTACTACGTCGTCCAAACCAATTATTGCCTCCCATTTATAATTTGTCGGTCATGCAACACGCGTTATAACAGTCACAGACAGCACACTGACTCCCAGACAACACACTGACTCCCAGACAGCACACTGACTCACAAACAACATACTGACTCGCAAACAAGATACTGACTCGGACATCACACTGACTACACACTACCAACACAATGACTATACAGTGCTCAGTGGCGTGTAACTTACTACAATGGGTCAGGCGTCTCAGGTAATATTTTTCTCACCGTCACCTCCTTCAAGAGACAGCGACATTTCGTCCTTGACATTTTCACCTCCTGTCCGCCGACCAAGTAATTGACGAAACAAGAGCACTGGGGCTTATCCCGGGGTCCTCGAGGTCAACCCCCACATAGTAACTATCATCCATAGGGACCATTATGGGTGATCACCCTACTCATAACCAACGTGGGGTTAGCCCTTATGGATAGCGCCTCGAGTGATATTTCTGCTCGGCCGCGTCACACCTGTAATTTTCTTTGTATTTACTCAGTTTCAGGTGCTCGACCAAGCGACAAGTCTTGCGATTGCCAAGTGCATTGTGTATAGCTAGAGCGAGCGTCTTGCTATTTCGAATTGCATAGTGTTATAATTTTAATTTTACGATACCTAACCTAACCTAACCAATACATAAATAAAACTAAACAAACATTAATCTAATCCAAACTAGTTTAACCCAGCTTAATCGAATTAAACTTACCTAACCTAATATAATATAACTAAAATCACTTCACCTAACCTGACATAACATAACAAAATTAACTTAAACTAACCTAGCCTAACATAATGTAACTAAATTCACTTAATCTAACTTGGCCTGACCCACAACAAGACACCAGAAGTCGTTGTGTCAGGTACAGTGAGCAGAACAAAGCCAGTTATTAAGGTGTTAGTCCGGGGGGTCACGCCCACACGAGACACCCGACCTGGTAGTAATCTGGGTTTCGGATTTTCAACTGTTCCTGCCATAAACAGCGTCACAGGAGGCGAAAGGTGGCTATGCTTCGTCTGGCGTAGTTTCCGTCAGCTTGTCTTTGCTTGGTAGAGTGGTAACCGTCAGGCTTTGTTGTCACATCAAAGGTCCTGGATAAATGTTCTTAGTTCATATAACAAATTCTTCTCGAGATGGAAAAGGAAGTACAGTTCATGTTTACTACAGTAATTCTTGAGCTACGGTGTCGAGATGGCTTCGAAACTACACTGAGACTCTACGCTGTCTACTGTAGAAACGTTCTCTTTTCTCTAGCTGTGGAACGAAGGAAAAAAAACACAAGAATCTTACAGTTTTGCATCTGACATCTAGTGGTGTGTGTGTGTGTGTGTGTGTGTGAGGGAATAGCCACAAGCACAGTAGGCCGGGAGGAAGAGCCACGCCCCGCTGGTACCATATGAACCGGGAAACATGAGAGGGTTCTTGCGCCTGGAAACAACCCCTTACTTACATACATCAGTTTGGGGCCGTCGAGCTCGAGGATACGTAGCGGTGAGGGAAATAAACACGGCGAAGGACAGGGAATATGAGAACTAAGACCTTAAACACAGACTCGAGGTGACATTATTATTCACGAGGGGCGGGGTGAAGAAATGACTGAGAGATGACAAGTGAGAAATGTTAAGGTTAAGAGTTGCAACGATATAAGACGTGAATTGTAATTAGATCCATTATATTATATCAAACTACTGAGCAACAATTCTTCCTGTTTTGGTTAATATCTGCCCTCGGTGTCATTTCTCAAGCCAGGGGTGTGTAAGACAGTTTCCCGCCCCGTTTAACCTTATACTGTACCTGGGTGGGTGAAATATTGTCCACTTTGATATTTTGATGGCAGGATTTTGTTGAAACAGTTTCCAGATCGAAATCTTACCCAGAGTTAATGTACTGTACCTTTGTTTACTTACTTAATTAGGTGATCGGAAGGGCAGAGGTTCGCCTGACGGTGGGCAGGAGTTAGCCACGCCCTTAATCCGGTGATCACTAGCTCCTCTGAGTTGCAGCTTATGGTGGGAGGACCTGGATGACCTTTACACCACGCTGAAACGTTACTCGC
Source organism: Homarus americanus (assembly GCF_018991925.1). NCBI lineage: Eukaryota > Metazoa > Arthropoda > Malacostraca > Decapoda > Nephropidae > Homarus > Homarus americanus. The sequence continues at coordinate 7,603,918 of NW_024746161.1, forward strand.
GTTTTTTGACCTAACATTTTCTCGACCTAACTTTTCCGTCTTCAAGATAAAACAAAAATAATGTTTCCTGTTAACTCTCTAACTCACAATTAAAATGTAAAGATAATTATATAATTAATTTGAACCACGACCCTAATTACCCGTAAGTGACTTGGATAATTTAGGTGCAGGTTTAGTGTTTATCGAGTAAAAAAAATCATTATATAGAGGGAGCACATCACTTCCTGAACGCTGGAGGCTCCGGTCGTGGGGAGCATCTCGTCAAAACTGTGGACAATGGGTGGAGGTGATGTTCATCCTCCATCTCTCTCTCTCTCACTCTCCCTCCCTCAACCTTCTAGAACACAGTGGCGTCACAACCTTTGATCTTCTTGATTCCAGAAGTCCATCGTGACCACTGTAGCCTCGGGAAGCACTGGTCCACGAAGGGGGATTTTCAAAGGTTTCGATTGTCTTAATTATGCTAAGTCACCCAGATGGCGGCCCACATGTTGAAAGTGCATTTAAACTTCATAAATAGCACAAACTCTCTTATCATCGCTAAGTTGTGTTAAAATAATGTTTAGATAATGAGTGAGGGTAGATTGGGGAGCTTCCTGGACAAAGCAAAACCTTTATAGATCTTTATTTATTTATTTAAGGGAGAGGAAGAACATCTTTACTACTACTACTACTTCACTCTACCTGACCACCATGACTGATGCACCTCCACTCAACGTACCTGAGGGAGAGATATGATAAATTAGTAAACATTCTGTCATACAACTCTTCATGTTCTTCCAATCTCAAGAGCAATTCCTTTAAACTCTCATGGTTCAGTTAAACATGAAGTGGCAAGTATTATCCCAGAACAAATATATCGCAGTAGAAGGCCAGTAGAGAAATAAAACAGCAATTATACGCTAAACAGAGACATTATATAAGAGACTACAGACAAAAAAACGTAAAATTAGTGAAGGTGACACGAGAGACTGGAACATCAGGGCAGGTAGGTGGAGAATGACGCTCCCACCTACCACGACCACTACAACACACCAGCCAGTCACCACTCTCTCCTACGTTAGTCCCATTGATCTAAGACAGGAGCTGTGCTTATAGGAATACACGGCCTGGATTAGGTTTAGGTTAGATTAGGGTACGTGAGACTAGGTTAGGTGGGATAAGATTAAGATAGGTTAGGTTATTGTTACATATCGGTGTTATGTTTATGGTATTTTAAGTTATGACAAGTAATGAGTTTTTAAGTACATCACCATAAGTCATTACGATAGAGTAGTGTTTACAAGGAGGTTAGAGACACAAGTACACGAAAGCGGCCACACCCTTCATGCTAAACACACACACACACACACACACACCACCCGATCTTCACTCACTCCGTCAAAACACTAAGCATGATACAGTTGAGGTTTGTCTCTATAACCAAGTACTTCAGCCTTGTAGTCAGTATGTATTAGAAGCCATTTTCTTTTTACTACTGTGTGTTGACCCTGAAGTGTGAGTCAGTGTGTGTGCGTGTGTGTGTGTGTGTGTGTGTGTGTGTGTGTGTGTGTTTATGTATATTAATGTCTGCCTGTCACGCTGGATACTCCCATTGTTAAGAGTGATGTTTTAAGTCCTTGTTGGAGTGGTCATCCTGTGAATAAGATCGCTAGGAATCTCTTGGTGCGTGGAGTTATGCTGCTCTCCTCCTCCTCCTCCTCCATGCTTACCCACGCGGAAAGTCACTCCAAACATTGAGGGAGAGCTGCCACCACGTAGATGTTAATGGGGACACACCTGGTTTTCTCTCGCCAAGGAGCAGGTGTCGGGATGTGTGTCGTCAGGAACACAACACGGTATGAGCTCAACACTGGGGTAGAGACAGCAACAGGTACCGTCTAGGAGGTGTTACTGGAGCTACAACTTGTATACTTGACGACGCCACTATGTCCTCGAGGCCCTGGAGTGTCACCATCTCCCCCCCCCCCACCTGTCCGGTTCTCCGTCACCCAGGGAGGTTTCATAAGTGGGTAGTCGGGTGCTTGGTGGAGGAGGGTTGCTGGGCGGGTATCTGGTATCCGGTGCGGGTAGTGAGGACTCAGTGAGGACAGGTCCAGCGGCCTTGTCTCAAGGATCCCGCCTCAGTCTCATACACTGGAAACATTACCTTTTTGTTCTCTCATGTTCAACTGTTTTTGTGTCTTTCTTTATAAGATTACGGTTTGTTCAAGTTATGGTGGCGGGTGATATTTACAAGTAAGGGAAAAACTCTTATAAGAATGTTATCTTTCAATTCTTTGACAAGTCACTAACGTGTTGATTTCCTTGAATTTCTTGCTGCTTGAAAATCTATGCTTAAGATTGCACACACACACACACACACACACACACAATTTCAATCGTTTGCCCACTATGATGCTATGGTGCAGGGTAGCCGGCAATAAATTAATTTGACTCAAAATTGATCACCAAGTGGACTAGCACCAGAGGGCAGAGTACACAGGAGGCAATACACAGTCCACACTGGTCGTGAGTCGGATCCGTGAACGATCTACCAGCTGAGCCACGGAACTATTATTACCTACTATAATTCATAAAATATATATAGCTAGACATAATTTTGTATAATAACTCTAATAAAACTCTACCGAGGTCTTGTCTCTGCAGATGAGTGGAGGTACAGTAGTTGGAGTCTGTGTCACACCCGGTATTATCTTATGGCACCGAAGCTTCACCAGATGAAGTACCGATAACTAGTTTTTACTTCCCACTTCCGGCGTCAGCCTGAGGCGGATGGCCGGCTGCCAGGCGCTGCTACGCCTTGACGAGCAGCACCCAGGCGACCACCACCACCATAACAAAGATGTCTTTGTTATATGAATGCAACAATAACTCATAAAGAGTAACTAGTTTTCGAAATAATTGATAATGTTTGCGTGTGGGTTTATGTCGGCGGCAAGAGGGCAGGTGAGCTCTCGTATCAAACCTTATTGATCTTGTAGGCCTTGCACTACCTGCCTACCGAAAACACAGGTACACGATCACACGTAATCAATATTCATTAGCTCCACCATCTGTCGCTCGCCTCACCACCACCTCATACAAATGCCAGTACCATAAAACAGCGACGCTAATGAGCAATGAACAGCGCTTGGCGTTCCCGGCCACCCCATAATAATATTTTAAGTTACGCCAGACGAACGCTTTCTTCCTGTAGTGGCGGCGGTCTGTTCTGGGATGAACATACACCACACACCTGATCAGTGTTCACATGGTGTATTAATATCTCGGCAATAATTCCAGTTTTTACAGGAGCTAAATGATGAGAGCGTGGTATAATTACTGGCAATCATGTCCAGCCCACAGTCCTGGACACCTGGGGGAAAAAAATCGTGTGCGTCAGCGTCCACAGTTAATATTGAGTAACATATTATATCGTTTAATACCTAAGATTTATAATGAGGGTCAACTCCTTAATGAGAGGTCCAGCAGGTATTACAGGTAAGTCGAGTTACGTATTGGGTCTGTTTCTGAGTTGACTGCTGCAGGAGAGGTGAGGCATAGTGTCGACGTCTTGAGTGTACGGGCAGAATTCAGACCTTCCACAATTTCTGAGTCTTAAACCCGTAATATCTGTACCTAGGTTAGGTTAGGTTACAAAATGGATGTTTTGCTGTTAACCACTTCTCTTGCCAATAGACTCACCCACGTGTCGGCTATCAGTACAAAAGATAAACAAACATTATCTTGCCATGAAGTTACTTAAAAAATGAAAGAAAAACCAACCACACTTGACCTAATATAAGTAAACTAACGTATCATAAATGTCCTATAAGAGTGTTAAGCTGGGTTACGTAGGCTAGATCAGTTTTAATCGGAGTTATAAGAACGGGTAATATAGGTATTTTTTTAGTGATGGTTAGTTTGTTTGCATGTACTAGCAACAGATATGGTTAAGTTATTTTAGGTTTGGCCCAACCTCACCTTTGGCCCACCCTCACCTTTGGCCCACCCTCACCTTTGGCCCACCCTCATCCCTGGGCCCAGAGACAAACAAACCAACAGCCGGAACCGTGAGTCACCAGCCCAGAGTACTGAATGTTAGAAACAACGTCAACAATGAACATTATCTCCTGATGCCTATTGTTTTGGGGCTTCCGTCCAGCACTGGTGGCGGGGGAGGGGATGTGCTGCTTCGTTGTCTCTACTGGCGGCTGTCGTTGTTAGTGTCTGTCTGAGCCTCTACGGTGTAATTTTTTGGCTGGCGGTTCCTTCCTTGAGGTTACTACAGGTACAAGTGATGGTGACTGTCCTAAGAGTAGTGTGGAAATATTCGAGTCCAGCAATAGCAAGATGGCTTAGGTGTGGGGTGAAACAGTGAACGGGTGGTGGAAGGAAAAGTTGTAGTGGGTGTTTAAGTGGGTGGTACTGACGGGGGAGGCAGGTAATGGAGGTATGAAAGGGGCAGCACGACGACCTTGTGTTCACCCAGGTAGTGTTACAGGTGACGCCCAGGAGGAACAGCTCGGCCCAGGGTGACCATTGTAGTGTAATGTCAAGACGGAATGTAAACAAAAGTGACCAAAAACCATAGTATTGATAACATAGGGTGTGTGTGTGTGTGTGTGAGTGTAATAATAATAATAATAATTAACGGTTTATTGAAAGAGCTTGGCAGCCAGAAGGCTGAAAATATACAGTTACATATTTGGGGAATGGGTTACGAATTACAAATAATATACAAGTAACATAAGTGACACAAATAAGACATATAATAACTTAGATGGGGAAAAGCTCAAACTACAGTGTGTGTGTGTGAGTGTGTGTGAGTGTGATGAAGGAGAAGGCGTTGCTGGTGTTGGCAATTATACTTGGAGAGGATTTAGTTGAGTGTCCACCAGAGGCTACACCAGCTGGACCGAACGTATGTGTGTGTGTGTGTGTGTATCCGACCGTGAAGACCTGTTTATTACCATCCACACATTCAACTCCCGCCCGCCCACGCTGTCCCCAACCAACACTGCCACGTAACCCACATCCACACACACACACACACACTCACTCGTAACACACACACACACACACTCGTAACACACACACACTCTCGTAACACACACACACACTATTAAAACTACTGCTACACTACACACCAATTACTTACCACCATACCACAATACCCTTAACCACCTACCATACCACAGCTTATCTACCATACCACAGCCCGCCTACCATACCACAGCCCGCCTACCATACCACAACTCGTTTTACCACTTACCATACTATACCGACCACGCTATGCTGCCCCTCGTCTGGCCAGTAGAGTGACCTTGGCCCAGACTGAGGATCGTGAGGAAGACAGTACAAGAGGAGGAGGCGTGAAGACTTTGTAGAGGTCATCCCTTGGTGAATGTTGCATCGTCCGCGGCGTGACCTCCTCCTCTCCTACCTACCCACCCCATGAGTCCCCTGCCCCCTGACCTCTGACACCCCCCCCCTCTCTCTTAATTCCCTCAACTTTAATTTCCCTCAATTTACATCATAATTACACCCCCCCCCCCCTCCCAGGTAGCGGTAAGGTGTTTAATCATCAGATGAAATAAGCTATGGTGTCCAATCTTCACGTGTTCCCTGTATAGTCACATTATCACCACCATACTTCCTACACGTCACTATAGACACACACTATCCCCGTTGTCATGGTATTACTGAGCTTCAACTAAACCACAAGACCTTTAAACGTGGTACCAATATCAATAATCACACTAATCCATCGAGAATTAAACATTACGAGATATATCATTTCTTAAGAGTGATTTACTAATATAATAAGATTAAAGAAAACAAAATAATCTCACTCCGTCATCAAATAAATATTAATAAATATATATAGAGATAAGTTTTCTGGAACAGTGAACACAAGGCCGAGTTATTTATTATGTTGGGTCAGAGGCAAGTGTTACCACATCAGTCATGGATGTAAAATGTTCTTAAAATGTATAAAGTCACACTTCACTTGTACGTGTACTTTTGTAATGTTTAGTTCTGTAATTACTGGACTATACTGTATTGTGTCTATTTTTCTGTATTTTTTGGTATTGTTTATGTATTCATTTTGTAATATGTGTCATGTCTTGATGTTCTTACTTTTGGGAGATGGTGAGGGAATCGTGATGGGGGGGGGGGAGGGTGAAACTGTGTGAGGTCTGGCAGCTCCTCTACAAACAACACGCACACCCTGGCCCACCCACCTGTATGGTCTACCTGTGGCCGTGAGATATACGTACCATCATGGCTGCCTGGAGTATTTTTGGAGTGGTTGTATAAATGCATCTGCAGGTGTGTGTGTGTGTGTGTGTGTGTGAACCTGTGATTGTTTGTGTGCATGTGACTCTGTGCTTGTCTTTGTGTATGTGACTACAGTATACTTGTATGTGTATATATTACCCTGAACCTCTGTATACTTGTGTCTGCCAAAATTAACGGCGTGGGTCTCTACTTTTGCAGTTCCTTGTGCCCGAGTGTTGACGCGCGTGGCTGGACATCCTGACCCACCGTCCTAGAGGTAAAAGGTGAGGTGCAGATTCTGAGTTTTTTAAGGCGTCTCCTGGGCCACCCACCACCACATGGGGATCTCCCTCCTTGCTGCCTTCCCTCTCTCCCCTCTCCCTCCCTTTGCCTCCTCCCTCCAACACCATCTCTCACAATAAGGTTTCACTTACACTTTCACAAATCAATTTCTCAGCCCTTACACCCCAAAAGCTTTATTTACCTCCGCCAATGATCATAAACTTTCTACGAATATTATAATCACTTACTCCAACACTTTAATCTTCTCCAACACTTCTTCTCTCACCTCCAACACTCTACTCCCTCTCTCTCATTCACTCCTTCTCTTACTTCTTCCAATACTCACACATTCCCTCCAACACTCCCTCCTCCCCTTCCCTTTCTTCATCACACCCACACCTGAGCCAACAATCATTATCTTCAAGCAGCCTTGCAGAACAGAGCAGCGTGAGTGTGAACGTCCCCACCTCCACCACCACCATCTCCACCCCCCCGCCAATACCTCAACAACACACCCGCACCACTACTACTACTACCACCACCACTACCCCTCACTACCACCCTCAACCCCACCACAAACATTACCATTCCGTATTACCACCATCACCATTACCACCCCACCACGATCACCACCACCACTACTACCATCATCACCACCCCACCACCACCGTGCGCTGCAGCTCAAGGCAGACTGGATTCCTGTGTAATGGCGGCGAGTTGTGCAGCACAGTTAACGGCACTGTTCCTGGCACCACCCCCTCCTTTCTCCCATTTTCCTCATGGCACTATTCCTGGCACCAATCCCCCTCCCTCCCTTCTTCTCCCCTTATCCACAAGGCACTATTCCTTCGTACCACCTCACCCCCCCCTTCTTTCTCACCTTATCCTCATGGCACCCCTTTCTTCTCCCCTTTACCTCGTGGCACTGTTTCTGGCACTATTCTCATTCCCTTCCTCTCTCCTTATCCTCACACGGGAATTATCTTGGAGGAGACCTGTATTGCTCACGTTCAGCCTGAAACCTCTCCTCTCTTGCTGTATTTCTCCTGTACCAACCTTCTGAAACATTATCTTCCTCCAACACTCCCCGTAACCTTTCTAACACTAAACATTAACCTAACACTAAAAAAATATTAACCTAACTTTAACTCAAAACCCACCTTCCACCCACCTTCCTCCAACACTTCCTTCCACCCATTCCTTCTCCTCCTCCACACCTCCCTCTTTTCCTCCTCTCCTCAACACTTCTTCCTCCAACAAGACTTTTTCCTCACACTAGTGCCACATTCCACACAGCCCCCCTCCACCTCCCACCACCACACAGACATTTATATGCCTTGGCAGGAAAGAGAGACCCTGACCCTGTGTAGCTCACGACTGGCCTATCACCATGACCACTATCATCATTCTCCATCACACTTCACTACTACCATCACCACACTCTACCACCACCATTATCACACTCTACCACCATCATCACAATCCACCACCACCACCATATTCAATCACTCATCCTTACGTCTTATACTGTATCGTAAGAATAGAAAAACATGGAAAACAGTAAGAGCACCAACACGAACCACGAATGATATACCTTGCACTCCTGCTCTTACGATACGCCAGACGAACGCTCGACCTTTTTCTTACGATCATTAGTAAAAGATAACAGGTGCGTAACTAAGTGAGGTTTTGTATAAGTGTCACTGTTAAGATGTGCGCTACTCTGCCACGAGGGGAGGTCTTCCTTGTAAGAGGCTCTGGGAGGGTGAACAGCTTCAGAAAACTGTAGGCATTATCGTACTAGAGAGAGCTGCTCTACAACACCATCAAGTGTACGCTGCGACAGTTAGCGCTGGCAGCGACAGTACCCCACCGAGGCGAGTCTCACACGACCAACGGTAAAGGCAGCCTTACCTCCCACCCCTTTACCCCGGGCACCTCAGCAGGGGCGCCCTCACCTCCCCCGCCCTCCTCCGTCACCGTTGAGTTGAATCAAATAATGTCGTGAGTTTATACGTAACCCCAACTGGACTCTATCAACAAGCCCCCAGCTAGCATATTGTGATGTATGTTGAGCGTCTTCCTACGGTCGGCTTCCCATTGGAGTGTCACTTTAACCTCGAGGCTCATAAAGGTGAGGAAGGCGAGGATTAGTTAAGGTGGCCGCTTCCTCACCTGTCACCGCCACCAACTGGTTCAGTGTTGTCAAGTCCGGCTCAAGGAACTGTGTACGTTCTTCGTCAGACAACTCGGACACCAGTGGTCGTAGCTCGTGGCTGTGGAGCTCTGTCCGTGGGAACACTCACTCGTTCAACATGGAGAGTTCCGCACCACTGATCCTCACCTCACGTCACCCAGCAATTGATGGGTCGTTCTTCTGTTACATACCACCAGTTTCTCTGACCTTATTTGTATTTAAAAATCTCCTCATGTTCACGTGAGATGGAAAAAAAAAGTGGTGAGTGGGTGTGCGTGGGAGTGTCCATGGGTGTGCGTGTGAGGGTGGGGTTGTGTGAGAGTGTCATTGTGAGAGAGGTACTTTTAAAACAATACAGGTATACGAGCAAGGACATAAAAAACCTATACACCTCAGCTTATTTTACCTGAAAAATAACCCTCCTACCATTATCTGACGGGATAGGTTAGGTTAGTGTTAGGATAGTTAATCTCCAGGTAAAATAAGATGAAGTCTATTCAGGAGTAGTGCAATCACCACCACCCGGTACTGCTGCTGGAGGAGGAAACATCTGGTAGAGGGCGTTATCACCTGTGTACCCCTGGCGCACACCTGCACGATGACTCTCAGGTGGAGGATGGGATGGAGGGGGATAGGGACGGATGAGGGGCTAGGGAGAGAACGGGGAGGAGAGAAAGGGATGAATAGAAAAAAGAAAAACATAAGGAGAGAGAGAGAGAGAGAGATGAACGAAGGTCAGAAAATAAATAAAGATACGAAGAGAAGAACAAGAGGAGAGAGAAGGATATGATGGAGGGAGAGAATGAATGGGATGTAGGGAACGAAGGAGGTATAACGGGCCAAAGTCACCACACCACACACCCACACCGTTAGAATAGTGCCCCCCCCCCCCCAGGCAGCAGGAGGCGGGAACACAGGTATTATCAAGACACCAAGTGCCCCCCCCCCCCCAGGCAGCAGTAGGCGGGAACACAGGTAATCATCACGCCGCTAACTTAGTTAATATGGCGGAGATAATTACCGCCTTAATGTGTTGTTGCTTCCTCGCTTCCGCCTCCCGTCTGCTGCCGACTGACCCCATCCTGACACACACACAGGTGGCGACATGGAGAAGGGGAAGAAGGAAGGTGGCAGGGGGAAAGGGTGTAGTTGCAGGGGAAAGGGGTGGCGACAGGCGGAAGAGTGGTGGTGGAAGGGGAAGGGTGGCGGCAGGTATAAGGGAGTGGTGGCAGATATAGATGAGTGGTGGCAGGGGAAGTTAGACGTGGGTTCGTGTGTCCCCCCCACCCCACCTCCCAAACATCTGGGTCGCTCGTGCCACGTCTCAGGCCGGGGTCAGCCTTTGTGGTGGAGGACCCGTTCGCCGCCTGCCTCACAATCACCCACGCCCACCCATACCCACACCTACCCTAATTCCCACCCACACCCTACAGTACACCACACCCACCCCAATTCCCAATCACACCCAACCAACCTTCATTCACACCCAATTTGCATCTATACCCAACCCACATCCACCTCAGTATCCATCCAGTTCCCACTCACGCCCCCACATGTAGTAGGTAGTAGGCAGCTACCAAACAGGGAGGTACCACCGCCTGGGAAGATATTGGAAGCATAATGTGTTGTCTAATGGTAGACCCTGCTGCCATATAGCATCACGAAAATTGTGACCAAGTCCCAGGTTGCTGATCTGACTTTCTGCCTCATTTACACACAATTGCAGGGTCTCAATTGTTTCTCTTACCATTGACAACACAACATACGTATATCGTTTCTCACTTTTGATCTTTTTTTCATTTTTGTATTTATAGTTCTTTATTATTAAAATTATTTTTATTATTACAGTTACTGTATTATTATCATTATTTTATTATTTTATTTTTGTTTGTTTTATCATAAATTTTATTTATTATGAATTATTATGACAATTATTATTTATTATTATTATTATTATTATTATTATTATTATTATTATTATTACATTTTCGCCCCCAGGCCTCGATGTGGGTCAGTGACCTGTGTCCGGGTGGGCTAATCCCCGTAAAAAAAAAAACTCCTACACACGTACCCAACGCACGCCCACACCCCACCACCTCCACAACACACACACACACACACACGAGCTTAGACAGGAAAACGGATGTCCGGGTCAGTCGTTTGCCGGATCCACTTTTACTATCTCTCCCACACATCAAAGATTTCCCCGCGAGATTTTTTAGACGTGCTAGGCATTATAAATCACCTGGTTCTACTTCCAGGTGTTAATTAAAAGATGGACAGAGAGAGAGAGAGAGAGAGAGAGAGAGAGAGAGAGAGAGAGAGAGACGTAAAAAAATATGTTCTAATCTCAAGTAAACAGCAAAAACAAAAGAGATTCACCGGAGGACAGCTCGAGAGGACACAACAGCCACTACTACCACCACCTCCTCCTCTTATCTCCCGTCCTCCACCTCCTCCTCTTATCTCCCGTCCTCCACCACCTCCTCCTCTTATCTCCCCGTCCTCCACCACCTCCTCCTCTTATCTCCCGTCCTCCTGTCCTTTAGGCTATCTTAAGAGCCTGACCACAACATTAACCCCTTTCTATTTCTCTCCATTACATTCTACCCACGACACTTATCCTTTTCTGTTATGGGATACACCCTGATATATCCTATGTATCTCTCCCCTTCCACCTTATCCTTATCCCCTTGGCTGTCCCTTATCCTCCCCCTTCCCCCTCCCCCCTTGGCTGTCCCCTTACCCTTCCAACCTCCCCCTTCCCCCTCCCCCCTTGGCTGTCCCCTTACCCTAATTTAAGTCTCTCTAAATACAGACTCTCTTGGTTACGTCACTGATGCGGGGACATGACGGTGTGAACATGACTTGCCATAATTAAGCTTCTCCTTCCCACCACTGGTAAGGTATCACTCACCCCAGAGAGAGAGAGAGAGAGAGAGAGGCGAAATACAAAAACGAGAACCACAGAAAATAATTGGTGAGAGAAAACAAACAGACGACGTAAAAAAACAAAAAAAAAACACGAGAATAAAACGGAGATGAAGAAGAAAATTGTCGTGGGAAAGTTACAACATGAGGTGGATACAGGGGGTCACACACACACACACCTGCTAACAGTTCCCTCACTCTGGTGCTATACACATACAATCACACACACACACACACAACCAACAGTTCTATCACTCTGATGGTACACATGTGAGGGAGCGTGTGTGTATGTGGTGATGTAGATAGTCTCACCTGTATACTGTATCTCATCACATGGGAACACCTGTCTGACGATGTACACGCAAGCGCACCTCCCTCGTCCAGGTGAATAGCAGCCCAGGTGTCCCAGTGATAAGTATAATTACCCACACTGCTCTTAGTTGAGGTTCCCACGGTCACTTTCAATAATTTCCCCTCTGAGCCAAAAATTTTCAGGCACGATGATATATGAATGTTGTTTCACCACCTTAGGCGAACTAGGCACAGAAAACACATCCCAAATTAATCATACGTATCTTTGAGAAGTGATTTTTGCGTCCGACCTTGCGTAAGACGGAAATGTTAATGGGACAAAGGTAATGTACGAGTGAACCCTTTGAGAATCTGGGTCTTGGTATTCGTGTGATGACCGTAACACATCCTCCAATCAGTCGTCTTGACCAACCTCCTCCTCCCTCCATCTCCCTCACACATAAATCTCAGATGTGGGAGCTGTGACATCGTAATCTAAACTGAACTGTACTGTGTGTGTGTGTGTGTGTGGTAGCCAGGGCGGCGCGTGACATAGCCTCCGTTAGTTAGTACCTCCTCAGGCCTCACTCTCAGCCGCTCAGCGACCCGAGACCAGCTGCCTCTCCCTGTGGCGGGTGGGACGCCTGGCTACCTGCCCACACACACACACACACACCGGGCCTGATTAACTACTGATGAACTCTCGTCTTCCACAACCGCTAGACTCGTATATTTTTTTGTGTTCGTTCACGAGAAAAAAAAAAACACGCCACTAGTGACGGCCTCCAAGTGACCCTCCTCAAACAAGATCTCAAGGTCACCGAAATACAATCACGTCTTAAGAGTTTTTCAAGAAACCTGATACAATTCTGCGTTCTCATAACATGGCTACGAAGAAACCACATTACATTATCTCCACCGACTAACTTTTATACGAATCGTAGACCGTCCTCTTTTTTTTGTATTAATGAAAGGGTTAGGTTTACGTGGCAAGAAAGGCATCCTACAGAAACAGGATTCTTACTGAGAGAAAATTCCACCCTGGAAAATGAGGTGAATCTAAAGTTGGAGTTAATTTATGGGAAGATTTCAATATTAAACGTAGCTAATTATTTATTCAATCTGCTCTAAGGATCATCTTGAGAGGGCTGTAAGCAACTCACACACACACACACACGCTACTTTAACGATTATGGATCTCGATTCCAGTTACACACTTATCATTCTCGATCAATTTTAATCACAAAACAATATATTCTACCTTATTTTTAATCAGTTTCAATCAAATATGAATCCCTCTACGCCACTATCCAATCACTAGACGAATCCCTCTACGCCACTATCCAATCACTAGACGAATCCCTCTACGCCACTATCCAATCACTAGACGAATCCCTCCACGCCACTATCCAATCACTAGACGAATCCCTCTACGCCACTATCCAATCACTAGACGAATCCCTCCACGCCACTATCCAATCACACACCAACGCCACTATCCAATCACTAGACGAATCCCTCCACGCCACTATCCAATCACTAGACGAATCCCTCTACGCCACTATCCAATCACTAGACGAATCCCTCCACGCCACTATCCAATCACACACCAATCATGTTAAATCACGACTAATCACACCACCGACTCCACAATGACGCTTCAACCACAGTGTCAATCACAGCTGGTGATTACTAAAACGACCTCTCCCAGCTCACATGGGTAGAAGGCGGTGAGGGAGGAGAGCCATTGTTGGGGGTTGAGGAGGGAGAAGAGCCATTGTTGGAGATGACTTGACCATTCTACCCCCCATGTGACTTCCTTTACCATTCCTTCGTTACACGTCTTGTACATGTGGAAAGACGTACACCAAGTCAGGTCAGCCAGAATCTAGGTCACTTGGTTGAGTTTATGATAGTTAAGGGTAAAATTAGGTAATCTAGAATATAGGTCACAGGTGTGGTGCTTAATGGCTTAACTACCTACTCAAGTAAGTGTTGATGTTGGAGTAGATGGTAGTGGTGGTGGTGGTGGTGGTAGTGGTGGTGATGGTGGTGGTTGTGGTGGTGATTGTAGTAGTGATGGTGGTGGTAGTGGTAGTGATGGTGGTGGTTGTGGTAGTGATAGTGGTTGTCTGATAGTGTGATTGTTCTTGTGGTGGTGATGTTGGTCGTGGTGGTAATAGTCAAGATGGTGTAATTAGTGATGATGATGAATATAAATTACGACACACACACACACACATCTAAAATCAGTCCCACGAACCTTCACCAAATTACTCTGGGAAACTTATTGCTCTCAACCACAATAAACCACCAACTTTACAAACAGACAGACATAATAACCTAAATTAACCATCATTAGACCCTAAACAAAACACGTATAATAATTACAAAGAGTTATAGAGAAGTGAATATAATTATTGATAAATCATTCTTATTATACACGAGACTTATAATGTAAACAGGATAAAGCTCTTAATTAAAAGCCTAACTTGGTCTAATTAACTATAATACCTCGGTGTTGTTATAAGATGCAGCCAGTACAGGCCCTGAGAAGTTTATTAATTCCACACACACACACACATGCACACACACACACACATGCACACACACACACACACACACACACATCATTATAATAAGACTCTATGTTAATATTAGACTCGGTACAGTTTCAGGTAACGGAGTACTGTATATAATCAATTATATATTATACACGCATATAAACAGTGTTTATAATGAGCATCTTGATTTAATTATACGTTGCTTTAATTAGTCATTATCTCGGGTACAGTGGTAGGGTATAGCCAACAGTAGTAGGGTATAGCCAACAGTAGTAGGGTATAGCCAACAGTAGTAGGGTATAGCCAACAGTGGTAGGGTATAGCCAACAGTAGTAGGGTATAGCCAACAGTAGTAGGGCAGCCACGTAGTAGGTGGTAGCGCAGCGTAGGGTGTCAACAGTAGTAGGTATAGCCAACAGTAGTAGGGTATAACAACAGTAGGCATAGCCACCCAGTAGGGTATAGCCAAACAGTAGTAGGCATACAGGCAAGGTAGCCAACAGTAGCAGGGAAGTCAACAGGTCAGAAGCACAGTAGCAGGGTAGCCAACAGTAGCAATGTAGCTTACAGTAGCAGGGTAGCCAACGTTGATATGGCCGCTAGTCTTGGTTCCGTTACTTGGGTCTTGCCTCTGGTGGTTGGTCAGCGGCGGTGGTGGACTGATGGCCCACTAGTATGGTGGTGGTGGTAGTAGTAGTAGTGTGGTGGTGGTGTTAGTGCGGTGGTGGCAGTAGTAGCGGGGTCGTGGTAGTGTGGTGATGGCAGTGGTAATATGATGGATTTGATAGTGTATTAATGGTAGTGATGGTGTGGCAGAGGGTGGCTACTGACCCACTACTGTGTGGTGGTGTGGTACAAGGGTGTGGCAGTAACGGTAATGATATGCTAGTGGTAGTAGATGGCGATGTGTGTGTGTGTGTGTGTGTGTGTGTGTGTGTGTGATCCGTGTGACAGAGACAACACACACACTACCAGTATAACGGAGAATCGTATAAGAAACAGCCTCCACAATTATCACCTGCACTCCACCACCTGTACGCCCACACCACCATTTGCACGCCCACCGCATCAGGAAGTGACGCCCACGACCCATAACACCATAATGTACGGGAACATAATTATATAAATTAACATGTAAATTCGTCACGCTGGGTAGTGCACTAAATTACTACTTATTATTGTTGTTGCTGTTTTCTTTATTATCATAAGCCTTCCTTTTCCTCTGATTATCCTTTTCGTAAGACTATTACTGTTACAGATTGGTGGATATTCTTCTTCTTCTTCTTCTCATCATTATTATTATTACCATTCGTTGCATCATTATCATTGTTGTGGTAGCTTTTATCATTATAATATCCCCAAAGACGATGGAGAAAATATTTAACGCTTAGAGCAATATTTTCAAACTTACGGCTGAAGCAACACGGGTAAACAATACGTTATGATTGGTCATTATCCTGCGTGTGTCATTGTCATTGAAGCGGTGTTGTGGTGATGGTGGTAGGGATGGTGGTAGTGATGGTGGTAGGAATGGTGGTAGGGATGGTGGTAGGGATGGTGGTGATGGTGATAGTAACAGTAGTGGTGATTCTGGTGGTTCTCGTCAATAGTATTTTCTATTGTCATACCTGCTTTTTACACTCGCCACCTGTTATTCTTTCTCTGTGCATTACGTTTCATTTCAGTTCCCCGTACCCCCACTTTCCACACATGTTATACTCGTGACTCCACACCTGCTGCCCTGAACTCCACATCTGTTCTTATCACGCACCAGAGCCATGTGGGTCTTCAATCGTGCACGACCTGCCTGTGAGCTTTTTCCTTTAATACTATTCGTTTTCAAACACGCGAGAACGCCCATCCAAGATCGCCGTAAATTTTAAGGATGTACTAAAATTAAAAAAAGTTTTACCTGAGGTTGGGCCCTTTGCCAAGCTGGCCTGCCTGCCTCCCTACCTGCCTGCTTGCACTACCGGGTTCCTGTTACTTTACAATGCTTTCCAAGGAGCGATTTCTCCTGCCATCTCCCGCATTCGTAGTCACTGTTGGCACACTCACAAACACACACACACACACACACACTCGATAGGCGAGAAAGTGGCGGTAGAACGTTGCTTGCCAGAGCAGGTGCATTAACACAACAACGCTCCTTCAAGTACCATTGGAGAAACTAACTTCACGAAGCTATTGGCCAGAAACCTCGAGACAATTCCTTCATTGGACAGAATTATTTAGTAAGTTGACGGTGACCTTTTGTTCAACTGTGGTGGGAGTGTTTCTACAGTGCTTTTCTTTTGGGGGGTTCATTTACAGCGGAATATTTTTCAGTATCAATTTCATCCAGTGGGATTTTTTTTCTAAAATTTACTATGAGAAGGAAGGAGGAGGGGGAGGGAGGGTGGTTTGTGGCAAGTGAGTAAGTAAACAGATGAGACCCGTAGGCTATACAGTTGCTGGATCATCGTCAGGTTCTTGTCGCTTGAGCCAACACTAAGCTGTATCACCCAAACAGTATCTCTCTCTCTCTCTCTCTGGAACAAAACAGATACATACTACACACGCTAAGTAAACACCATGGATATTGACTATACACACCGAAATAATGGTAATCTTAACTACTTTCTCAACTTACGTCAGTTTTACTTCAGTTGCCGCCGGTGCTGATAATAGTGAGAATAATGAATCACTCGTAAATACACCCGTCACACCCGCGCTCCGACACCCAGGAGTAAACAAACATTTCCCGCCTAAGAACGTGAATTAATGCAATAAACTCCATCTCTTGTTGGAGTTAATTAGCTTGAAATAAATAAAAAAACAAATACACGAGACTGATGTAACTTGGAGAGAAGAACAATGAGAAGAATTAGTGTATTTATTTTTCTTGGTCATTTTTTTTAATTATTCTTCAGGTGATAAATACCCAACACTAGGCTGAGCAGGATGTGTTTTGGCGTGGATGATTTTGACGCAGTTAGGCTTGGTGAAGCTAAGGGTGGTCTAGGTGAGGTGAAGGATGGAAGGGGAGAGGGTGCTTGGTGACGCAAAGGGGTGATGAAGCAAGGGGGTGGTGAGGTTAGGGGCGTTGACCGAGAAGAGGAGGAGGAGGGGAGAAGAAGGAAAGAGGAATATAGAGAAACAAAGGAAGATGAATAGGGGGAAAGAAGTGAGAAGGAGGAAAATGAGGAAAGAAGGAACGAAGGAAGAGGAGGGGGAGAAGGAAAGAAAATATCAACACCAGCCCAACAGCGGCAACAGACGACAGGATAACTGCAGCAAGATGAGCAAATTGCCTCACCTTAACCACTCACTTCCTCGTTATGTTTTGTGAGTCTCTTGGGGAGGACAGCCAAGACAAGACAGACATCCCACCGCAAGATGGACATTTTTCCACGGCCTCAGACCATCTATTTCCGCCATAAACTAAATCAAGTGCATTTAAAACCCACAGTAAACAACTCCAAAGAATGGGAGTTAATCGGGCTATCTAGTGGGATAACGATGAGAACTTTTAAGGGAATTTCCTGCCTCGGTAATAAAATTCTTTGTGACTGATGGAAGAATTCAACTACTTAATTACTATTGGTGGCTGACCACACTGTGTCCCTGGATCCATGCACAGACATACACTAATCCCACAGGAACCTTAAATTTTTCTGATTAAAATCTCACCTGACAAAAAAAAAATCCATTGAACGTATTTTTCAGTTTAACCAAATTTTCATCTGAATACTGCAGAGAATAAAATCCAATCGTTTGGTTAGGTTAGGTTCGATGGGGGTGTGTCCGACTACTGCAGCCAAATGGAGATTCTCAAAATATGCTGTTGTTTACTGCACAACTTACTGATCAAGACGATGACCTATAAATACTGAGAGCGAGATAGTTGTAAACAGGAAGAGGATGTTAGTAGCGGCGTGACTTAAATACAGATCATGACTCCTACCACACACACAACTCACCACCACAACTATTATTACCATCACTTCCATTCACTTCGTCACACAAATATCACCATAACCACCATCCACCACCACTATCTCCATCTTCCACCACCTGCATCACCACCACCACCACCACCACTACTACTACTACTACTACTACTACTACTACTACTACTACTACTACTACTACTACTACCACTACACACCGTCATTACACGTTCACCATCACTAACATTCACCACCAACACCACACCCACACTCACCACCAACACCACATGCACTCAACACCACATTCACGACCGCACGCACACTTACACCACACGCACACTTAACACCGTTCAAAACAGATATAACAAGTAAACTTTAATTAATTTATTGGACCTAAAAATCGAGTTTCTCACATATCGACTTGACGAGTATCGGTGTCGACCAATAACGCTGAAGTAATGGTCAGTCAAGTGAGAAATCGTGAGGTGTTTTACGAGTGAGTCTCGGCCATCAGCTCACACACACACACACACACACACACACACACACACACGTCCCTCGTAAAAATGGATAGAACTGTGCGCTTTGTTTGACGGTGCTGAGGGAGGAAAAAGCCAGCGATCAGAAGTTGAGATGACAGTCATATGAGAATCAGCTTCAGTTTGATGTGTTTCGGGATAAAGTTACACGAAGTGGGGTTAGATTAGATTAGGTTGGGCTGGGCTATTGAATATCGGAAGAGCTTCGACAACAAAAGACTGCTACACCTCCCAAGTGAATTTCAGAAATGGTCTTGACGAAATCACCAAAGGTACAATACAATAGAGTGAAACCTTATTGTATTGACTCGTCTTAAAGGCGAAGAATATACACGTGACACAATCTTACCAGTTACTATTATACCCTGAACAATATCCCGTCACCTCCTCTTTCTCACCCACCCTCTTCCTCCTCCTCCTCCTCCTCCTCCTCCTTCTCCTTCTCCTTCTCCTTCTCCTTCTCCTCCCCCTCCTCCTCCTCCCCTTACTGATGGAACTGGCATTGATCCCATCCAATCAGATTTCTCAAAGTCCTAATATAATGTTTGGTTATGTTCGCTTGGGTAGTTCAGGTTTGGTTAAATTAGGTTAGATCTATATAAAGTAGGTTAGGTTAAGTTAAAATAGATGAGGGTAGTTTATATTATGTTATATTAGGTAAGGATGAGTTAGAATTAGTTAGAATATAGCAGGTAAGTTGAATTAGGTTGAATTAGTGATAAGTTAGGTTAAAATAAGTTTAGATTATTATTAAAATCACCCCAGAGTAAAGCATTTGGTGGGAGTGAAATGACACACACACACACACAGACAGAGCCACACACACACACACACACACACACACACACACACACACACACACACACAGAGCCACACACAGCTAGGGAAGAGAAGCAGAATACGGTGTGTGTGTGTGTGTGTGTGTGTGTGTGTGTGTGTGGGCGTTGCTATACTGTCATTGTCTTAACGGAGTAACACACACACACACACACACACTGGCCCACATCATCGCCATCCGCTGTGTGTGGTTGTCATGGCCCGAACTAGCTGTATATATTTCCTCCTAGTCATTCCTCTGTCTCTCTCTCTCTCTCATTACCAACTCTCTATCACTAATGACAGGTGAGGCTAAGGTAAGGTAAAGGTGTGTGTATGACGGATGTTACGGTGCAAGTTTGAGGGTGGTAGTGGAGACAGACATGATTTTATAGAAGTAAGTCAAGGACATCTGTGTTTCCGCCCACACCCCCACACCCCACCCCCACACACGTCTCGATCTTCCTACTAAAATGTGATAAAGAAAAAAAAATGAAAAAAAAGTCAGATGATTTTCCACATTTTTTTTTTAGTCGATATATTTTGTCCGGTTCAATTAAGTGTCTTTTAAGTTACGTTAGGTTGAGGTTAGGGTTGGTTAGGTTCAGGTTAGGTTAGGTTATATTGGCTTAGTTTATGTTAGAATGGTTGGATAAGGTTAGGTTAGATTAGTTGGATAAGGTTAGGTTAGGTTGTTAGGTTAGATTATGTTGTTAGGTTAGAGTAGTTTGCTAGTTTAAGTTAAATTGGGTTAGATTGGTTGGATAAGGTTAGGTTAGATTAGGCCAGTTTGCTAGGTTAAGTTAAATTCGATTAGAGATAGGTTTGGCTCAGGGTAGGATAGGATAGGTTAGGCTAGGCTAGGCTTGGGTCAAGTTGAAATACGATACGTCAGATCAGGTTTAGGCTACGAATCATAATTTTTTTTTCTCCCATAATTCGTAAGTTCAAAAACACGTTCTTGATCCTTGAGGCATAATACTTGGCTGTGTTGAGAGCCAGGTCCGGATACTCTAAATTCTTATGTTAATTATAAGATGTACAAGAACATAATCTAACCACAGTGCAGTCATGGTGCTATTTTGCCGCCATATTGGTATCATCGAAGAAACAAAATTAACCTATAAACCTTTTGAGAATTTGGTCTTAACTTATTTTTTTTGAGTTAATTACGATTTTATATTCACATTAAGGGTGAATCCACAAGGCCTTTTAGATACGTTCTCTTACAGGAATTTAAGGACAGACAATTATATTAACCCACGAAATTCTTAAAATCCACCTCATCTTTGTGTCAGTGCTTCAGTGAGACAGATATAAAATATTACAACGACACTTAAGGAGGAAATTAACCAATAAATATCTTAAGTTAAAGGAACCCAGTTAGATGCGTCCTGACAGCCAAAGTTAAAGGTTACGGGAACATAGCATATCTAGGATGACAGGTGGCAGGGTGGTGGTGGTGGTGATGTGACAGATGGTATGTAGGTGAGTGGGCGGGCTGCTTCAGGTCTCCATGTGTGTGTGTTTATGAACTGGATGATTTATGTGAGAAGTCTCTTGTTAGTGTTGGTGATTATGGTGTTGTGAGAATTCTATTTACATGTAGCGATAGACAGAGAGGGAGGAAAAAAATTATAAACAAATAATGAAAAAGATTGATAGACAGATAGACAGAATGATAGATGGACAGACAGGCAACTAAACAAACAAACATACAAGTAAACAAATAGATAGATAGATAGATACAATCACCTCGTCCCCAGCAACATTCTACAGGCAACACAATCAACACACACTCCAGGCAACACAATCAACACACACACACACACTCCAGGCAACACAATCAACACACACACTCGTACAGTGCATCACACGTCTAACATACTCTCACGTAGCTTACACGTCACCGCTGCTCACCACCACTAACACAGGTGCAGGTAGACCGAGAAAAAGTGAACCTGTCAACACAAGGGAGGGGGAGGAGGGAGATGGTGAGGGAGGGAGGTGGTGAGGGAGGGAGGTGGTGGTGGTGGTGGGGGGAGGGAGACCACGGCCGGCGAGTATGTATGTATGTATGTATGTATGTATGTATGTATGTATGGATGTATGTATGATAACAAGCTCATACACTGGTTGTCTGGTATATACACGTCACAGACAACCAATCGCAGCATTACGGTGAGCAACGCTTGTTCTGGCAGGACCTCTTCTCCAGGGGTCACATCTGAGGTCAAGAGCTTATCCCAGGTAAGGTCATCTGGCCAGTGATGAATGGCGGCAATGCATCACTTAAAGGTACAATTCGAGAGAGGAAGAGACACGGAGATTGTTTGTGTGTGTGTGTGTGTGTGTGTGTGCGCGAACATGAATGTATACCTTAAATACGTAAGTACCTCCATATTACACACACACACACACAAAGCGGACGTCATATAATTACACCTCTACCACAATATGAACGACGATATAAACTACGCCTCTTAATTACCCTCCTCCACTTAATTGCTCTCCTGGACGCTGTGAGGGAGAGCGGAAACCTCGGTGACAACTCATTATTATTACCAACAGGAAAAAAAAAACATTGATTATGATCTTTGTCCTCCAATCTCTCTCCCTGTTTCCTCTTTTCCTCACAAGCTTGTACGTCAGGTGGACCCCGATGCCACTAAACCATTTGAATACAGGGCCCTCTATGATCAGGGTCTATTAGGACAAGGGCCAATTGAGATCTGTTCTTAATGGTTTGGAGTAGACTGCATGGGACCCATTTCTTCAGTCCTCCACCCTCCCGCTCCCCCTTCGCTCCAGCAGGTAATGTCAAGACACCTGAGCATAATTAGCTTCGTATATCAAGCGAAGTGCGTAGTTTGGATGACGTGTTGCGACCTTTCACCCCTCTCTCTCTCTCTCTCTCTCTCCTCCGCCTTCCCCGATTGACCTTACACACTTCCTTCAGCAGCAACGTGTCAAGGCTCATGGTAACACCGAAGTTTATTTACTCTCTCTCTCTCTCTCTCTCGTTAACCCATAGTCGTTCACCCCCACGTTTGTTTAACCTAACTCGAATAATCATACCCTAAAAGAAACAAAGGAGCGTCACTTGAAACAGAAGACGAGCGAGTGTTTGTCTGGTGCATCTTTTATATATATCATTTCGAGAGAAGGAACAATTTTATGAATGCTTTTGGTGGCGTTGTTGTGATGATACGTGACGGTCAGGTAGTGAGGCTGGGTACAGACCTCACCTACGTCTGACGCCTGTACGGCTATCACTGTGACTCACACCACCTGCGACCCGTACCATCTGGGACCCATAACACCTTGAACTCACACCATCTGGGACTCATAACACCCTGACTATCACCATCTGGGACTCATACCTCAAGGACTATCACCATCTGGAACTCATACCTCAAGGACTATCACCATCTGGGACTCATACTACCATGACTAACACCATCTGGGAAGAATAACATCCTAATATCACAGCATATTTTAAGACACCGTAACTGGAGTCGGGTAGTTCCATCTGTCATAGCATCCTAGGACCACAGCACTAGGAATCATTACATCCTCCACCCACAGGACACTCAGATCTCAGAAATGGCCGCAACATCCTAGACACAACACCACAATCCCCCCCATCCCCCGCTCCCTCTACCACCACCACCACCTATGTGACCACTTCCTTGTTTGGTCTCCGTCACGGACACTCTACCCCCTACCCTCCCTTCACTAACCTCCTCCTCCCCCATCCTTCCTTACCCCCACCACCCACCCCACACCTGCCCTAAAGTGTCTTCTTTAACCCCCCCCCCTTCCTCCTAGCGTAATGTATCCTGCTTACCTTCACTTACTACCCTTCCTCCTACCTTAATGTATTCTATTTCACTTTCCAACCACCCTCCCTCTCCATCCTTCTACCCTAATATATCCGGCTTTAGTTACCTTCAATTACTACCTCTCCTCCCCTTCCTCCTACCTTAATGCATCTCATTTCACCTTCCAACCACCTTTCCCTCCTGTCTTCCTGCCCTAGTGCATCCTCGTTACCCACAAACCACCTCCCCTCCTGCCCTAGTGTACCCTGAGGTAGGCTTCGGCGCCACCCTGATTACCCCATCCTGTAATTACCTCCACATTAATTATCCGGTCGAGCTATAACGGCAGTGACTAGTCCTATAAATAAACTTCTTGGTATTGTTCCCGGGTCCGCTGCTCCTATACTCCTTGGTGTTTATAAGTGGTTGTTGTTGTCGCCTCCTAGCCTGGTCACTCTGGGTCCAAAAGTCTCAGAAGCATGATACGGTGTTGTTTCTTTCCTTCTAACTGCAGATAAGAGGAGGCCATTTGATTCTGTTGAAGTTTTATTGTAATTTTGTCCGCCAATTCTGTGTTCTAGGTTAAGTGAACTCGGTTTGATGTGTTGTTATATCTACAGTGAGAGAGGCAACTTAAACGTACAATGAGGCTATCAGAATGCGGATCTTTGTCTTTTGTTGCGGTGAGGTGCTGGCGGGCACACACGCGCGCCACCCACCTCCTCCCTTGCTCTGGATTCTTGCCAGACTTCTTTACAACATTGACTCACTTTTTCTTGGTATGAAATTCTGTGAAACAACCAGACTCTTGTTTTGGCCAGACAGGGTTAACACTCAAGATGAAATATACTTTTAAGGAGGGATGGAGGAGGATGAGGGGGGATTGGGGGATGTGATGAGGGTGTTTGGGTGATGGTCGTTATGTTGTCTGTATTAACTCCGGCAGGTGGCTCCTCGTCCTTGTTTATGATCTACCTCAGGTAGGTTGTGAGAGACTCCCCCACTGTCGGTACACTCTGATGCATCCACCATAAAGACCGCCACTGTAGTCAGAAGTTCGCTACACGTTCATCTGTCGTACCTACCAAAAGGGTATCATTGTGGGGTGGAGGGAAACGTCGGGCACTGTTAATTGCCTGTGCTGGCGCTGCTTTTATGGTACTGGCTTGAGGGTGGCAGCCTCCCTGGCCCTGCTGGGTCTGAGAGGGGCGGGGACCCGGGTCATGTTTATGGTGATCTTGGTGTGTATTGATGGGCGTCTCCTGAGATGGGCGGACACATCTCTCTAAGGGTGGGTGTGGGCGGCGCCGGGCTGCCGGGGGAGGTTCCCCTATGGCAGGTGGCCGCAAGAGCTGGTGGTGGGGAGACTGCCTCAAGGTCACCCTCTAAACAACACACTCAGTACTGCTCTTACACGTGTATAACAATAATTAAGAATAACGTCAAGGATTACCAAATCAACGACAAAAAAGATCGTCATACTCAATCAAAATTTACCATCCCGTAAAAGGAGAAAATATTCAAATAAAAAAAAAATCCTTCATCAAGGCATTGTAGCTGAGAATGGTGTGGAGGTGTGGGGGAGGGAGGGAGCCGCTGGGCCACCCCGAGATCACTCCCTAATGCCCCGCTCAAGTCTCTTGACGCCTTTTGTTTTTCTCAGAGGGTTACTGACCTCATTTCCCACGTTAATATTATATGAACTGATTCAATGTTAAAAATATAACTGTGAAATAATTACTATAAGCTTAAGTTAAACTGTGAGATGAATATAAGTAACTCAGTCGTCCGGCCACCAAGTGCCAATAACTGACGACAGTTACACTTGTCACTTGTCACAACGCCAGGGGTGCCAATGGCGGCTTCTGTATGCGTGTGGCACTGTGGGTAGTTAGGGCCGCCTCACCACCCACACGAAGTAAACTGAATCCAACAGAATGACCCGGTCAGAATCAGTTGAAGAAATAAGAGAAAGTTTCTCGCCAGTGAGCAACAGTTACTGCCAAGCAACCTGGGAGCGGTTACCGTTCCTTGCAGCGATAAAAAAGTGCATCTGAGAGTTGAGTGTGTTAATGCCAGGAGTCAAGAACACCATGAGCGCCGCCAGTCTCTAAATGTCGACAGGAAAGAAGTTTGTTTCAAGGACGCCATCCTGTTCTGTCTCACTGCACCCGTGGCGTGAGGAAGGCGCCCTCCCCCTCCCTCAGGGTAAGTGATTGCTGACCATTGGTTTGGTCCCGGGGCATCCCAATACCACCCAGCTGCAAATAGATTCCTAATTTTACAGTTGAGGAAGGGAAGGACGTCGAGTGCAGTGCTGGTCACGCTGTTGACTTATGAGCCGAAGGCTTAGTATACAGTGTGTTGTATCCACACTGTCCCAAAAGGGCCGCCAGGACTATGGGACCCATTTTCACAAAAGTGGAAAGGAGGGGAGTGAGAGGGCCCATTACAACATTGAGTGCTAGGGGGACATTACAGCTGAGGTAAGCGGTAGTGCGCAAGACTCCTCAGCACTGGTGGTGACCACAACACCAAGCTTCTATAAATCGTAGGTGACTTATAGGTTAACTGGGGTTTTGTCAAGCAACACTTTGACTTACTTCCCTGTAATGGGTCACACGAAGACGTTGACAGCGTCCACTGCGGTATTTGGGACAGTTAAATGATCATTATTAAGGATAAACTCATTACAATGTTGTGCCTCGCTGTGCTGTATGACTCCCCCCACCCAACCCTTCAACCACCCAGTAATACTACCCCCTCCTCCACCACCTCCTCGCTTTTCAAATGTAAATTGTGTTTGATGGAGGGGGCGTGTGTGGGTGTTGGTGTGGTTGGTGGCGCCTGGCTCGGGTCTCACCAGCACCACGGCGTCAAACACCCACGTAAATTGATATGTCACACGTGTGGATCAGGTCTTAACGTCAGTGATAACAGGACGACGCGACAGTCACAGGCGGTAACCGAGACACCACCAGGGAGTTTGATTTCATTGAACAAACACAAATCCATTTATTACAGATGCAAGTTTTCGGATCACCTGAAGATTAGCCCTCCCTTACCCAGCTTATTTCACCCGATTAACCACCCTGAGGGGAACGAACTAGGTTTGGTTAATGTTGGTGGGTAATCTTCAGGTGAAATAAGCTGGAGAGGGCGTAATCTTCAGGTGGTCTAAGTTTTCTGTGCCACTGAATGATCGAATATTAACTACTGCGTTGTATAGCCTCTCGGACTGTAAAATAACCAATGACTAAACAAAAGAAGCCCACTGAGTAAATTTGGATTAGCACGCCAATGAGAGAACAGAAATTACTGAACTGGTAAGCAGCTGAATGAACAAAAGCTTAACGAGGTAGAACGATTAAATCAGCAGATATACCTATGACGTGTAACTATTGAATGAACAAGAATTACTGTACTGTTAAATGAAGGTCAAGGATTAGAGTCAGCTAAACCTTGACTACGAGGATTTAACCAATTGAGTACCGTAGTATGTCATTGTATTCAAAGGTTTAAGCCATCCTAATACTTGAGGGTTAAAGAAACTTAATCAATGGACAAACGCATTATGCTCAGGTGGTTAGTATCGTACGCAAGGGGTTAAGCTTGGCTGCACCTCTGCAAATAGTTCGTATCCGAGAGAGAGAGAGAGAGAGAGAGAGAGAGAGAGAGAGAGAGAGAGAGAGAATATGATTATAACCCATGTTAGGACAGGTAGAGTATGGACCGCCAAAATTATGTAAACATTAGAATCTAATGTTTACATAATTTTGGCGGCCCACACTCTACCTGTCTTAACATGGGAGATATATACTCTCTCTTTCTCTCTCTCTCTTTCCCTCCCTTTCCCCCTCCTCTCTCCCACTCGCTCTCCCTCTTTCTGATTGTATACATCCTCTGGCATGACCCAACTGACGGAGTGTGAGGGGGGCGAGCACCTCACTGACACTCACTGTAGGAGGCGAAGATTTTTCATCATTTACGGTTAAAATTTCCCACTTTCCTGAGCTTTTGTCCTTACGGGAAGAAAATTGTGTTTTGTTGTGTTAGATAGATTGTATAACCAGCCGGGCTCCAGCATTTTCATTGGCCCTCTATATTAGTATGATAGAGAATATCAGATAAAAAAATAATAAAATACAGTAGTAAAAATCTCAAGCAATAAAAAGATTTCTGGCCAGTGAATAAAAGCAGCCAAAAAATACTACTAACTCTAAAGGTACCTGTTCAGCACACACACACACACACCTGGAGTCCCCCAAGGTGCTAGTCCCTCACTTTCCTTACGCGTGTGGCTCATTGAGTTCTTAACCTGGTTCTCAGGCGTTGACTGTGACAAATGTCCCGCCCGCCCTCATCACCTTCGGCCCCATGTGATATTAGTACCTGCCGCTGTCGTAATGGATGGGTGGCAGCACTGGTCACCTCCCTCTGGTGAAAATAACTCTTACCAACGACCACAACACAGCAAGAGGTCAAGTCTTGCGTGCTGCTTTACTGCTGAGAATGAAATGTTAAGACAGAGTTGTGGTTCATTTGTCAGCCATTTGGAAGTCGGATATCCGGTAATCACAAATACTCATGAGTCTCTCTCTCGAATGATGGGAGATGGTGAGTGAGAGACGTGGGTGATGATGAGTGATGGTGATATTGGGTGAGGTTGGGGTGATGGGTGGTGATGAGTGAGATTTGTATGTGGTGGTAATAATGAATGAGGGAGCTGGGTGGTGGTGGTGGATGAGTGAGTGGCAGTGAGTAACTGTTCTTGTGAGTAAAGGTGACGGGAGGGTGACGCAAAGCCAGATGTAGTTCACTGATTTGTAAAACCAGAAATACAACTCAGGTACGCCAGTCAGCTGAGTTACTGGGGCACCTACATTGTCTTACACATACCACGCCCACAAGACACTGCAACTAGACCAATCCTATACCTCCCCCCCTCTACCTCCTCCCCCGGGTCTGGTATAAAACAAGCAGGACACATTGTATTGGTGATTGACTGATGCAAGCGACCTGTCACCACCACCCTTCACCCTCACCATATTCTACCACCTCCTCTGTCTTCTACTCTACACCAAGTACACCTCTCCTGGTGCCTCCACGGGGCTTTAGCCTGTGCAATTGGCGAATTGTCTGGTCTTCTGGGATTACTACATATATATTTTTTTGGATCACAGACGCACACACACAGACACACATTCCTGACCAGACATACATATATACATACACATTACAGGTATACATGCTAGTACTGAGGCAGGTATGAATTAGATTGTAAAGTATAGTACAGGTGCTGTCTCTATACCCAATATAACAAACTTAAATTCACCTTATCCAACAGGATCTTGATCTATACAACACACATACACTCGTCTTATCACACACAATACTATCTAAAGGGAATTGATTACTTTATTACACTGGAACTATTATTGATATTTTATTCTATTACATTGGAACTATTGGTGTAGCTACAGTCCAGAAGGGTTGGGATTTAATAGATTTTCATTTATTAACGGGCGTGGCAGCTTACGTCACAAACCGCACGCAAGACATCTAGCAGATCACCCAATGTGCGTCATACGCCACATCCAGTATGTCACACCCTAGAGGTCACATCCCGGGCCAGCGAAACGCACCGTCACGATGTGCCATTATGTGTGAGTATTTCTCCAAGACGCAGCCGTTCCGCCACACTCAACTCATGGTCGTCATGTTCCCGGCCAGCAGCCCCGTGTGTGTGTCATGAGTACACACACACACACATACAGTCGCCCCTACCTCGTGTTTTAGCTCCTTTAAGTCAACTCATCCTTCACTTTCTGCTTACATAATGACCTGCGGTATTCCTAGTGTCTCAATAGAACCCCCAGTAATAAAAAGGCTTAGTTGGTGTGACAGGTGAGTGGAGGTCGGGGGGGGAGCTGAGAGGTGACAGGCGACCAGGAGGAGGAGAAGGACGCCGTCACCACCCCATTATACATCAAAAGCTAAACACTTCACAGATCCCAGAAGGAATAGGGTCCTTCCTTTCTCTCGTCCCTATTACAGTTCGCTATTTACATCATGACTTATTGTACCTTACGTGCAATAGCGGTCATAGACTTGCTTTCTCTGATACACTTGGTGACGTAAGCACTTTATTTAGAGACTCGTACTTCGTCATGAGTGTTTCTCGGTTTCACTCATTCATTCATTCTTCTCGTCCTTTCGATATCACACGTATTCTCTCTCTCTCTCTCTCTCTCTCGTGACGCTTCCGTGTTTCTATGTTTCCACTATTCATCAGTTTATCCTTTGTTGTTGTTTCGCCGGTGTTGGGTAGGTGTTATCGTTCATCGTCAACTGAAACCCACCCCACCGCCCATCCCACCCACACCAGTCTTCACCGCCCACCTTACCTTTACTCACTCACCCACCCATACCGAGCCCACCTACGCCTAAAACAGGTGTTGTGGGTAAGTGGTGGAGACAAGTGTTGGTCATATCAGGTTACAACGCCCCCATCTGATGACCCGTTAGAGGCTGGGCATTGACAAGGAACGACCATGTGTGATGTGGGTGGCGTGGGTGTGTGGAGGGCGCGGGAGTGTAGAGGGCGTGTGGGGATCGTGTGAATGTAGAGGATGTGTAGATGTAAAGGGTATATGGATGTACAGAGCGCGTGGAGGGTGTAGTGTGTACGTGGAGGGTGTTTGGGGGGAGGGGGGCGTGTGGGTTGTGGAGGGCGTGTGGGAAAAGAAACAGCGCCCATATGACAAAAATAGGCGTGTAGCTATAAATATACTCTATAATAGCCAGATAGGACACAAGATACAATAAGTGTGTGGTAGCCAGATAGGGTACAGGTTATAGGTAAAAGTCTCCCAAGTTAAATCCGGCAGGCACGGGGAGGGGCCTAACCACGCCCACAGTCAGTCAATCAGGCTACACTTAAACTCACTTGACCCAATACACGCTCCTGAACACGATTGTGGCTGCTTGCAACATACACACCGGGTTTTGGATTGCAAAGTCACTTCAGGTGTGGGCGTGTGGGTACTCAAGCGGTGTACATTGTCACAAATATTACCATCCGTTCAAGGTAAGATGAGAGAGGGAGTGAGGCTGCGAGTCACTGTTAGTAAGTAGTCTGAATAATAGCTTATGAGATAATCGTATCTGAAGGTTTTTTGTAATGACACTAACGAGTTGTTGTAGTTGTGATGAGGTAAATCTGATAATAACTGTCGCTAGACGATGTATGGAACTCATCTGTGTTACTGAGGTTACACACAAACCAACATTGTAATCGTATCCTTGTTGACACCGACGATGATTACAACACTCAGGACACTAATGATTTTATATCACCTGTGAGATAAATACAACGGGGTGAGGAGGACATCACAGCTCACCCTCACCCCACGAGTATCTCACCATAACCCCGGAAGTGTGCCGCCGCCCCTCCTCCTCCTCACCACTGGCTCACCTCCTGCCTGCCGGGTTCACTTATTGCCTAAGTATATGACATCATTGGGGACGCAAGAACTAGCAGTGTTTGTGTGTTTATGGATAAGAAAATAATATTAAGGCATCTTGTTGATTCTGAGGACGCGAGGACTCTGGTGTTTACTAGTCTGGATGGAGGCAGCGTGAGGACCTCCCGGAGGGTGTATGGGGAGGAGAGGACTGTGGTCATGTCCCTCTACATTCCGCCTCACAAGGTATGTTTCCGGAACAGTTTCAATGGCGACATAAAGGCTGGAGGTCGACTGAAATGTCCCATAAAAACGCAGGCCAAAGGCAGCGTTGAAAAGAACATTTGTACCAAAAGAAACGTGCAACAAAAACCTGAGTTGAGAGGCGAGAGAAGTAAAAAACGGCGTAAAAGCGTCTTTCCTCCAGTAAAAATATGTAGGCTTCTGAAGAATGTCTACAAAAGAAAATCCCAGATCACAAGTCCATAAAAAGTACCACATAAAAATACAGGTCAGACAACCATGCCAACAAAAAATGAAATTAGTAAGATTCCAGACGGGTGAGGTCAGACGTGGGGGGTAGGGGTGGGAAGAGGGTAAGGACCACCCCCCAGTCGGAGTCACAACAAACGTGCCTGTAGGAGCGTGGCATGAGGCAGGTGTGCCGCCCCCGCCTACCCTGCACTCATAACACTTTCCTCCACATACTTTTCCATATACTGGTACCGTACACAACACTCCCACACATACACACACGTACTCAATAATACCCCCAACACAACACACTACCCACACATCAACTACTACCCCTCCCCCCCACCACCCTCCCAGTACTTCGCCAAGGTAGGTTGATCTTTCTTGTTGATGCAGGAGGCAGCTGAAGTAGTGACGGTGAAAATTTATAACACCAGAGAATCGTAAAGCTGACGTGTGAGCCAGACTGTACACCTAACTCACACTCTACACTTCCTCACGGGCAGGTTCACGAGCCAGACTTGTAAAATTATCAAAACTCCTCGTGACCGAACTAACTGACTGATAAGATGTAAGTAAACTCTCCTTGAGGCAGATCTCACTTTCCACTGACGGTAACTGTGTGTGTGTATGTGTGTGAGGGAATCATTTCACGTACACTTGGTGGCTCTTCGGAGGTCAGCCAACACTTGTGTCATGTTTTACTGGCCAGTGATCACTCAGGTATTATGGCTATCATAACACTTGTTCACCAAGGCTGGAACAGCTCTCTCTAATCTCACCGAGGTCAACCTAACACTGTTGCTGTGGTCGTAACCGATTTATCAAGTACAGTGCTGTACTAAACTATAATAATAATGGTTTGATGATTTTTTTTACTAAGAGCGCGAGTATCATGTGAAATATTAATAAAAGGGCACATTGTTTCTGGCGTCAGGTGATGCTGGTGCACCCATTGAAATAAAAAGTTGAACGAAAAACAATTACTGGGAGGCAAGCTTCCCCCATGACAGTACATCAAAATTTTACTGTGCTCTCGATGGCCAACATACACACAAAAAAAATTAAAGCTCGGCAAAGATTCTTTCCAATGTGTGCACTTTTTCCCGAGGTACACATGACCGCGCTCTCTGTGTTCACGTTGAGGTCACTATCTCAGGGATCTCCAGCGTGACAATAGTGTGTGTGTGAGGACTGGCGTAGTGTCGGGTGAACAGCGGGATCAGAGTTCTTGCTTACGTCATCTAAAACATTAAAATCATCATCATTTGGATATCAACAAACCTTTCCCAGTAAAAGCTTAAGATTTGAAGTGGTGACGTTGCTAACTTTTGTTTTTCTGTACAAATGCGAAAGAAAATAATATGGTTGTACTTACCGGCGAAAAATTACAGTATTCAGTTCTTTCAGTGAGTTGAGAATTATGCACACACGTATATTATAAGCCACTGTCATGAACACCATTTCACACCTTAAGTTAGTAGTCCGTGAATAATAAATTCCTCACGTTTTAGGTTGCTCGCATTACGGTTGTCTTGGAGGCCACACACACAAAAAAATTCCATCTGGTTATTTTTTTAGAAGGATAAAATCTCGAGGGTCGGTGGTCTAAAATAAGGTTGGCCGGGATACTGGAACTACATTTTTTTTCTATCTGAATCAGTCTTTTAAAAAAATAATCCTGATTCGATTTTGTTATTGAAATTCAATCCACATCGGCTCTATATTTTTGTTTCATTTATAGAAAATATCGAACATTATAAAATATAAACTAATTAAAAGTAACTGAGTATATCATGGCGTTGTTACAAAGGTGAAATAATAGATACGGTATAACTCAAACTACTTTGTTACGTGAGTCAGGCATTGTTTACATCTCCCCAAATCCAAAATTAAAACTATAAACTGAAATCCCCCCCCTTGGTATATGAGAGGGAGTGCCGAGTGTTGACGTAACTGGGGAGGTGCACGAGGCAGGAGGAAGCAACACAGCAACACAAACGTCATCACAACAACGTTACATATCACGCGATTGGTTTTACTATATGGCATCAAGACAAGGAGGAGGAGGAGGAGAGGGAGTGAGGTGGAGAACTGCACTTGTCACACACACACACACACACACACACACACACCGTTTACAGACACAAAAAACTTGATAGCAAAAAAACTTCTCACCGAGCAATTTTCCACTGAACGAAACTTACCACCAAAATATCACTAATACAAGTTTCTCGAGAGTCCTAATACCACCCAGCTGAGTTAAGTTAAGTGGAATCTTGTCCCTGCACCAGTTCCACTCCGCACCTCCCTGGCCTCCATCACCATCATGTCACACGTCACTACACTCCGTTATGAAGGTCTTAACGTGCTTCAAGTGAATGTCAGAACAGTGGGAGAAAAAGGCCCATCATGTTCTGGTTGACGGACGCCTGCCTGGATATAACGAACACCTTTATTAGAATGCAAAATTACTTATACATACACCACATAGATTATTTATACGTAACTGAGTACTATAATGATGTTAAAAAAATAAGGGATTATGTATATATACCTCGTAAAGTTAACAAACTGTGTGGAAATCTGCGAGTGTTAGGTGGCAGAGGCAATCACAGTGGTATAATGGTTCTGATGTCTTTGGTGACAAGTCTCGGTTTCTTGCGCAAAAAATGAAGATCCGGGAATTATCGATTATGACGTTTGCGTTAACAAACCAAAACTATTAAGGATTATCGAGCATTTCATCGTAAAAAAAACACACGCACACACACAACAACAACGGGACGATAAGGAATTCAACAAAAAAACACAAAAAACGACACGCACACACGCACACACACACATACCATCCGTAATAACACATCAGGAATCCTAAGAAATATAAAAACAAAAATCACATTGCCTAAAACAACGCTTGGAGAGTAATCGATGGTTATAGCTATAGCCAACAGTGCTCACTCCTTGTGTTGACCAGAAGCTCCGTGCCGCCGCTAACACTGGACACAATGGTCATCTGATAATAAAATGTGAGTGTATTGTGTGTTGGCCTCGCACTGTGGCTGCTTGCACGGACGTCTTGGGGGAAGGCCGTGGTGTGTGTGTGTGTGTGTCCCCGTAAACACACACACACACACACTTTCCCTCCCATATATTCTCTCCCAAACGTCAACCCTCTGAGTGTCTCACTACCTGACCCTCAGCTACCGTACACACACACACACACACACACCTACACACCCTCTCTCCCTTCCCCTACGTTTATTGATCCACTGTTGTAAATATTGATGTTTTGTCGTCCACCTGCTGCCTTGGGGAGCTGGTGTTCCACTACAGCACCGCCCACTCTTCCTACTTGGACGTGACGCTTAAACCAGTCTGCCTGTACTAACTCACTCCAAAGGTGTCTATCTTGCTCTTAAACTAATCTTTCATTTGACTACTTTACACTTAAACTACCTTATTCATATTCAACGAACCTCTAAACCAGTCATTGTTTATATCATATTTATTCTGAAACCAGTTCACCTGTAAATTAATGTCATGTAACTCATACCTTATACAGACATCAGTTTTCCAGATTGTGAATATATTACACTATTCTATCTGCATCTTATTTGTGTTTATAAGTCTTGTGTAAATCCACGCTTAAGGTAACCAAGAATTATTATGCTTCTTACGACAGACAGCACTATGTACACATCACACACGATCTGGTGCCATCATCCTTCAACATCATACAAATCTGGTTGATTACTCTCGCTTATGTTTCGACAGCTTAGGTTGCCAAGAACTCCCCACTTAATGAAAAGTAAATAATGTAGATAGAATAAAACAAATTCATAAAGCAAAAAGATGTAGATTACGTTTATACCAACTGTTCATACAAAGACAACACGTACATGACGCAATGTTGTGTATCTCTTATGAAAGTACACACTGTAAACCCACGTAACTTGTACCCATGAACCGGGTAATGTTCCTTGTACCTGTAATTACTGGAGACATGGGTGTTGCCGGAACAATCACCTCCCAGTCTCGGCATTATTTGTAGCTGAATGTACCATAACCCGTTTTTTCTATCCTGGGAACGGACTTGAGAATCTTTGTTTAGTTGTTACTTATAAAGAGAGGAATGCCTGTAACAAGAACAGGACGTCAGTGTTTATAGTTAGGGTACAGCAAATTGGTTTCGTCTTCAAGTAAACAAACCCCGTGGATACATAATTAATATGCTGTGGAACTCCTCCTTGTTGTGTATGCGTCACCACTATCATCATATCAGCTTTGGGGAAATATTTAAGACAACAGTAACAGGAATAGTGACGTCAACAACAGGAATAGGATGAACATTAACAGAAGGAGAAGCTAAAGTACCTACACCAGCTCTGTCGGTGGCCGGTAATAAAGTCACAGGAAAAAAAGTCACAGAAAAAGTCACAATTTTGGCTAGGAAAAAAAGTCAGGAAAAAAGGTCACAATTAATTTATGGTGGCCGGTAATAAAGGTTAGGTTAGGTTACTGAAACTGATTGACATATTAACCTTAAAAAATGTGAGAATTCGATAGTTAACTTTTCTTTTTTTCCTGTGACTTTTTTACCTGGATTCGCTCTGTCGTCCTAGGAGCCTGAGTGAAGCCTAAGATGAACACAAAGATCCTCTCAAACAGACGACAATCTATGGTGCGGATCCTACTCTCTGTGGTTCACATTTCCAAAATATTTCACATTATATTTGTACCTTTGAATAAAAAATAAAACAAAATCAAGGTGTTTCCAGTTAAGGTAAAATCTCAACTGAATCATAACTAATTTGATATTAAGAGATTCCGATGCGTTCTCACCTGGTCAATTGGGATGGAAATCTAAATATAGGTCCTTCATGAATCCGGACTGAGACCCACACCTAAACTCACACAGTTAGTTTACTTTGTAGGTAAACCACGAGGTCACGGCGTCAGGTACCACAGACAGGCTCAGACAGGATAAATATATCTCCCCCCAAATCCTTTTTAGTCAGGCTGTTTGTGTGATTAGACGATTTTTACCCCCTACATAGACGATCTAACCTAATCGCCTAAATGGGATGACAAAATATCGCATAAAACAGACGATCGTTCAAATGGGAATAGTCCACGTTAGATAACTCCGTTTGTGGACCTACTGGGTGTCTGTAGCAAGATGTAGCGGTGCCTTAGTGATGATTTTACCTGGGCGGTGGCCGGCAGCGACACGCGAGGTGGTGTAGTGGTATACACACTGCCGACGTCATGCTGGATTTCACTTTTGTAATGGCCAGTTGGTGGTGTCACTGGGAGACACAGCTGAATGGGTGGTGGGTGATGTTGGTGGTGGGGGGGGGGGGAAGATTGGGTGTGTCGTGATACTGAGGGAGACACGGTCAGCCTTTCGTGTCAGTGGGGGAGATAAAGCCCAACTTTCCGTGTCACTGGGGAGTAATAATCCGGTCATGAAGTATTAGCCCAAAAAGGGAGAAATGCATCCGATCTTTTTTATATAAAGAAAATGGCGAAATTCCTCGGTAAAGAAGACGAGAATATATACATACATAACAGAAGTAAATATTTTAATGTAGAATAAAATGATAAAAATAATCTGCACTAGGATACGAATAGTAAAAAAAATAGTGCATATTTTTTTTCTACGGAGAGAACTGACAAACATGCGAGACGAGGGGTGGCAGTTGTCAGGTGTTGCTCAGAGGAAAACACAAATTCTAAAATAATTGTTTCTGTGAGATGAAGGGAAAACAGAGAAGCGGTATGAGAATAAAATAAAGAATTATATGTAAAACGAAGTGAGAACGAGATTTCCCGTTAGCGTATTGAAAATGAGGAACTCAATGTTGGCAAGAGAATGTGAAAATGACACAAAAATATAAATGAAAAAATAGCGTTAAGGGCCAACATCAAATAAAAACGTGTTTGTGAAAAGAACGAAATTATTTGTGAAAAACAGTAAAAGTGAGTTATATATAATAGAAACGGTATGGCAGTGACAGATCTTCCAGTAACAAGCCGTGACATTACTCCTATATCATCAACCAACTGTCACAAACTTACAGCGATTGTCTTGTTTTAGTATGAGTCTGACATTTCTTACAGCTTCTTATGGCACTGTCTTCCCCCTCCACAGATTCACTGAACTGGATTAGTGTTATGTACAGTACCTTCTGTTGCCTTACCGAGCACATCATGTTGACATTATAATGTTATTACAATACTCTGTGAAGTGCGTAACTAGGCTAATGTTTATACTAGTCCATCCATCAACAAATAATAATTAAAAGATACAACTCTCTATATATGCACAGTTTATTTGTTATTTTCCTAATGGCAGGTTATTGTACACGAAGAGATTATCTGAAGCTTAGACCCCCCCCCCGGGCTTCTTTCACGATTTAACACCTCTACCTGGGGGGGATTAGGTTCGCGTTAATCTCAAGGAGAAATAAGCTGGGGTTAAATCGTAGGTAATCCACAAAAGAGCGTACAAGAATATTCCACGTCTGCTGAAGATTTATGCATACATATGCGTATAAGTTTTGCATGTACTGAACTAAAAATGGCATAACACTCGCTAGAACAAATCGTTACGGTAAAGACATTTAAATCACTTGGCGACCGAGGTGAGGTACTACCTTAAAGGGGAATTTATAGTGCGCAAGTCGGCCATTATTAACATGAGTCCATAGGTCTGACAGAACCACATCGTAAGTGTTTATTATGACTTCTCACAGCAACATGAGTCTGTGTTCATCTTGTTGTCACTGTAAAGCAGACCAAAGAGGTGTTTGTTATTCTTCCGTATAAACACAAGCCGAGGTGCAGTGTCCACCTATTAAAACTGTAAACCTTTTTACTGGCGTCGACACCAGCAGCCCAGCACTACAAAACAGGTTTACTTGAAATTGGAAAGATAAAGAGTAGACTGTTGGATCTGTACATAATCACGTAGTTGTTTAGTATATCTTCTTTACATAAAATACATTAAATTTATTGCTTATTCAGAACACGACGAGTATAGAGAATTACTGGAAAATATGTTGAATCGCGAGTCTCTTAAAACAGGTCGTGGTGAGGGTACAACCTGGGTCGTCCTCCTGAATGCAAATGTCCAAGATGGTGGAGACTGTACTGTACTTCCAGACTCCATTCATAATTATTGCAGCAACGCGTACTGTTTATCCACAGATTATTGTATAGAATTTCGAAACTTAGAAAAGCCGTGATGCTGAGTAAGAAGTTGCAAAGCCTATTACATTGCAAAGAGGGAATATAAATTGTTCCAGAGGCTATACATGAATTCACAAAGTAAGAGGAAGAAGAATAGGAAGTTGTAAAGCGACAATAAGTAGAAGGAAGTAAGTCGAACGAAGTGTGAAGTCATAACGAAGATTAGGTTGCAGAAAACTATAAGAAGTTGCAAACAAATTAAAATTATGTAAATAAACACAAGGAACTGTAGAATGGAATAAGGCGCTGGGAGACAACATAAGGTAATATAGAACAGCAAGAAGCAACAAGATAGAGAGAAGAGAAGAGAGAGAGAGAGGAGGGGAGACGTAAAAGGCGGTGGAGGAGGCGTGGGTCACAGCCAACCTCACATGGCTTTTCCCCGACCTGTGCCAGAATCGGGGG
Source organism: Homarus americanus (assembly GCF_018991925.1). Taxonomy (NCBI): domain Eukaryota; kingdom Metazoa; phylum Arthropoda; class Malacostraca; order Decapoda; family Nephropidae; genus Homarus; species Homarus americanus. The sequence continues at coordinate 7,643,163 of NW_024746161.1, forward strand.
CGGGATGGAACCTCGGTGGGTACTTACCTTCTGATGCTGGTTGTTGGTGTCCGCTTTGATCTTATCCTCGAGGGTTTTGGTCACCGGGTGCACTTAGTATAGGTTTTCTCACAGTTGTTAATTCCATGACAATCTATCCATGGATGCTTAACTCTTTATCGGGGTCGCAGATCGGTTTTACAGAGTGATCACAACCACCACATTTATTCACTGCACACTGATGTTGTTTTCAATATCATAATGACCACATGTTTTGGATTAGCTTATGTCACTGTGCTAGTAAGGTCCCCGCGCCATGTACTCCGGGCAGCGGCAGAGCGACACGTCCTTCCCTCACACGAGACGCACCACAACTGACAGTCTATGCTAGAGTTCATCTCACCTGCCTGGCGCCCGGGATGTCACCACCTCAAGTTTAAGTTCAGGTAACAACAAGATAAGCATGTTGATCCCCCTTAGCAGTATGCTACTGTTTCATGTAAACTTTTTAATAATACGGGACAATTATGATCGTGTAACTTTGGCATTCTTCCCAAAAGTCTGAAAGTGCCTTGTATAAGCTACAATACGTTTAAATTTCGCTCTTTACTATTTGATATCAAAAAAGTTATTATCATGTATTTTTACGAAACTACACGTTCATAATTATTATTAATAAAGGAACAAGTAATCTAAAGCAATGTTTTCTGAGTATACAGTGAATATCGTATTTTCTATGCCTCTAGAACGTAAAAATAAACTGCTATATATGCTCACTGGCACCTCTTCATACACCTGAGCGGCGCTGCCACATGCTGGTGATCAGTAGGGCAGAAAGACATGGGAACAGAGGGACGGGAAGATAATATGGCACCTGCGCGGGGAAAAACGAGCTTGTGTGCACACTAGTGCAGAGCAACGAGTCTCACTCCACGCCTTCTTCAAGGCGTGCACACCACTCCTCTTGCAGAGCTCCATGAATTCCGAAAGGCGCTTATACCATGTCTTCCACAATCTCCCACATCCCATGAGCGCCTACCAAAGGACGCACACTTCGAGCACATCAGGTTATACACAGCGCTCCTTGCAGAGTCCCACTTTCCCAAGAGCGCGCACACCTCACCCTTTGCAAAACCCACACGTTTTTGAGGGCGCACACGCCTCACCCTGTACACTCAGGGAAGGCCTAATCACCAAGACTCTTACTGATCCCTGGCCTTCTGGAGGACGCGCACACCACGCCCCCACACCACGGCCCCTAGATGTCTTACTGTTTACTTATTCTCTATCTGCTGCTTCCACGCTCCTGACGCCCTACGCCTCTGTCATGTGCCCTTAATCTTCCCACCCATCTCCCTCATGTTTCCATCATCATCGTCTACTTATTTTCTCTCTCTCTCTCTCTCTCTCTCTCTCTCTCTCTCTCTCTCTCTCTCTCTCTCTGGAGGGACAATTACCTGGGACAACGTTTTAATATATGTCATTGTCTCTGGACCAAGAGTGACAACCCTTGGTCGAGACGCAGCTAAAGACCACCCCCGTTTCCCCCTCCCTCCTTCTCTCTCCCCATCTCCCCTCCCCCCATCCGTCCTTCCGTTCGCGTATCCGTAAAGCAATCCGTTTGTCCCATCTGTCCGTTAATAAAGCAGTTCATCCGTCCTTCCGTTCGTCTGTCCACAAGCAGTCTGTTCGTTCCGTCTATTAATAAAGCGATCCATCCGTCCTTCCGTTTGTCTGTCCGTAAATCAGTCCGTTCATCCCATCCGTCATTTAGTAAAGCAATCCGTCCGTCCTTCCGTTCATGTGACCATAAACTAATCCATCTGTCCTTTAATATAGTTATCCTTTCGTCCGTCCGTCAATTAGTCCGTTTTTTCCCTCGTATGTCCATCCGTTAAAGCACCACTCCGTTAATCCGTCCGTCTTTTGGTTTTTTCTAAGGCCTGGTACAATAGATTGCTTTTATGGCTCATGTAGTGTCGTATCTTAACAAATTCACAAACACCTTTAGTCTCTCACAGTACATTGTAAGTATCTCAACAGTATCTCTTTTAGTACAGATGTCTCTTACTATACCCTTAAAAAAATAGTCTCTCGGTACAGGTGTCTCGAACGAAGACACAAACACTGTCTCGTTAGGTCTCTCGTATCATATCTCTCGTGACACTTACAAAAGTCTTTTACTATCGGATTTCAGGAGCCTTAGCGACTATCTCACTCTGTCTCGCTGTCTCCTGTTCTCTGTCTGTCTGTTTTTTTTATATGTTTCTCTCTAATTCTCTGTCTTCTTCATCTTGCATTCTCTCTTTCTCGCTTTTTTCTCTCTCTCTGTTTTGGGGGAAGACACCGATCTGTTTTGAGTGGAAACAGGAGAGTGTTGAGAGAGTATCCAGGATGTTTAGGTAAGTGGGCCAGGATCCTCCGTCACCTGTCTGTATGTGGCTTTACCTGTCCTTACCTGTATCTTTGTGTTTATGCCTGTCACAGCTTTTCTGTACCTGTATGTATCTATCTTTTACTTGACTCTGTTTATCTGTACCCGTCTGTACCTCTCACCAGCTGGCTAACTTACACCTGTACAACCATCCCAGGTATTTTGAGTTAATTAGTGGTGTCGTCAGGTATTCAGTGAAGCTGTTAGTTAGCCTCCGTAATAATAATAAATAATAATAATAAACGGTTTATTAATAGAGTTGCAGCCGGTGGCTGAAAATTACAAACTTACATGTGATTTAGACATAATAATATACGTCCACTACATTTACAGGGCTGTACAGTACATAAATCAGGAGTTGTTTATTATTTTAACAATAGATGGGATGGTGCTGTTCTTATATCTATCAGTGCGGGCCCTTATGGGCTGAATTTTGTTGGGTGTGTGTGTGTGTGTGTGTGTGTGTGTGTGTGTGTGTGTGTGTGTGTGTGTGTGTGTGTGTGTGTGTGTGTGTGTGTGCGCGCGCCCTTGGCCAGCTGGAGGAAGATATGTCTGTCACGCTGGTTAATTAACGACCAACCTCCAACCCAGATTAACTTAGCATTCACGAGATTGTAAAATAATTTGATAACAATAATAATAATAATAATAATAATAATAATAATAAAATACCGTAATAATCAATAACAACCATGCTATTGAATTTGTCTTTAGGACAGATCATGATAACCTCCGACACCAAAACAAAAAAAACAATATGTGGAAAAGTGATGATATTTTGATAAGGAACTATAACCTTTTAGTCACTATATCTCATTGATGGACTGATGAGACCCATGTAGGTTAGTATAGAGACGAGAGATTGATAGAATTTGACGTAAATAAAACAGGGACGTATATGTTATTTTCTTTAGGTTAGAATACTCCAAATGTTGTGTTATATTGGTGTCGTATTGTTGTTGTATTGATGACAATCTATTAATATATCTGTGGGTGGGTATAAATGGTGTTATTGTTGGGTAAGATAACTCCCTGATCGTGTGGTGTTATTTTAAGCACCTGGCACTGATAAGGATCTCAGACGTCAGTGGGGGAATTCTTTTTTTTGTTTTATTGGGTTATTTTAGGGGGTATGATGGTATTTTTGATAAAGAGCTTAAGACACATTGTTCTGCAAGGATTCATCTCTGACAATAGTCGTTGCTTGCGTCAGTGTACCTCATCCCCATCCCCACCCCAACCATATAGTTCCATCATATTTGGAAACTGGCCTCTCCCTCCTCCCTCAACTAGCAATAAATAACTCTCGTCTTAGTCATCTCTAAGTCATGTAACCTGTCACAAACAAACAAATAATCAGATATCTTGAAGAGCTCTTATTTATACACTGACGCTTGATCTGTGGTTTCTGTTCCAGCCGTCCCTTAGCAGATTTGTTCCCTCTCCTGACGCATGACCTTGACTCCGGTCTTGTCAATTTCAGTGAATCTTATCGAGTTGACCTTTATATTTTTGAGACTTTTTACTTGGTATGGCAACAAGCTCTCCTCTCCAGACTTCTAGCTCTTAGTCTCAAGGATTCTCTGTGTTTTCTTTTTTTTCTCTCTCAGTACCATGTTCATGCTACACTCAGACTACTTTCCCATCGATGCTGGAGTACCTCAAGGCTTAGTTCTCTCTCCTACTCTGTTCTTACTCTCTATCCATTCCGGTTATATATTTCTTTGCTGATGATATTAAACCACACCGAGTCAGTCCTGTTGCTCTAGTACCCACGTAACAGCAGTTGGAATAAATACTATATACGAAAACACTCAACACAGATCATACCCGTAAGTTAATGGGGCGTAAATAACCTTGTTAAAGTCACTGCCACCAAGACATAAACTCTCACTGTCTTTCGCAACTCAGATCATTTCCAGCCTCCACTTACTGTACGTTGGGTAATACTCTCGTTGTACCAGCCACCAATGTCATTTTCCTTGGTCTAACTATAAGCAATAATCTCTTTTGAAATAACCATAATTCTATCAGTGCAAAGAACAAATCCATACTTTTCATCTACCATAATTTGTTTGCTCCTTACAGTGGTCATGTCCGACCCTATATCAATACGTGGGCTTTTGGGGTTAAAATAGCACGTTTTTTTTTGGGGTGGTTTATTAGATTGTTTTAATTTTCCAGTGTAAATTTATTTTGTTACTCTTTTGGTAGATGTAAAAATTATAAGACAGTTGTACTGACGCATATTTAATGATATTTACGGTAAAGTAGACTAACTAGAAATAAATTTTAAGTTTAGTAAATTAAAATATGTGTCAGCCACTTTGACCATCAAAAATTGTATGGAAAATATATTGATAAAAATATATTTCATCACATATGTAATTTTCTTCAACATAAATAAAAAAAACCCGGTTATTTCTTTACATCAGAGAAGCAAAAATATTCTTGACCCTAAAGAATTCACAGTTCATGCTAGTCTTTGAAACACGTGTGAAATTTTGGAACCCCCACCACCACCTCACCACCACCACCCTCGCCAGTGTGAACAAGTGAACAAACAGTAAGGTAGACGGACTTGCGTGCAACCTAAGAGGCATCCTTTGACAGGTGAGGAAGACAGGTGAACAAACAAACTCGGTAAGAGGGACACGGGGCATGTGGAGAGTGATAACGCACACACAACACGGATATACAAAACACACATACACCCACACACACATGCATACACATACTTACATACATATATACACACTTTCTCGCTTACTGTCCAATACACTCACTCATTCACTCACTTTCAAGATCAACACAATCATAGTACAATGAAATTAAGTCTAATGTATGTATGAACTGTAGGTTGTATGTCGTAACAGTTTTTTTTTGGGGGGGGGGAGGGAGGGGGGGGGGAATATGTCCCCTTCCCTAAAAGAAAATTACATGAAAATCCCTTAAAAAAAAAACTTCGGTCAAAATAATCATAAACAATTAAACACGATTTTTTTAAAGGGAATATTATACGTTATTTAAAACAAATAAAAATATATATTACCTTCATTTGTATAATATATACTGTACTGTACATTCCAGGGTCATTATCGCGTTTATCGCGTGTGTGGGGTAAGAATGACTTAGTTTTTTGTTCGAGGTAACATGCTGAGGAAATAACGGCGCGCTACTGCGAAATTGGCAGGATTGTCGGAAGTGAGTAAAAGCGGACAGGCGACAAGACCGCTGGGGATATCATAAACGAGAGAGAAAGAGATCGCTGGTGTCGTCACCTGTGTAATCACATTTAAGTTGTTATTGCCAGTTTTCCCTCTTGACTTTCCCGCCAGAGATTTTCCCTTATCAGACAAGTGTGGGAGACTTTCATTGGCTAGGAACCTTTTACTATACCGCTGATGGACCATTCACGATCTTGCAAATTAAAAACAGAATATAATGAATCGACCAATCATAAACCTTTGAATAATCAAAAGAAGGCCATGATTGGATAATTGATATTCATCTGAAACTCTATACGATATAAAGAATATACCGTATGAACCAATCAAAATCTCATAAGTTTTATATCGAATACTTTGATTGGTCTGATTGCCTACACCTATAACGAGGATATTAGATGCACTAATTCGGAAGCAATTATGATAGAGTGTGTTTTGTCGCCCGCGTTGCTGTGTGGTGAGGGAGAAAGTGTGTGGGAGGAGTAGGGAGGGAGGTTTGGGAGAAGGGAGTGACATTTTCCTGTGTCGTGACTTACCTAATGTGTGTGTGTGTAAACAATATACAATATATATATATATATATATATATATATATATATATATATATATATATATATATATATATATATATATATATATATATATATATATATATATATATATATAACATGAAGAGGATATAGGATAGAATACAAACGATAACAAAAGAGAAAACAAAAGAAAATGATATATAAAGTAAATACAGCAACAGCATGACTTGACGAATATGACAGATACAAAACACAGAACACGTAAATATGTATAATAAAGACACTAACAGCAAGCAAAGTAAGAGAGAGAGAGCAGCACCTCACACGCTCGCATCCCCCACCGATTCCAAGTTATCTTTCGACTTCCTGGTAGATGATTCCATAATATTTTCTCCTCAATGCTGGACACTATTTTCTGGCACTTTTTTTTCCCTCTTCTTACTCTCGTGTCGTTAGCATAAAAGAAGGTAACGGGAAATAAAGTCCTTGTATTATTTTAAGGAGCGAGCAGTTGATTTTACTTGTATGAATAATATTGGAATCATGAGCGTTGTTTTAAGGCCGACGAACGATAATTTTAGCGTATGCATAAGTGAGAAAGAGAATATAAAAAAAATATATATATATATATATATATATATATATATATATATATATATATATATATATATATATATATATATATATATATATATATATATATATATATATATATATGTATAGCATATATATATATATATATATATATACAGGGTGTCCCATACATTTCCATACATAGGAAAAATAAATTTTATATGAAAATCCATTTTTATTTATATAATATGCTCTACATGACTACCATTCTGTTGAAAAACACTCTTCTATGCGTGTCCTCCACTGCTGAAGAACACGTTCAAGCACAGCTGGAGTTATGCTTGTAATGGCGTTGGTGATACGTTGTATGGAAACTTATGGGACACCCTTATATATATATATATATATATATATATATATATATATATATATATATATATATATATATATATATATATATATATATATATATATATATATATATATTCTTTTTTTTTATTTTTTTAATGTTTTGGCTTTTTTCATCAATTAATTTATAATCTATATATATTCTCCTTGCTAATACACATTTTGAGTACTATGAATACTATATAAAAAGTTATAGAGGTTATTTAAATACATCAACATTTACAGAAGTCTTGGTAAAACTTTAAATTTTCACGGATAATTTTCACAGATATTCGTATAGCGAGCATCCAGGCGCGTCAGTTACTGCTTTCATGATTCCATGCTAAGCAGCCATAAACTCTTCCGCCACGGACTGCTAATAATAATGGCCTTGCAATTTGTCTCCACTTATGGCTGCAGTCAAAAAACTCCTAACGACGGGCCACGGTCTGGTACGGATAATCGTCATAACGGGTTGTTTCGCTTGTGTTATCACCACCACCCTTGCCTTCCCCTCAGTCGTGACTTCGCCAAACATGTCTTGATGTTGTCCCACCTATGACCAGATGCGTATTTCTCATGCGTCTTATATTTATACTCTAACTTAGCTCAATGTTTACTTTTAACACCCATTTAACGAATCTAAACCTTATTGACTATCTCGTGAATAATTTAAATGTCCTTTTTTTCTATTTTCCATCGCCACAAGTTATCGTCTTTTTTTTTTAATATTTATCTTTAGTGTTTATTCTTATTTACCTTTTGGTGTCGGGAGGCTTTGTCTTGGCGAGTCTATATGACGAGTGTTCTTTGAAGTGATGAATGTAATTTGGATTCTTGTGTTAAGTTTGGTGTTGAGGACAGACTAAGTTTAGTTAATTGACTCTTCCACATACAGACAGCTTCACTTGTTCCATCATCCTCCTCTTCCACATACAGACAGCTTCACATGTTCCATCATCCTCCTCTTCCACATACAGACAGCTTCACTTGTTCCATCATCCTCCTCTTCCACATACAGACAGCTTCACATGTTCCATCATCCTCCTCTTCCACATACAGACAGCTTCACATGTTTCATCATCCTCCTCTTCCACATACAGACAGCTTCACATGTTTCATCATCCTCCTCTTCCACATACAGACAGCTTCACATGTTCCATCATCCTCCTCTTCCACATACAGACAGCTTCACATGTTCCATCATCCTCCTCTTCCACATACAGGCAGCTTGCATCATCTTATATCTCCTCCACACACGCACAGATAACTTGCTTGCCTCTTAACCACAAACCATTTCTATTTCTACCACACCCAATGGCATCCCAAACAAGACCCAATTGCAACAGAAGAAGAAGAAGAAGAAGAAGAAGAAGAAGAAGAAGAAGAAGACACAACATGGTCCCCTGGTGTCTAATACAAACATAACATCATCCAATCGAGGAGTTTATTCGGGTCCTTCCAAAAAAACAATGGTTGCAGATGACGACCTTGGGGGCATGGGGAGGGAGGGAGAACGACCCCCTCCACCAGGATACAGGGAATATGTTTGTGTGTGTGTGTGTGTGTGTGTGTGTGTGTGTATTACCAAGACACAGGTAGAACAAGAGTGAAAGGCATAGTGTTCTTGGTTTACATGATACTGTGTGTATTTTACCCCGGGGACCTTGTTGTGGTTGTTTCTTAAGGCTGTAATAAAGAGCTGGGTTTCTGGACAGATTTGTTTTTTTTGTACAGAGGAAGAGGGAGGGAGAGAAGGGAGAAGGAGGGAGGGGCGGAAAGGAGAGAAAAGAGAGAAGGGGGGGAGAGTAAATGGGTAAGGGCTATTATTGTGTTCACGTTTCTTATTTTGACCTCTGTGATTTCTTATTTATCTCTTAATTGGTGTGTGTGTGTGTGTGTGTGTGTGTGTGTGTGTGTGTGTGTGTGTGTGTGTGTGTGTGTGTGTGTGTGTGTGTGTGTAAGGGTTAGTGTTTATTAGTTAGGTGTATGCGTTTTATGTTTTACTTTACCGTCTTGTGTTGACAGTGTAATTCTCCTCCCACATCTCTCTCTCTCTCTCTCTCTCTCTCTCTCTCTCTCTCTCTCTCTCTCTCTCTCTCTCTCTCTCTCTCTCTCTCTCTCTCTCTCTCTTTCTCTCTCTCTCTCTCTCTCTCTCTCTCTCTCTCTCTCTCTCTCTCTCTCTCTCTCTCTCTCTCTCTCTCTCTCTCTCTCTCATACCAGCCTTGACCACCACTACCACTACTACTCCCGACGCCCACGCCCACAACACATCAGGTATAATAGCATCACCGCCCACACTATATAGCCTCTCACCTCGCCCACCCTCAGATACATATCTTGAGTTCTATGGTTACCTGCCTCGCCTACCTGTCACACCTTTACGGCCTCCAGGTATACTTGAGAGAGAGAGAGAGAGAGGGGAAGAAAGAAAAAACTCAAGATAAAGTGATTACACATTAATTTGTTAGTTTGTTGATAGTAAACGCCTACAGTAATCGACCAAGAAACCTCAGACAAACAAAACTCTTGGTTGAAAGTGAACAAAAATTTCAAATGGATTTTCTCAGGTGAAAGTGTTGAGGAAATAACTTGTGAATGTAGTGATTATGGTCTATTAAGAGTTAAAGCTAAGAGAACCCCGCATCAGATGAGAGGACATTCTCACATACAGCTGCTGCCACAACAACAACAACACGGTGTGAACGAATGGCATCTGTCAGGGAATCGTGGTCAGCTGATTGTCTAACACGTTGCACCCATTACAATGCTTTAATAACTTGGTCATCTAAGTTAATAAGTTTGAAATAAGATAAATCTATACCTGTTATGGTGTTGATGGGTGGGATAAATGCTCTTAGTTCGTCTTCCACTATCCACTATTAGTCATCTATCCTCCATCACTCACCTATTCCATCTCCCCCCACTAAGGACAGAACATAGCGTGGTCCAACACGTAACTTCGTCGTCACAACACCTATAGTTGGCAACATACCTGGTTCACCTGGAGGCCAACCTCAACTACAGGTGACCATGATGAGGGAAGGAGGCCAATGGTTTTGTGTAAGAGCCTTCCATTGTTACAGATAGTTATGTTCAGGGCTATTCTGAAACCCAGTATTGTTCTTGCTTCTTGTACTGGTAGTCTGTTACAAAGGTCTGCTAAAATCTGTATGAAGAAGTATTTACTGTATTTATATTAGCCCTGCATGGTATCTTGGCGAGCTTCTAGTTGTATTGGTGGCGAGTAACAACACGAAAAAGTGATCTTGAGTGTTTTTTATAATTAACCGATCGACCTGTTGTTGTTATTGATGGTTGTGTCATAGCATGTTGTTGTAGTTGTACCGTGTTACACTGTTATAATGACGTGTAATGTGAAATTTTACTATAATATGGAAAATTCCTCTCCCTCCACCAAAAAAATTGTTGCCTAAAGTCAGATCCCCCCTCCTCCACCCACAGCTTCCGCAAGACGGTAACAAAGTTTGTCAGTAATTACCTTCTCCTTGACGCCAGGACGTGATGCTGTGTATGTTTATGACTACTTTGTAAACCTCACGGCCATTGTCCACCCTGCTAGTGGTGGTGGTGGTGGTGCGTGGTGATAGTTGGTGGTGGAAGGTGGTGTGTGATGAATGTTGGTGATAGTGGTGGAAGGTAGTGGTGGGTGGTGGTGATAGAGGTAGAAAGTGATAGTGTTGGAAGATTATGGGTGGTGGTGGTGCATGGGTGGTGACAAGTGGTGGGTGATAGCTGTAGTGGTGACTAGTAGTGATGGATGGTGAAAGGTGATGGTGGATAAAAGCAATGAGATGAAGGATGAAGAGAAGTTAATAAATAATCCTAATTGTACCGACGTAGGGAGAACATGTCGCCTATTGGGTCCCCGTGTGGGTGATAATAATCTCCTCCACTTATTAACCAGTTTGACGTTTGACGACTTCAACTTCATTTATATATTTTTTTACATTCACTGACTACAAGTTACATTCGTTCACATCTGTTCACTTCCGGTCGCACCAGTTTACGTTAGATCACCTCCTTTTAAGCGGAGATATACCCAGAGGTGCAGGAGTAATGGTGAGAGCTGTGTGTGTGTGTGTGTGGCAGCTCATCCACTACACCACACCCACCTTACCCATCACACCCGTCACAACCACCTCTCACTCACCTCACCACACACACACACACACACACACACACACACACACACACACACACACACACACACTTACTACACGTTTTTCACTTTCGGGTTAAAAATAAAAACTGAAGCATCCCTTCAAGTGAATCTCGTCATTAACTCAGTCTTTCATCATAATGACATCTTGTATTTCTCACGTCTTGTTATTTTTATTAATTTTTCTAATACTACAGGTGTTTAGTTCTAATTAATGTTTATATATTACTTTGACCAGCCTGTGGGGGAAAATGAAAGCAGGTAAAGTCTGTGAGGCGAAACACAACAAAACTAACTTTTTGTAATTACTTTAACATTAACTTTCATCCTCATTATTCTTTCTTTCATTTTCTTCTTATATATATATATATATATATATATATATATATATATATATATATATATATATTATATATATATATATATATATATATATATATATATATATATATATATATATATATATATATATATATATATATATTTTGTCTCCGAAACGATAAATATCCGAATGAAAATAACAAAAACTTTGTATTTTTCTTGAATATGATAATTTGGAGCCTTTAGTTAATTAACCATTCAAAAGACGAGCCTCTGAAATAACACGATTGTGCCAAAATTACTTAATTACAATGAACTGTTTTGACTTGTGAATGTGACTGTCATTTTGTTTTCCATTCAATGTTATCAACTATCGTAGAAATGTTGTTTAGCTATTTCAAAACATCGTCAGCTAGGCGTGTGTGGCCACTACTGCTCAGCTCCAGACCTCTGATTTGCATATCAGATGTTAAAAGGTTGTATCACCTGTTGGGAGACATGCAAACCACTGTAAACATACCAGAGATAAGGAGGGAGAGGTATTGGTAAAGGGGAGGGGGAGGGGGGTGATACCAAGAGAGAGGGAAAGATAGCAGCGTATGGGAGAAAGGGGATTGAAAAATGGAGGAAAGAAGGGAGGGAGGAAGAAAAAGATGTAGAAGCTTGCAGAACGAATGTGATTGAGGGAAAGGGGCAGCTTTTATTTGTGAGAAAAGGGCGAGGGGAGGAGAAGAGGAGGAGGAGGAGGCGAAGGAGGGGAGAAGAGGAGGAGGAGGAGGCGAGAGAGGGAGAGGGGTGGATGAAGGGAGAGGTCGGAGGGGAGGAGTATCCATTGTGTGGTGAAAGGGAGACGGAGGGAGAAAGGGTAGATGCAGTGATGGTGGTTTGTGGACAGCTGATGGGCAAGGGTGGGACGGGGTGACAGGTGGAGGTGGTTATGGTGGTTGACAGATAGTGGTGGTGGTAGTAGTGGGTGATGGATGAACGATGGTGGTTAACACGATGGTAGTTGATGGATAGTGGTAGTAACGTATGATGGGTGGCATGATGGTGGTTGACAGATGGTAGAAGTAACGTATGGTGGATGACAGATGGTGGTTAACGTAATGGTGATGGTGGTGATCGGTAGTTGCACGCAGGATTGTGGTTGATGGATGGTGGTAATAGTAGGTAATGGAAGCAAGAGAGAGAACACCTGCTACTTCATCCCCTCCCTCAATCCTCTTCTCCTGTTACCTCACCCCTCCTTCTTCAACCTCACCTCCTGCTGTTGACACCGATTCTCTCTTACATACCCTTCTGAACCGGACACCTGACATAACTAGCCCGGAAATATGACCTTATTGAATAGGAAATCTGACCTTTTGGACTTACGACCCTGATCTTTTGGCACAGAACTCTAACTTTTTGACACAGGACCCTGACTTTTTGACACAGGTCCCTTACTACCTTGACCCTAACCTCTTACCTTGTTGACCTGATTCCCTGTGCCCTGACTTCTGACCTTGTTGGACCTGACCCACGAAATGAGCCTATTGACCCTAAATCTGACCTTCGATGCTCATATTTTTTTTACCTTCTCCTTTGACCTGCTATTGATATCTGACCTCTTCGTCCTTAATCCTGAATCTTAAGACTTAAATCCTGACCTCACTAATCGTAACGTCTGATAGCTTTTGTCCTGTAACTTAACCTCTCTGGCCCTGACACCTGACCTAGCTGACCTTGATAAGTCTCCTCCAGCTTATTTCACATTGAGAGTAGCCACCATAACGCTAACCTAACCTAACCTAACCCACCCCAGATAGCATTAGGGTGTTTAATCATCAGGTGAAGTAAGCTGGGGGGCTAATTTTCACCTGATCCAGGAATAGAACAAAACTTTTCTGCGGTGGAAGGATTGCACAAGCTGTCATGACTACGGGGGGAGGTGGGAAAGGAGGAGAAGGAAGAACAGGTTGAAGAACTAAGGGAAGACGATGGAGAATGAGATAAATTGAATGTTATTGGTTTTGTGGAGGCGGGCAATAAAGACAAGACCGTCTGTGTTGTAAAGGAGGAAAAGGTGTAGTTTTACCTGAAGATTTGGCAAACCAGTTTATTTAACTTCTTGATTATTATTAACCATCGAAAATGATTCCGGAACTTAGAAACCTACCATATCAAGATAGGTTAAAGAAACTAAACTTGCATTCCCTAGAAAGACGAAGAGTGCGAGGAGATATGATATAAGTATTTAAGTGGGTGAAAGGAATCAATAAAGGGGATATAGATAAAGTTCTTATAATATACCGAGCAGGATAGGACTCGTAGCAACGGATTTAAGTTGGATAAGTTTAGGTTTAGGTGGGAGATAGGAAGGAACTGGTTCACAAATAGAGTGGTTGACGAGTGGAACAAGCTTCGCAACTTTGTAGTAAGTGCTGGAACGCTGGAAAGTTTTAAAAGGAGACTGGATAGATTCATGGATGATAGAGAGTGGTAGTAACTCTCGACAGGAGCTGCCATGCACAGGCCAACCGGTCCATTGCAGACTCCTTATTTTCTTATGTTATGTTCATCTTAACGTTACCTAGGGCGGATTACTTTAGGTTAAGGTAGGGTAGGGTAGGGTATGTTAGGTTAGATTTAGTTAGGGTAGGGTAGGCTTGAGGATAGGTTAGATGAGGTCAAAATTGCGTTAGGGTGATTAATCTTCAGGTAATATAAGCTGGGGTAGTTACAAAAAAGGTTATTAGAAGTCTCAAAAGAATTTCTGAATACAAAGCTGAGTTGATCACGTTCTGTTATAAAGATAAAACTGTGTTGAATAATATAGCGTTTATTATTGTTTTAAAAGCTTTTGGCGAATAATATGGCGTTGGTTATTGTCTTAAAGCTTATACATTGTCAGTGAATTAATGGCCATTGAAGTAAATAAAAGAGAAAATGTTATACAGGTGAAGAGTCGTAATTAAAGGTAGAATATACAGTGTGTCCTAAGATAAAAGTGACCAATTGTGCAATGCATGTAAATAAATTATAATAAGTTCGTTATGTATTGCATTCTCATTAGTAACCATTAATGTTGGCTTCTTTAATGATCTCTTAACAGTCATCTGATTTAAACTAATTGTCTATTCCTGTATGCAATAGAAAACATGGGGGATCCTTATCTTGAGACACCCTGTAATGAAACCTTATTATTGTGACACCTTGTAATGTGTAATGGGACCTCTTTATTGTGACACTCTGTAGAAGGAAGCCAACATAACGCTACCAGTCATCACAGATTCCTTGGCTATACGTGACACCATTAACGTGATGTTCAAACTAAGCTTCGTAACGTATAAAGTTCAACTGAACAATAAGAATCATTGAACTTAGCGGCGTGAAAGGTGACGTAACGGAGAGTTGTTGGGGAGAATCTCTCAAGAGAAGATCCCATAATTAAGAGTTTTCCCACTGGAGAAATTCACACCATCTTGAAGTGTCTGGAATACTTGAAGAATTAGATACACCAGCTTATTTAACTTAATGATTAACCACCCTAACCTAACCTAACCTAACCTAACTTAAACGTAACGTAACCTAACCTAAACCCCAGTAATTGTGCAAAGAGTATATCAAGGAGTATTGACGACTACGACCCAGTACTGTACTCCAGGCACGGAGACAAGACGCAGGAAGGGGAGGTATATACAACACAGCCTCGCAGGACATTTCCGGTGGGCGGATTTCCTTGGCGCTCGTTTCCTTGTGGCGGTTACGCGTGGTCGCCCAGCCCGAAATGACCGTTATTATTTGAATCTAACGACGTTAACTGTTCCTGGTCTGTGATTGGTTGTCCACCCAGACAGTTTGGTTTGCAAGACTGGAAACTATTCGAGGCTAGTAGACTGGTTGAATAGTAGAGTGGTATAGTTGTAGACTGTTAGAATAGTATAAGACAGGTAGACAGGGGCGACAGTAATGTTCCCTGCAGGAAGTCGTCTACTCCTGAGGCGGGTCGGGGGTTAGGGGCCACGTCCGGCGGCCATACCCAGTGGGCCAGGTCCGGTGGCCATGTCCGGTGGCTACGTCCGGGGGCCATAATCGGGAACTACGCTCAGGGGCCATGTTGGTTGTCCACTGTGGTCTAACGGGAAGCGGGAAGGAGGAGGAGAGGGAGAGAAAAGGAAGAGAAGGAATAGGAGGCGAAGAAGAAACAGGAGGAGAAGGGAAGGCAGGAAGAGAGGAGAAGGATGAAATGGAGGAGGGGGAAAGGAGGCGGGAGGGGAAAGAGAGAAGTAGCAGGTGGAGGAAGAGGAGGAGGAGGATCCCATTATCTGAAACATAAAGAAATAACGTGATAGACGAACGTGCTGAGGTGATACAAGGGGAGAACAAGATGAGCTATCATGACGGCAACAAATGACAGAGTACACTTATGATAACGTGATATAATATTATGACAGACAGGAGAAATTGACAGGAGAGAATGACGAGGTAAAGAAGAGAGAATAATAAAGATGAATTAATAAAAAAAAATATATATATATATAAAATTCCTTCTAACGTGAAAGTAAACATGATACATCTTATTGCATGTCACAGAATCACCTTAGCCATTCAAAGTCCCACTAGCCAAAAAATTACAGGAAGAGATGAGTTAATTTGACTGATATGTTACTTCAGAGAATCACTTAGACTTGTTGTTGTAACCGAGATTAAAGACCCCGATACACTCATTGTATTATAGTGTAGTAGGCTGCATCACACACCACTATACCACACACACACACACACACACACACACACACACACACACACACACACACACACACACACCAAGTCCGAGACGCACACCGGTCAGTATGCAAATGAGGTGTGAGACTACTGTTGTCCCGGCAATCTGAGCGTCGCGCGGAACAATGCTGATGGTAGTTGTACTGTCCGCGCTGTCGTCATCACCTGTCAACGCCGTATCTCACCTCCGAGAGAGAGAGAGAGAGAGAGAGAGAGAGAGAGAGAGAGAGATCTGAGTTTAGGATATGGTGATAGTGTACTGTGTTGCCCTGTCTACCTGTCAGAGATGTACACACGCCTCCCAGGTGTTACTGACACATCACAGGAACCATCACAAGACACTTTCTCACTGTCCAAAATTATACAACATAAGGACAGGTGTTAGAGGAGCTGGTGTAAGTGAAGGTATGTAACAGGTGTAAGGACAGGTGTGTAACAGGTGTAAAGGCAGGTATAGGGCCGGAGTGAGAGGAGTATTGGAGGAGTTTTGAGACGGCAAAAATTCCCATCCATCCATCAACAATATACACAACTTTTTTCCCAAGAGGTGAGACATGGCCTCTCTCTCTCTCTCTCTCTCAGTGCTTTTAGGTCGAGTCCCCTTTCTTTACGCGAAGATTACACACTTAATGATGTCTGTATAGAAGAGAGAGAGAGAGAGAGAGAGAGAGAGAGAGAGAGACCATAAAAGATTTCTTATGTAAGATGTGGGGAAAAAAGATGTTTCACCTAAACATCTCACACCACGTACTGAACATCAACACACACACACACACACACACATTATACAACAACTCCCACTAGTTACATAGTTACATATTATTCATTACAAGCAGAAAAGCCTCAGAGAAAAAGAAAACGCGGAAGACAGAGAGCTTTTGTATTATTCACATCTTCAGGTTACAGGGCAAACATTTACCCCTCACCCCAAGCCTGTGAATATCATGGGAGTGTTGGGATCTTCTCGTGTTTCTTTTTTGTTGTAATAGTTTATTGGTCTATACGTAGTTCAGGTTAACAGGTGACTAGACACTCCCAACAGAATCTCAACGCAGTTTCGGCTCCATTTTAACCCTCATCGTTGTGTAAGTATACCAATTAAGATAATTTACCGTAACTCCAATTGCCGGTAAAATTGAACTACTAACTATTTGACATTCTGGGCCTCGATTCCTTGAACCACGAGACTTACTGTACTGTACAGTGGTTCACAGCATTGGTCACACGAACGCTGGGGTCCACCAATCAGTTACTAACAGGGAGACGGGAATTATGTCACCCCGTCAATAATCATCGTCGTTACCAGAAATAACTTGACAACGGGGGTTACTCTACCGCTAATCACGTGACCACAGCCTTTATGAGCTTGTTAGTGAGTCCTTGTTGGGATTGACACATAAAGCGAGAGTTTCCCCGTTGACGCATCTCCTCCCCTGTGTACCAACAGGAGCACCGGCCGTAAAGAGAGAGAGAAAAAATCCTCACTATTTTGAGTCACATAAAACACAACTGGCTGTGATCTCGTGTTGGTAGCGTCTTCGTCTGGCTGCGCTAGTCCTGCTCCTCACTCGGGTTCTGAGCTCCTTTATCAACTGAGGAAGGTTAGTGACTTATAATGGCATGCAACACGAGCAGTCAACATCTCTCGATATTCCAAAAACATAGAGAGTGGACAGCCGTGGTCTACAACCTTCAGACATGAGGATTCCACCTTGACTCAACTGCCTTGCGATACAGTTGAGTCTGGGGAGGAAGACGCTGGTGTCTGGAGAGTTCAGGGTGTTGTAGAGAAGAAAGACAAGTGATACCAACGGAGGTGTATTTCTCAAGAGACGAGGAAAACGTACACACACACTTGGTCTGAGGATCGAAGAACGTTCCTGCCCTTGGTACTTCAGTTCTTAAAGTTCCATATGAAATTTTTATTAACTGATGTGACCAAACTTAACTCACTAAAACGTGTAGGTGGGCACGTTGATCCAGCGAGTCACGACGGATGGCATAGCTGGTGTAGACGGGTCACCTGTACACACCTGACCCACACACTTACCTCCATTTTAGGAAAGTAACTTAAAATGATAAGTTGACAATAACCAATATTATCTGAAAATTTAGTTAAGAAAGTTACACAGGAAAAAAAGAATAAAATAATTATAAAATATTTGTTAGAGGAGAATATGAAATTTAATCTGTGGAAACTGGAATTAGTGCGAGACGCTCAGAAAAAAATCAATTAAAAAACTCATATTTGCGTTAACCGTCAGCCATAATAACGTCAATTTTCTTGGTGTAAACTTAATGACAAAAAATAACTGCCTCATCTCGAGTATAAATATTTATGAGTTAGTTTACCTGCAAACTGAGATGATGGTCATAAAAATCACATCCATTTTTGAAACTCATACACGAAGGGGTTTCATATGAGAACGTGACCACTATTGCACACTAGACTGTATATGGTTTTCAAGACATCATCGAGAAAGTTCAAGAATTTAGGACGCAATTTGAGGAGGGAGGAGGGAGAGGACTTGACTCACTAGCCGTCAACAGACCCACATACTGGTGAAAATCTCTGGGAGCACAACAGAGGAATTCCGTGAGAACTGAACACGTGTGTGAGCGGCAAGAACAAAAAAAACAAAACACGTCTCAGGTTTTAAGACGACGTGACTAACGAAAATCACCAGAGATTAACAGTTTATAATTACAACTCACTGACGATCTTTTCTAAGTTGTGTAAACAGAGGAATGCCTTGTCTGTAATTCTCCAGTTTATCATAAAAAAAAATGTGCTTTCACCATCTTTTTTCTGTCAGTGTGCAGCAGCGACTTAGTTATTTCCTGGTGTAGGTTTTGTTAACATGAGATCACTCCTTACATACTGAACTCCATAAACCTGTTGAGATTACGGTACAGGAGTTATAGCCTCGTGGGTTTAATTATTTTTTTTTATGTGTAAATACGTTTTATGTTTCGACTGACCAACTGCTTCTATACACCTCATCACACGACACACATAACAGCCTCGTAAATGGTAGGACCTTGCATGAGTAATTATTTTCTTCTAATGCCTCATAATGATCTGGACCATTGTCACGTGAGATGAACTTTTATGGAGAAGAGTAATAAACTGTCACCTTGAATGCCTAATATGTCTGTCTGTTCACAATTGTTTTCTAGCAAGTGTTGAAAAAAATAATTACTCCCATCACTGTGTCCGTCTGTGCCGTCCATCTTTGGGTTCGTATTATCAAGAGTATCTCAACAGGAATTTAATCTCTGCGACAATATAGTTACTCCACAGCTTCTCCGTCTCAACTACTCAAAACTGATATAATCAATGACCACGACTTACTTTTCAAGGTCACAGCGATGCTATTTTGTTTGAAGAAATCCTCGAAGCATCCGTTATCAACCTATCCCAAAAAGACGTTATTATTATCAAGTCAACAATACAGTTAGGCGAGTTTGATGAAGTACATACACGGGTCACAATAAAGAAGGATATACATAGAGATTATACTAATGGAATGATGGGTATTCCAGGTCTATATATGTAAGGATTTCTTATGAGTTCTAACATCCTGACACCCTAAAAGAAATATCAAATATCCACTTTAGCTTCGTGTCTCCTGGTCCTATACTGTGGGGAAACTAGACGTGGTGTTAATGTAGTGTAAATAGTTTGATGCATATACAGGAGGAAAAAGTTTGTTGGTTGATGTTAGTCTTCTGTTTCCCTTTTGTGGCTTCAGCGTTTGTTGTTGTGATAAAAAAAACAAAAACAAAGGTCGATATTTTTATTGGTGTTGTAAGTTGAGAAAGTGATGCAGTTGATTGATAATACTCGATGGGACACTTAGTTTAAGTGTTACAAAAGACCAGATTACTGAAAGCACTTCGTATTTTAAGTGTAATAAGTAAGATAATGGGTAACTGCACGAGTGATGACTTAAGTGTCAAAAGATAACAATTGACCACAATAGTTGTGGTATAAATGCGAAGGAATAACTGTTTAAAGTGGCAGAAGACAATGAGGATCAAAATAACTGTTATTTTAAGTGCCAAGAGGCGACAACAGGTCGTTACACTTCACATGTTATAAAGAGACGAAATATAACAGTCGACCAACACGGTTGCCTCAAACGTGCTAAAGAATAACCGTTTTTAAGCGACAGAAGACAATGGATCGTGAATAGAGCTGTGTTTTTGAACTGCTACGAGTCAACAGGTCACCAGAGTGGCTGTGTTCTGGCGCTGGGTGCTACAAGATCATCTGAGTGCTTGACGTGCGTGTGAAGTGGAGCGTGTACGACATGACACAGTGGTGCAGCGGCAAACAGTCACGGGAGAAAGTCGAATGTCATAAACAATGAAGGCAGACCGCTGCCCGTCCTTGGTGAGGCAATGGCCAGTGAAAGTCCTCTTCTTGATGACACGCTCACCAGCCACTGTCATGCACCACTTCTCTCCCCATGACAATGCCTGACAGCGACACTCAATTCTCGTCACCTAAAAGAACGAAAGAAAGAAAGGGAATTAATTTTTATCTCTTAAGACTTCCGACCCCGAGGAGGAAACGTTCAGTGGCTGGGTCTGGCCGAAGCCGGACTTGACCGCTTGTGGAAAGTTGTCTTTACGGGTCTTCTGTTTCACCGTGATTTTCAAAATAATTCTGAATTACTTTAGTTTTGATTATGGTTTTTATTGCATTGCATTTTAAGAAAGGCGTCCGTTTCAATGTAGTTTTTGGTAGAATTCCGTTGCACTGTAGTTTCCGTTTGTATGTATGTTTCTCCTTAAAAATTAACAGGAGGAGACTTGGCTTCAGGAAGGGAGTTTAGATGGCTAGGTTAAATTAAGTTGTGTTTGATTAGATTAGGTTAAGTTAGTTTAGTTTAGGTGGAAGAGAAAGTGTTGAACAGGACCTGAGGGAAAGTGTCATGGCGGAAGGGCTACAGAAGACTCTCTAAATCCAGGACAACAACAGGTGACTAAAACGCAGATGTATAATAGTGTATGAAGGATGATGGTGCTGACCATTAGACTATTATGAGCAGATAGGTAGAACATAAGAACATAAGCAAATAAGGAGTCTGCAATAGGCCGGTTGGCCTGTGCATGGCAGCTCCTGTCGAGAGTTACTACCACTCTCTATCATCCATGAATCTATCTAGCCTCCTTTTGAAACTTTCCAGAGTTCCAGCACTTACTACAAAGTTGCTAAGCTTGTTCCACTCGTCCACCCTATTTGTGAACCAGTTTGTTCCTATCGGCCTCCTAAACCTAAACTTATCCAACTTGAATCCGTTGCTCCGAGTCCTATCCTGCTCGGATATTATAAGAACTTTATCTATATCCCCTTTATTGATTCCTTTCACCCACTTAAATACTTCTATCATATCTCCCCGCACTATTCGTCTTTCCAGGGAATGCAAGTTAAGTTTCTTTAACCTATCCTGATATGGAAGGTTTCTAAGTCCCGGAATCATTTTTGTCATTCTTCGCTGCACTGACTCTAGTGAATTTATATCCATTCTATAATAGGGGCACCAGAACTGAACCGCATAATCGAGGTGCGGCCTGACTAGCGCAAGATATAGTTGCAATAAGACCTCTGCACTCTTGTTACTTACACTTCTAGATATAAAACCCAATACTCTGTTTGCTTTATTTCGAACATTAGCGCACTGTTTTCTAGGCCGTAGGTCCGGGCTTACAAGTACCCCTAGGTCTCTTTCACAAGTCGACTTCTCTAGGTTGATGTTGTTAAGGCTGTATATATTATCAGTATTTGTTCTTCCAATATTAAACACGCTGCACTTGCTGGTGTTGAATTTTATTTGCCATTTTTCAGACCACCCCTGCAGTTTATTTAGATCCTACTGTAATGCATTTGCATCCTGCCCTGAATTAATCTGCCGCCCTATTTTGGTGTCATCCACTTGCTTATGTCACTGCTGATCCCAGTCTAGATCGTTTATGTAGATTATGAACAAGAGTGGGCCTAGTGCTGACCCCTGGGGAACCCCACTGGTTACACGGCCCCACTCAGATTTAACACCATCTACGCTGACCCTCTGCGTTCTATCGGTGAGCCATGATTTTATCCAATTTAAAACTTTCCCTCGATACCATGAGCCTTAATTTTTTCTCAGAAGCCTCTGATGCGGTACTCTGTCAAATGCTTTGCTAAAGTCTAAGTAAATAACATCGTAATTTTCGTCATTATCTACTACCTCGAAGACTTTCCTAAAAAACGTCGTCAGCAGATTTGTTAGACAAGATTTTCCCTTTGTAAACCCATGTTGAGAGTCGTAGATTAATTTGCTTTTCTAAATGCGATCGGATGCTATCTGCTATAATTGATTCAAGAAATTTCCCCACTACTGACGTCAAACTGATCGGCCGGTAATTTGACGCTGATGCTCTGTCTCCCTTTTTGAATATGGTTACTACATTTGCCTGTTTCCACAAGTCTGGCACAACTCCCGTGTCTAATGATTTTGAAAATAAGTTTACGAGGTGTCCGCTAATCTGTTCCCTACACTCTTTCAAGACTCGAGGGAAAATTTCATCCGGCCCTGGGGATTTTGTTTTCTTTAGTTTATTTATCTTCTTAAGAACATCCTCTTTTCTGATAGTGATATTCTTTAATTTCTTTTCCTCCTTTCCCTTAAATATCAGTTCCACCTCTGGAATTTCATCACAAATTTCTTCTGTGAAAACTGACAAGAAGTAGCTGTTCAATGCTTTGCTTATTTCTTCACTGCCATTTATCACTTCTCCCCTCCCTGACTTTAAAGGCGGCTCAAACAATGACTCGTGAAATGTAAAATTCTGGCCGGGATGGGATACATGCAGTCACACAATAAAGAGATGTGTGTGTGTGTGTGTAATAATAATAATTAAAATAATAATTAACAGTTTATTGAAAGAGCATGGCAGCCGGAAGGCTGAAAATATACAATTACATAATAAGGGAATGGGTCTCTTGATTTACAAATGGTGTACAAGTAACATTAGTGATACAAATATGATATATAATAATTAGGTGTTGATAATTTTTACAATGGTTGGGACTGCGCTGTTCTTGTAGCAATCAGTTCGTGCTCGTATGGGCTGGATGGGGTTGGGCAGGTGTGTGGCCACGTGGCCAGGACAGTAGCTTAGGGCAATGCAGGTGTGCTCCATCCTTCAGGTTACGTCAGGTGAAGCCGTGAGGTCAGGTCAGGTCAGATCCAGCCACAATCAGTATTGCTGTGTTTTTCCAACGAGTTGAAATTGCCACTTTTTTATATCACTTGTGGGTTGATCGTCAATCTTTGCACTGTATTGTTGTTGGGAGGATGTTGATAAATCCAGATGGGAAAGAGGAGATGGGGGAGGGGAGGGCCCGACAGACCGGGCTGGCAGCTGTCTCCATGGTCAAGAGACCACGGCCGCGTTAGCTGGCAGCGCTGACTACACACGTCCTTACCCTATGAACATAAGAACAATATAAGAAAATAAAGAGTCTGCAATAGGCCGGTTGGCAGCTCCTGTCGAGAGTTACTACCACTCTCTATCATCCATGAAGGCTGAGGGAAGTGTGTGTGTGTGTGTGTGTTTTACTATTGTGAATCTTTTTTTTATAAATTAATCTTAACGCCCGACTTATTTTGATTAAGGTCTATTATTGCATAACTGTCAAATCACCTGATCAATCGTAGAAACCTCGCAAAAACTAATTCATAATTAAGGCTGCTAAAGGGACAAAAATACAAACAAACACAAAAAACTCAAATTTAACCAAGCAACAAACAGAATGATAAAAGACATGCAGACATTAAAAAAACATAACAGAGGACTTTAGCCATTGAGAAATCATCGTAGATTACGGAAAGTGACAACAATGACAACCAGCCGTAGACATAAGTGTGACAGGGTAAACATTAGGACCCCCAATTCTCATAGTTACTCGTAGATGCATAATCAAGTCACACAGACGTCATATAAATCATACCGAGGGGTCAGATTGTACTTCACACACACAGTCGCTTATCTACTCAGCCATACCAGTGTGAGTCTCGTAGTGTGAAGCGGAGAGTTACATCAGCTCTTTTTTTTTCGCTACGGAGAGGGTTAGGAGGGGGAGGGGAGTGGAGAGAAACAGGGGGGAGAGAGGCATAGGGGGAGGGGGTAGTTAGGCGTGTTTTCTCTCATATTCTCAGTTAAGGGAAACCTGTAACCCACGAAACTACACACACACACGGCCATGGAGCAGTAGTGGAGTGACGACCACAAAACACATCTTGTGGTAGTCAAAGTCTATATTTGGCGGCCAACCAATTAGTGGTAATTATATTGCTCATTTGTGTAGCTCAGTTTAAAGTATCCACCGACCTGTAAACAAAGACTGGTGTCCTGTTTGACTTAATTGTCTTTCCTTGGTTCGGGTTGGTCATGAGAGAGAGAGAGAGAGAGTATTAACAAAAGGCTGTGTTTGTATACTCCAGGTTGGGTTCATCTTGGTGCCATTGTCTGTCCTCAAACGAACACAAAAACATTCCTCAGTAGACAGGTCGGCCTCACTTACCTGCATAACAAAGATGTTCGTAAATAAACCTGCTGATAAGTATAAAAACAAAGACAACTAGAAACCGGATATATATATATATATATATATATATATATATATATATATATATATATATATATATATATATATATATATATATATATATATATATATATATATATAAACAAAATTCTTTATATATCTACCCAACTTAAGTATGAAGTTTCCCAGGAAGTTCAAGTTAATGATGAAGTTTGGTAATTTTTTCCTCTCATGCACGACTGTATTTCAAAATCACTTCACGCCTAAATCTAACTTTGTCTATTAAAAACCATCGCTACGTGTTCGCTCCCGGTTTGATAGCTTAAGTACCTTAGTTATATCACCATCTTCCATATATACACGTTTTACATTATCTCACTGAGGACAGGATGAGTCACGTCACATACCGAACATTCACCCAGAGTCGTCCACCTTGTCTTGTGGCTTTCGGGGAACTCACCCTTATAGTGTGTGTGCTAAATAACAGAAAGGCATAAATGTTGCTGTGCTCTTTTACGATTCAACCAAGAAGTGAGTCTGTGTGTGGCGTTGGTGAAGAGGCGGCACGCAAGTTGTGTAAATTTAAGTACTAAAAAGTGAATGTTGGTCACCACAATGTTACTTGAATACAACCCCCTAGCACGGGAGGTCACTGGTCAGATGTGGTCTCTAACATGAAAGCGCTAATGAGTATCGAGGTGGTGTGAGTGTACTGAAGGTAGTATGATGGTTTTGGTGTGGTGTGTTGTGTACAAGAGGGTTGTTCTTATCGTCTGTCATCATTGGTTAGTAATGGCCAGTGTAGTTTACTTGTTGGGGGGTGGGAGGAGGAGGCTCTCAGAGAACTTCTGATCATGAGATACCAGAAAGTCATCACCAGTAACATAAATTACGAATCACGTGAAGATTAGGCATCCCAGCTTATTTCACTTGACGACTAAACACCCTTATACTACCTGAAGGGGTTAGGTTAAGTTAAGTTAGATTAGGTTGTTTAATCATCAGGTGAAATAACTGGGGGGAAGGGGTAATCTTCAAGGGATCTATAAGTACATACAAGTACATTATCACACCACAGTCTACATAAGAATGGAGGAAACTGCAGCGGGCCTATTGGCCCATACTGGGCAGTCCCGTTTACACCCAACCCCTATTGCTCATATAAGCATCCAACCTATGTTTGAAGCTATTCAGCGTATTCGAGTTAATGATGATATTTGGTAACTTGTTCCATTCATCCACTACTCTGTTTCCAAACCAGTGTTTACCTATTTCGCGCCTAAATCTAAATTTGTCTAATTTAAAACCATTGTTACGATTTCGGTCCTGGTTGGATGGTTTGAGTACCTTTGTAATGTCCCCTTTGTTTAGCCCTGACTTCCATTTATACCCCTCTATCAGGTCGCCCCTCGCGGGAGTGCAAATTAAGATGCTTTAACCTGTCTCTATACTCAAGGTTCCTAATGCCCGGGATTAGTCTTGTCATTCTCCTCTGAATTCTTTCCAAGGATTCTATATCCATTCTGTAATACGGTGACCAGAACTGAACTGCGTAATCCAGGTGTGGTCTCACAAGCGCAAGATACAGTTTTAGGATGACCTCGCTAGTCTTGTAAGTAACACTCCTTTGTATGAACCCAAGTACTTTATTAGCCTTGTTACGAGCAAAAACACATTGTTTACTTGGCTTAAGGTTCCTACTTATCATTACTCCTAAATCTCTCTCGCAGTCGGATTTCTCTATGGCATCGTTGTTCATCTGGTATCTGGTTTCCCTGTTTACATCTCCTATACTGAGCACTTTACATTTGTCTACGTTGAATTTCATCTGCCATTTTTCAGACCGTTCGAAGAATTTGTTTAGATCTTAGCCACACACCACAGTCTAGTCACACACCACAGTCTAGTCACACACCACAGTCTAGTCACACACCACAGTCTAGCCACACACCACAGTCTAGTCTAGTCACACACCACAGTCTAGTCACACACCACAGTCTAGTCACACACCACAGTCTAGCCACACACCACAGTCTAGCCACACACCACAGTCTAGTCACACACCACAGTCTAGCCACACACCACAGTCTAGCCACACACCACTAGCCACACACCACAGTCTAGCCACACACCACAGTCTAGCCACACACCACAGTCTAGTCACACACCACAGTCTAGCCACACACCACAGTCTAGCCACACACCACAGTCTAGCCACACACCACAGTCTAGCCACACACCACAGTCTAGTCACACACCACAGTCTAGTCACACACCACAGTCTAGCCACACACCACAGTCTAGCCACACACCACAGTCTAGTCACACACCACAGTCTAGTCACACACATAGTCTACCCTGACCTAGATGAGTAACACCACTATAACAGATCCTAGATAAGTAGTGTGTCTGTCTGTGTCTGTCCCTGGAGTGTGGTTGATGACAGACGTAAGCATAATTGTCTCACCAAATGCGTACAGCAGTGACTTAACCAGTTTGATTCCATGTGTGTAGAGTTGAGTCTGGTGTTGAATGAGAGCAACAGATAACCGCTCTAATTATATTCCTGTTTATAATATCTGATGTAACTGATCCAATTTAGTTATCTTGATCTGACTTAACAGGACGAGGTTTCTATACAACCTCTCGGGAGTGTTAACTGTTTTCACTTTAACGATTCACGAAAGACCAAGGTTATTATTTAAGACTTGATATTTTCGTTTTTGTTAAGGTTATTAGATGTTTTCAGGTGAATAAACTATTTTATTTGTTACGTGCTTGTGATGCCGTTTGTACCCAGGGTTGTGCTGTGGTACTATAATTATTACGTTAGTATATTTCTTGTCTTAGTATTAAATGTGTAACTACTTCCTGTAATACTTTATTATTATTATTCAAAGTGGATAAGTTTTTTAGTAAGTATTGGTTGATGTATACATTATCAAACGGTGCCTGCATGGGAATCACTTTTGGAGTTATTCGCCAGCTGCTAGGCCTCTCTCTCTCTCTCTCCCATGCCCAGGCTAGGGAGATAGGTTGGGGTCCAGGTGGATAAGGTAACCTGTATATTTAATTGTATTATTGTTTGTACCGGTATTGTAATATAGGTTGTCCTTTAAAAGTACTACGGGCTAACCTAACCTTATCTGAACTAATCAAACCTGGTGTAATCAAACTTAACCTAACCTCCCAATGTAGCGTTTAATCATCAGATGAAATATAGTGGAGGTGTTTACTCTTCATTCGACCCTCTTCTTCTAATGATGGTTTCATATCTGGACCTTAACGATAAAGTGATGCAGTTGAAGCTGAAACTTATTGACATGGCCAAGTAAGATAGTCCACTGGAGGTCACAGGTCACTGAGGCCGGCTGGTAGGTCCTCGGGTTACTCTTGGTAATCGGATTATAGGATGAGCGGCTGCCACCTTCCTCTCCCGAGTGAAGGGCAAACCTGTGACCACCCACACTCACACACTGGGAAAGAGAAAGGAAAATGCAAACTTTATGAGGGAACTGAGAAAGTGTGGGACGTGCAGGTGTGAAGGAGTAGGGGAAGGGAGACACAAACTCCTCCGTCGTTGAGTCTAATAATAGCGTCGTAACCCCTCGTGACGGTCAAGCCTCATAACGTGGATATTAAGAGATATAAGCTGCCAGTAACAACAGTCTGACCTGTAATTAGCGAGCTGTGACCCAGGAGACTTGACAACTCACTATCTCTCCCTAAACATATTTCACTAATCGATTTACATCCAAGTTCTTCATTATTGCTGAATAAACCGAGTGACTCATCTCCCTGTGTGGTGAAACTAACGGAGATGATTAGTACCAAAATAAGCTTCTTGGTATAAGGATATTCTTTTAGTAAGACGTGAACATAAACTCAAACAACACAACTGAACATAATCATCCCAAAGACCCATAAACAACAAGGAAGCACAAAATATATTCACCTGAGCATCTTAAACATATAATAACTTTTCACTCTTTATAGATCTTAGTAAAACCAATGCTAGAAAGGAGTAGCACTGTCTAATGTATAACCTAGCCCCTCCGGGTGGCCAAAGTTCAGATCTAGTACTGGAAAGCCTCAAAATAAAGATATCCATGAAGGAGATGTGTCAAGTTTGCCCAATTACAAAATTCCTGCAAACGTAAAGAAAACATAAAAATAAATAACTGAATTACAGAACTCTTTCATACATACTGTTGCCTTGAGACTGTAACTTATTTTAGTAGTACGAGTAAATAAATTAGTTAATAGCAATGAGAGACCTGGGGGTATCACCTTATCATAGGCCAACAATTAAAGGTCCATTGGAGAAGAAGGCGGGATAAACCGGGGGTCAGGTCACCACAGAAAGGAAGGGTCAGGTCGCTACTACAAGGGTAAGCCTGAATTTTTTTCCGGTGAGGTCACATCCGGTAGTGATGGGACAGGTGATAGTGGGTCATCTTCTCTCACCTTACTAATTAAGAGGAGAAACGATAATGATGTTATTGAGGCTTAGCGCTGGCACATGCGTGGGAACTGTGAACTACAGGTAAACAAACTTAACCCCCACCCCCCACCCCCCACACAGACACACACACACAGGACGTGGGGCTCCCTGGGGTGGCCATGACCTGGATGACACATAGACCGGATGACACTAACCTGTTGCCTCTGCTGCTGTTGACTGTTGACGGTTTATGGATCCCTGTTGACTGTTGCTAAAAACCCCGTTGCATGTTGCAGGGTCTCTGTTGACTGTCAGTGAAGCTTTGTTGTCTGATAGCTCACAACTGTTACCTTAATACACATTGACTGTTACCATGCCCTGCTAACAGTTACCAGATACCTGTTAATTAACTGTTGAGTACCTGTTAAAATGTTCACAAAACGCCTGTTATCTCATGTTGGACCGTTGACTCTGTACAGATCTCTCATCGACAGTTAAAAAAAAGTTCTGAGATCGTTTTTTGTTGACATACGTACACACATACACATCCACGCACACGCCCACATAGGCAGATATAAATATGAACATAACTCAGACCCATACACACACACACACAAGGCCACATAAGCACGCACACACCCACATAGGCAGAATTACATACGGGCATACATGCACACATCCACATACATACACACAAGGCCACACACACACCTACACAAGCAGACGTAAACATACAGGCAAGTTATATCTAAACTACAATGTGTTATTTTTCCCCTGAACGATGTTGAGTTTTAGCACGAACGAAACAATGAACATTACCACCCGAGCCTAAACCTATAGTTAATTTATTGTGGTAATGTTCACTGATTCGCTTCTGCTCAAATCAAACATCATTCAATGTTGTATATTATCATTTGATCACAGGAACACCGAGGGCAGGTAGGCAGTAGATCAGTGAGGGGATGAGGGGCGCTTAATTTACTGAAGCTTTGTTTTTATTCGCTGGAACCGCTCACTCCCAGCCAATAAAAACAACAGTTGTACCCGGGACGTAAACATCCGAGCATCGAACAACAAAAATAACACGTTATTTTTTTAATATAATTTTGTGTCATTACCTAACATACATATGTCTCCTAGAGCATGTTGTGTTCAGGTTCTGCTACACCCATCTTGGTGGTCAGCGTGTGTGGTTGGTCACAGCTGACATCATTACCTTAATTAGTGGTTAACAACCTTCACCATCGTTGACAGTTAGTTATAGTAGCTGGGTAAGTGGCGCAACTGTTAACTGAAGTGGTGAAGTTACTGTTAACAGGTGTGGTGAGGCAACAGTTAGCAGGTGTAGTGAAGCAACAGTCAACAGGTGTGGTGAGGCAACAGTCAACGGGTGTAGTGAAACAACAGTTAACGGGTGTAGTGAAGCAACAGTCAATGGGTAAGGTGAGGCAACAGTTAACAGGTGTAGGGAGAGCTGCAGGATGTGTCGTTGTGTCGTGGCTGCCAAATGCACGACCCTGGAGTCGACCAATAAACGTTTACAACACAGGTAAGTCGTCGTAGTCGTCGCCCTCATTAGGAAATCGATGAGGCAACGCTGCGGGGGTCTTACCTGGTGTTGATTGGCTATTGATAATTACTATGTGTGTCTACGTGTGATTTCTATTTATTTTTATGTTAGTTTTTTGTTCACATTGTTGTTTTTGTTATTTTTTGTTGATCTTTCTATTATGATGATCTTTTGTAGTTATTATTGTTATTATTATTGTTGTTGTTTTCATTATTATTATTATTATTATTATTGTTGTTGTTATATTATTATTATTATTGTTATTTTATTATTATTGTTATTGTTTATAATAATACTAATACTAATAATATTATTATTATTATGCAGGGACCACCTAAAGAATAGACACCCCAGCTTATTTCATGTGATGATTAAACACCCTAACGCTAACCTAACCTAACCAAATTTAACCTAACCTAATTTAACCTAACCTTATGTAACCTAACCTAACTTAGCCTATAGCTATCATCCAATCAGTGACCTCCTTTCTATCTATCAACCAATAGTGAGCCTCATTACGAAACATCTACTACTGGTAAATCACTTCTCTAGCTTCTAGCAAATCCCTAACTTCTTTTCTTCAAGACGTCAACCAACAGTAAGCGTCTTCAGGGCGCCTGGAGGGGGTTCACACGGTGTGGCCACAAACGCACACATTAGTTCTGTATGGGTGACGCTGGTGATGAGGGCAGGTTGAGGATTATCATGAGAACCTCAGATTTTGGCCTGCTTTGGGAAGGTCACCGGTGAAACAACTCGACCCAGTGTGCCTGCATCTCATGGCCAAACTGGTAATGAAGATCTTGTAATGTTAATTTCTATTTTTTTTACCATCCCGGTTAGTTATCAGGGCAAACGAACAAACTTTAAGATTGTTTGTCTGTCTTCTCGAGTAGAAGGAAAACTACTAAAAAAAACGCGAAAGTTTTTGGGATTTGTGGGTGAAGAATAGTTTTGAAATCACACATTAAAAAACGTTCATATAGTGTTTCTGGTTAGTGTATACAGTATGGTCTATATGTAAACTTTTAAACTATACAAAGAAATCTATAATTATTTCAGCGTGTTATCTCGGAAAGTTTTAAATGTATTTAAAAACTTAAACTTTCCAGGAGTCTTATATGACATATATTTTCGACTAGACACAATGAAAATAATTCCTTATTCTTAAAACAAATATTGTTTTGTACGTCCTTGGACGGATGTCGCTGGGATCTGTCGACATCTCACGGGTACAACCGGTGATTTCCCGAGGTATCAAGTCTTTACCTGGACCGGAAATTCCTCCTTAGCGGTGAACCTGACGACTCACCTGTGGCTGCATTACTATACTTACCCACCTATTAAAACTGATAGTTTCCACCAGCATGCAGACAAAACCATCCCCCATTAACATTAAATCAAGCCAAAATCATATAGCGACACACTATACCAGAGTGGTGGAATCTTTAAATTTCCTTCCTCTTTACACTGATCCAACACTAGGGTTAAGTGAGGTCAAGACAGAGAGCGACGACCTGACCAGGAGCGGGTGAGGCAGGTGTGTCCATCCAGGCAGTCCCGTGACGGTGCAGCCAGCCCGGGGAGGTAAACACAGGTTCCTGCTGGTGACTCCTCGTGGCGGGGTTCATGGACACTATCCCTATAACCTTCCTCGGTGCACTTGGGACTTGGGTTGTCTAAATCTGTCTCTCGTTCGATTCAGTCCTTAACCCCACTCTCTCACTCCCTCCGTCTTACACACGCACACGCGCACACAATTGATTTCCCTGACTGGGTGGGTAGTCCAACAATCCCTTGAGGAGACAGGATGTAACTTACGTCCAGTTTTAAAGAACAGCTCCACCAGTTTTTGGCAAATATACGGTGTTGGTATACCCATATTACCCACCGAGTTGTGTTAAAGTTCAGCTGATTCACATATATCAAGACAACAGGGGTACACTCTGTATATTTCAACCATGCCAGATCTATTTAGCTGACTCACTAGCCCAACTAAAATGTTTCGCTCTGAAGGCATCTAAGTAACTATAAACCAAAACGTGTATGATCTCCGGTCACTCTCAGGGGGATCAAGTAACTATCTCTATATCAAACGTGTACAGTGAACAAAAAAGTACCGCTACATCCTGAGCTGAAGGTCTCACGGTAGACACTGACAAGGATGAAACAGTTGGTAGTCCTGATGTTGTGTGAGGGAGTTTGGTCAAGGCCTTCTAGATACTACAGACCTGAGTGCCATGAGGACCCGAAGGTGCGGTGGAATTGTAGAACCTGCAAGAATTGAATAAATAAACACTTTAACTTAACATAACTTAACCTGTAAAGGTCTTTAAAAGAGTAACAAGGTTAGTAATTACACTAGTCTATCAACAATTGAAATTTATGAGAGATAAAACTTCTTAGGTTTGTCTGAAGAAGAATTGCTAAGCCATCGTCAGTGTGAATGTGTGTAATCACTATGATTTGGAAGCGCCTCGTTCAAGCCATTCTACCTGTCCTTTGTAGTTTACAAACAATAGTTTTCAGATGACCTAACCTAATGCTCTATAATACTTTAGTTGATATTAATCACAATTAATGTGTTTGAGCAATGTCACCTCATGTTTACTGTATATCCATGTCAAATTTTATTATTATCTTTTTTTTTTACCAAGTACTAAGAACTAAATCATCTCATATGTATCAGATAGGTTGGTGGATGGCGGACGGTCGTGGGGCGAAGATTAGGATGAAAATGAACGCTGTTGGGGCCGGGGGCGTGGACGAGGGAGGGGAAACTACAGTACACTTGGGGAACATTGACACGAAGAGGGACATCCTATGATTCGACACTGCCTTTGACGACACTCCTGGCGACGAAGAACTTAGGAAGATTTGTCATCTTTGGAACTGTTTGAATTAGGGTTCGAGAAATTAAACCACTAAATTATTTTTCAGTTCCGACTACAAGTACATTCTAGAAACAAAGTTCTGTAAATCAAACCAGAAAAACAATAGTGTCACAGGAAAACCACAGAATTACTATCTTTTCCACACTCGATGACATTAATTTTTTGCTGATTCCTCGAGATTATAGTGAGTTCGAGTTAATGATGGAAATGGTGTTTGGTGACTTGTCCCACTCATCCGCAACTCTTTATTTCCAAGCCAAATTTTATCTAATTCCCATCCAAATAAAACTTGATTCACTTAATGCATTTCTCTTTGCTTCTCTCTGTGTATCTACAACTTTCTTTCTCTATATCAATTAAATAAAGTAATAATTTAGTTACACAATGGCATAAAGCAAAATCTGTATTATCGATGATACTAATTTAACTTTGGCTCTCTATTGTAGACATAAATGATATAACGAAACAAATGAACTTGTTTAAATGTCAACAAGTCACCTTCAACACCTACTACTTTCTGGTCAAGCAACAGATCTGGAAACTAGATATATTACTCTTCCAAATGACTTATTCTTGTTTTGTAGTTTTTGTCTATACACTGGCCCCATTAAGGATGAAAATAAGCAGCAGTAATTTGCATGATGAAGAATAATCTGAATACTAATGCTTTTAGCTCCTGTGTTACCGACTCTCTGTCTTAGGCGATAAATCTTCGGAAAAACACAACACGTTAGGAAAAATACTATACAATCATACATGAATTTCGTAATAAAGAGAGTCACGAGAAACTCTACATAACGAACCATCCCATAAATCTACCTTATCGAATAGCGTAAACGGAATTGCTGGAGATGAGAAGATATCCAGGGAGCGGCGAGGCTTGATCCTTGTTCCAATATTTTTTACAAGGGGTCGATTCGTGACTCCCTGCCGCCTTAGTATCAGATGACACCATCCGTTAACGCAGATAACGGAGCAACGGACGCCCACGGGAACCGGTTGTTTATGTTGTTTCATTCGTTAGTGGTGATCATATTTCTTTGCGTTTCGTTAGTTACCTTTTTACGTCTAGTTAGAGGTGATTATTTACATCTACCTCGTTCGTAAGCGGTTTGTTGCTAGTAATCATTTCTTTACGCTTCTCTCGTTAGTGGCATTATTTTTTTCGTTAATGGTGAATCTTATTTTTTTGCTTTAATAATGACCATTTATCTGTGAATCTGAGTTTATTTCGTTAGCGGTAATTATATACAGGTATTTCTTATTAGTGATTATAATATTTGCGTGTTTCTCCCGTAAGCTATGATAATGTCTCTATGTTTCGCTATTAGGGTTTATTTTTGTGTATATTTCGTTGGTGGTAATAATTTCTATTTAGGCAGGTGGTGAGTGGTGAAGGCAGGGTGGTGAGTGATGAGGGTAGGATCAGGGAAGGGTGTGAGTGATGAGGGTAGGATCAGGGAAGGGTGTGAGTGGTGAGGGAAGGGTGTGGGGGGGCAGTGTGTAAGTGGTGAAGTAAGAGGTCGCTGGTTGACCCTACTTGACCTAAGAAAACAAGATAAGAAATCCCCATGTTAACAACACTCACCTGACCTGACCCACTAACATGACCACTCAAGACAACTCAACCACAACCCCTTCCAAATTTAACATCTTCACCGTAAAATAAATTAATCATTCAGTAACTACAAAATATATATCTAAATCCAATAAACAGGTAAATAACTATAAAAAAGGTAAAGTGAAAAAGGTGAGATAAACCATTATTTAGTTTCGGTGAGAAGAAGAAATATACACATAGATAATTGTCGACACAACTTAGCCACCATTCACCCCTTGCCATTCACACCCAAGTGGTAAGATTCACTTGGGGTTGTTCCTTACGACGCACCACTGAGGGAGGGAGACAGGCTTTATTTACACCCACCATTCTTAACTACTGTACTTAAGCATGATTGGGTGTTGTTCCTCTATAGGGTTAGGCCAGACAGGTAGCAAGGGAAGAGCATGAGGAGAGAGGGAGAGAGAGAGAGAGAGAAAGTGAAAGAGAAAGAGATTTATTACAACTTGATCACTCCACTACACAAGCCTCATCGTCCCACCTGCCTTACACACTGGCGTTAATTCGGTGATAACGACAAACATACGAGCGGAGAGTCAGCCAGCATATAATTACTGCTCCTCTCTGGTGGTAATTAGGCCCTGGCACCTGGGGTCCTGACAGGTGAACACAACCTCCCTGCGACCGTCTGGCCTCCTACTGCTACCCCTCCTTCTCTTCCCTTACCTGTAGGATAACTCCACCTACACCTATTCCTCTTTCTCTTCTCTTCTTCCCACAAGGAGGATTTGTTTTCTTCCTTTTCATCCTCCTTCTTCCTCCTTCTTCTCCTCCTCCCCAGCAACACGGAAGAGTGGACTGTGTGACTGAGAGAGGGGCACAGGGAGTGGGAGCCGGGAGGGGTGAAGGAGGACTTGGGCTCAGGATAAAAGCCCAATATTGTTCCTCAAAGTCTTTATCTACAATAAGTACACATAATATTGATGACATGCGATATAATATATAAGGTCATGTATAACTTATGTCGTCATTATTGTCACTAAATAGGGACAATCATAGCTATAACCTCTCATTTTATCCTTTTCACGTAGTAGAATTGTGGAGTGGGCTTGATGAGAACTGATAGGAGTGGGCGTTATGGAGTGGTTCTAGGGAGTGGTGTTGGACGAAGAGACAAAGAGAGGGACCAGAGAGTAGGCCCAGTGATAGTAACACACACACACAGGGGAGGGTGGAGCAGGTAACGTGGAAGTTGAGTTGATTAAATATTGATAAAGGACAGATGTCAGGAGGATGGGACAGTCTTATATCATCTGTGTTCTCTCTCTCTCTCTCTCTCTGTCTCTCTCTCTCTCTCTCTAATACTCCCTATAAACTTACATTATCTGTTATTACCGTATCTAGACCGACCGAACTCTGACACATCCACTAAATCGTTCCTGTGAATTCGAGGGAGACCACTGACAGACCCTTTAACAATTTGTATCTTTTGTCAAACGCCTGACTACCCTCTACGATGGTCTCTAATTGCTCGTAACACTAACACACCTGGTAGTGGCATTAACACACCTGGTCGTGACACTAACACACCTGCTAGTGGCATTAACACACCTGGTCGTGACACTAACACACCTGCTAGTGGCATTAACACATCTGGTCGTGGCCTTTCACATCCACAGTACATCATCTCTTTGTTTTGTTTTTTTTACCCTTTTTCTGACCAAGTTCCCTCTTTTTTGTTCTTATTTACAGTTTCTCACTACTTTATAAATACTAATCTTACGTATATAACCTTTCTCAGTAACTTATTTGTCTTATCTTCCTCCTAGTCACAACACTGTCCTGTAGTAGTGTGTCTCTCAGCTTCATACCGTCGTGGTGTGTCTCACTTCCCCCTGTGTCTTCTTCTCCCCCAGGATCAGGGCAGCTTGTCTCTCTCTCTCTCTCTCTCTCTCTCTCTCTCTCTCTCCACCCTCAGCGTCTTTCCAATGCGATCCTGGGCTAATTAGACTTGGGAATCCAGTCCATATTCTGTCTATAGCTTCTCCGCGTCTTACAAGAACCGCCTCCTCATGCACCAGACACAAACACATCGAAATTATTACTCATATTCGTGGTCAACATTTTTTTTTCTCTCAAAAGTTTTTGTTTTAAACACTTGGAATGTAATTACCAATTGTGTGCCTCCTATGTTAGCCGTGTACATTAGCAACCCAACATAGTACTATAGCAGTAACTACCCACGACAGATTCAACTTATCTTCCCAATTAGACCCCATAAAGTCCCCAAGAAGCCAAATCTCGAGACTGCTTCTTAGCCCCTAGGTGGACTACCCCCTTGTCCTCCAGGTAGCCTAGTCCACACATATAAATTACACCCAGGTCCCCAGGTAACCCAGGTGTCCCTACATCCAGGTAATCTACTCGACTCAGCTACTCAGGTAGCAGCACTCAGCCTCACCCCTCCCCCCCCCTCTCCCCTCCCTCCCCCGCCCCTCTCCCCCCTACACCTGTATCAGCTATGAGTGGACGGGGTAAGCAGGTCGGGGCGATGGAGCTGCGTGACATACACAAGGTCGTCATCAGATACCAGAGTCCGGAGAAGGTTGTTAATGGTCCATTTGTCTCTGGGTATCAGTGTGTTATCTCCCGAGCGGCTGGAGACACAGGCACGAAGGAGTAGGAGGAGGCTTGAGAATACCGACTCAACCAGCCAGCCCTTTGGTCAGGTTGGTCCATTAGTTTGTTTCTCTTCCGTAACGTCTCAAAACAGGTCGAGTTACGTATCATTGGGAAGGGAAGTGGTGATCATGAGGGCTGGTGTGAGTCTGTCTATAAGTGTGTGTATGTGAATATTCATGACCGAGTATATGAGAGATTGTGTTCATTTGATGTATTTAATTTGCTTGTGGGTGTTTGCTCATGAGATGTGCCTGTGTGTTGAGAGAGAGAGAGAGAGAGAGAGAGAGAGAGAGAGAGAGAGAGAGCGTTGTAACGAAACTGACCCTACAGTAGCTCAGCTGT
Source organism: Homarus americanus (assembly GCF_018991925.1). Classification (NCBI taxonomy): domain Eukaryota; kingdom Metazoa; phylum Arthropoda; class Malacostraca; order Decapoda; family Nephropidae; genus Homarus; species Homarus americanus. The sequence continues at coordinate 7,681,659 of NW_024746161.1, forward strand.
CTTGACCATTGACCTTATATCTTAATGCTGACCTGGGTGTCTGGCCAATAATAAATGATAAATGCTCCTTTAGGGGACAGCATTAAAAAGCTTAACTACGGACAAGACGATAGCTGGTTGTTTGTGTGAATTATGTATGGCTGTTAGAGCATCTGTACACACACACACACACACACAGGCGAAACGATTACAATGCCCTTGTTTTGTAGACTAAAAGCAGCTGAGGTACACACCGCTACACTCCACACAGGTAATCACAGGTCCCAAAGATTACAGGAACAAGGGGACGATATCACAGCGGTGGCCCTAACCATTGTTCTCCCCGCCCATTGTTGGTGTCACGGGCGTGGTGATGACCCGACCCCCGCCCGAAACAGGTGAACTCTCGGGTACAATTACACACACACACACACACACACTCTCTCTCTCTCTTTCTCTTGTGTGCTTGCTACAGTCAGATTATTTCCCACAATGGGTGGATATGAGTCAGACGAACAGTACTCCCAGTTGGTGACAGATGACTGGGAGTAGTGAGCCATCTGAGAGCAAAGAAAGGCTCTCTCTCTCTCTCTCTCTCTCTCTCTCTCTCTCTCTCTCTCTCTCTCTCTTATTGTTATTTTCTTTCATTTTACCTTATCTTTATCCCCACTTTTACTTTTTCTTTAATTCTTTCAATCTTTTCTCTCTCTTCTTTACCCCTCTTCTCTCTTATACACAACTAAGTCGAGGGTACCTGGCTCTCGTGGTTATAATTTACCTGTACTTAATCTACGTGGAGGACTGGGCGGACACGTGAATGCCACTCTCTTACCTTAGGAACCTTGACCTTAGGCATCAGACATGAACTACAGCCGTTCGAAATTTCAGCCATTAGACATACGCTTCAGCCATTAGACATAATCAATTTCATCCCTCAGACATTCTTTTCTGATTATTACAAAAACTCAACACACCAGCTATATATACCTCAAGCTGTCTACACCTTCTTCAGCCATATCGCTCAGCCACTTGAGACATAAACTTTAGCCATCATATATACGCCTATATACCAGCCTTCAAACCACACACACCAGACACGCTCAGCCATCGCCCCCAATCTCTCTTGCATGGTCCTAACATGAGCGCCCATAACTTTATGAAGGATTTTGGAAGCCTGGGGGGATTACCAAGAAGACAGCGCCAGCACGAACAGTCAACATCGCCTGGCGTAACCCCTTCCAACACCCACCACGCCAGACGAACGTTATCCAGTTTAATGCTACTCAACAGTGGCGTTCTTTTTTTGGCGGGACGTGCCATAAACTCCCACCACATGGTTCCTCTTTATGCAGTGCCACTAAAATTAACGCATAAAATGGATTACACTCGGGCAACAAAAGAAAATAAAAACGCCACCTGGAGCTCAACACGGAAGCTAAAGGCAATAAAATAATTACCTCAAGCACCGAAGCGTAAAGTTAATCCCACCCAACTCATGATGCAAAGGAGAGAACGAGATAATCCATCCCTCACTAAATCATGACGTCAGTGAGGTGGGCTAGTCGTCTCAATCCGGTTTTACAAGAACGTATACACACAGTAGGCGGCGGCGGCGGCTGAGTCTAATTCAGCAGACAGAGTTTATGGGCTGGGCACCTCCTCCCCCATCTGTGTCCCGCCTCGCACCTCACTCCTATTCTCCACACACGAGGGCGAGGGCGTGAAGCAAGGAGGAAGGACTGCTGCAGGAGTGAAGAGGAAGAGGGGTTGGAGGAATTCGCCCTTTATGACTGGCTCTTGACACCTACGACCCTGGGATTGCAGACAGAATGGTAGGGGTAGTGTTGGGAGAGGGTGGTGATGAGAGGTAGAATATAAGGCATAAAAGTGAGAATATAAGGCATAAAAGATAGAAAATAAGGTGTGAAAGGTAGAATATAAGGTGTGAAACAGTACAATGAATAATAGTTGGAAAATAATGAGTAAAAAGTAGACTGTAGGTAAAAAAAAAAGAAAATAGTCGGAATGAGATAAATAGAAGAGGAAAAGATTAAATAAGGAAATAAAACAAAATATAGGTGGAGGGAATTACGAACAGAAGCGAATGGTAACAAGAATCGACTTTTTTTTTCTTCACATTTTCCCGAGTTTATAATTTAATCATAACCATTTTCCCTCAAATAGTCAAAGCCACGTAAGATAACAGTATGGGGGTAGGGGGGGGGGGGCGGATATACAGTCTGGTGAACAGGAATAGCTGCCCTGATTTCCTATGATGTCGAAGCTACATTAAATGAATAGTTCGCTGCATAATGTCTGTTAATCTTTATCTGATGGGGGAGAAAAATAGAAAGACATGTTCTGGCATTTACCCATGTCTATTATTTATCCATGTCTATTATTTATCCATGTCTATTATTTACCCCGAAAACTACAATAATATCACGTTATGTTGGGGTATTTGGACTCACAAGCTCGGTCTTATAATCACATCGAGGACCGTCAGTCAATAAGTGGTTAGAGACATTAACCAACAAGTCAATAGCATACAAGTAAACTTTATCCCCGGTTAAAACACAGACGAGGGTTAACATCCCACTTCCCCCTACTGCTACAGCGGCTATGTTGAAACAGTTCATCTCTGTGGAGTAGCCGCCCCACTTCTCGAATATTGTACATCTCAATCCTGGGCGAAGACAAAGAGTTAGACGAATAGCCTCATTCATCAGGGTCACAGTGTAGCGATAGATGGCCTGCACTCCCTCTACCAGCTGGGGGTCATGACGCTGTACAAAGTATTAAATTCGACCGTACCTCAAATACACGGCTCTGATCTGATTGTCATGCAAGGAAGCCCATCCCATCTCCTCAAGCTGGACAAATTATAGGACGAGCTTAGTGGTTGGATGGTAAGAGAGAGAGAGAGAGAGGGGGGGGTGGGGGGATATAATCGTGTATTCTCTGTCACATGAACTCACTCAAATTCACTTTCTCTTGGTTACTTATTAACCTTGTCTTCACCTTAACAAAAGTGTATTTTAAACATGCTGAGCCAGAAACACTCAGCAACACAGCGCTGAGCCAGAAACACCCAGCAACACAGCGCTGAGCCAGAAACACCCAGCAACACAGCGCCCAGACGATCTTTTATATTGTATTTGTAATTCTCTTCAGTAATGTCTGTAATTAGGTCTTGGGAGATACTGAGGGAAAAAATCTCTCTCTGGAAGCAGTACCACCTGCGGCAGGTTAATTACACTAGTCAGTTACCGTGACGAGGAATTAGATGCAATTGTTGTCTTATTCATCTTTTTCAGTCATGGTAAATTAACCTTAATAAGTCAGCGTGGACAACTGACCTTCAGTGACATCACGAGCAGCTGGCAGACAGTGGCAGTGCTCAAGCTATAAGTTTGTTTACTGGAAGACGCTCGGTCGTGTCTAGTAATGCGCGTATAAATATATTTTATTCTATTTGTTACTGAATGTCTTTGCATGTCAAGGAGAACTATTTTGTTATGTTTTTCTGTTAGAAACTTAAAAAAAAAATCTTTTAAGAATCTCACAGGTCAAAGAATCCGGACTGTCATGTTTATGTCAATGTAACATACACAGTACAACGTCGCTGTAATTTTTCGTTATGAAGAGAGATAATTTTATATCATTAGTACTTGTGTTCCCTGGCAGCCCTGAAGTTCCTGGTGGGTTGTGGCCTTATTGTTTTCTACATCCTCACCCTTCTGGACACCTGCTCACGGACACATGCTGGTACACCCAGATACCTGCTCGTACCCATAGAGACCTGCGTTTGCACCTGGGAACCCACTATGCCCCGGTCACCAACACCCACCTCTAGAAATATGTCAATGGAGGCCTTCTCAAGCCCTGGTGACCGCTAATGTCCCCTGGAGACTAAGTTCCCCTCGGGGTTGTACCTGACGCTCATATGTCAAGGGTCGCCTGAGGTACACACGAGTCCTGTTCTCCTACCAAATCCCCTAATTGCTTACGGTTTTGTGCTTCCAGCTTTATACATGTAGGTGTGGCTACATCTCTATGGGTTACTTTCATGCCACCGAGTAGTTTGAATATAGAGCATAAAGCGAATATTTAGGGTAGGGACATATCCTGACACAGGCATTAGGAGGGGTTAAACAAGCTGGGATAATCAAATCGTTACCCATTCCTGTCACCAAATGTATGAACATTATGAATAAAATTAATAAATTTCGTAAAATCATTAACAAAGATAATGAATAAATATACTGTGTATAACATGTTTTTTATTTAGTGCTAAGTGTCATTATTTTTTTTTAAATTGTTATTAAAAGAGTATGCATAAACGATCATGTAACAAACATTAAAGTGTTGAAAAATTATTTGCAGGGCAGAAGACTACCCAGTGACGCCATAACCAATAAATAAAATCTGTCCTTTATTTTCAGTTGAGGATAAATCGAGCAACCAGGCAGACACACGTATGGTCAACAGTGTACCCAGCCTCACGGTGAAGTAACAGGACAACCAGACAGACACACGTATGGTCAACAGTGTACCCAGCCTCACGGTGAAGTAACAGGACAACCAGACACCCACACGTATGGTCAACAGTGTACCCAGCCTCACGGTGAAGCAACAGGACATCTTCTCTCCTGGTTAACGTTAATCAATACGGTGTTCCTGTAAGACTTCCTGTTTCATCCGTCACCTTCCCACCGACCTGTGTTGTTGACGATGGAGTCGCCTCAGCTCATAACCTCCACCTCATCTCTCCTCTGAGAAAGTCCTACGTCCTTCTTCTTCAACTTCCTCAGGTAATACAGGAGGCATTCTGGGGGGGGGGGGAGAGGGATTATTTATATCAGTTTGGTTGTGGTTAATTGTTCTATAAACTATATATATACCTTTGCGCTACACCAGAATTTAAGATTGATATCTAGAACATTAATAAATCACTATTTCTGTCTCATGTTCAGCCAAATTTATGTTCCTGTCTCTGTCTGTATTATTTATTTTCTCTTTATATGTTTATCTTTTTTTCTTCTTCTACTGAATACAATCTTGTTCTTGTACCGTAAAGTCTAAGAATAGCTTCTCTCTCACATCCGGTATACTCACCTTCTCCTTGACCGCCTCAACCTGTGTCACGTCTACTCTCTGCAGTAACACTGCAGTTGTGTTCCTCTCCACATGGCCAGACAGACTACCCCTGCACCTCCACTAGCGCCCTCTTTTTGTTCCACTTGACTTACGACTCAGCCAGGAGTGTCGGCAACACCCTGGCTCATGTCTCTTGTTGTCTGACGCAGTGACTCCTCTAGTCCTGCTTCTCAGTGTACCGCTCAATATTTTTCGTATAAACCTGATATAAACACAAATTTAACTGGATTATTTAAACTGGTGTGTAAAAAAAAGACGACATAAATTGGCTTCGAAATTGCACCGATGTTCCACCACCACTAGATGCGTTCTAGATATGTGACTTTTGAGAATCCTGACTTAAATTTCACGCTGCTTCTCAAATGTGAGGATCAGACGCGAGGGATTCTCTGTTCACTCCACCTGCACGTCGTACTTGGTTAGATAAATCACTTTAGTCTCAAGAGAATGACGACTACTGAGCAGTTATATGAATCGTTAATACTTATAATTCTATTTAATTCACTCCATCTCACCCCCAGCTCAATTTTCCTGTAGATATGGGAAAGAGAGATTTTAGATTTAATATTCATGGAGTTTGTTACTTACCAACACATTCTCGGGCGATGACACAGTATCGGGTGTATTGACAACAGGACACGTTGAGCGGTGGTAGCGGCTTGACACTGGCCATCTCGCCTCACCACCTCACCACCTCCGTGACAATCTTATCTCCCAGACAATGGAAGTTTTACAAAATGTTAAGAATTCGTCACACGTCGAGGCTGAGAAATTGGATAGATTCATTGAGGGTAGCAAGGACGTGGCGAATCGTCTTATAGGCGTGTTAAAAGAACTCAAATTGGTGGACAAAAGAGGATAGAGTGTGTCATTAACTTGAGAACAGTTCCATTTGAGGAGGATAATGTTATAAACCTCCGCCACCCAGTAGTGAAGAGACCACAGGTATAATGACCAACGCACCTGAGCTAACGTATTGAATCTCAGGGTGGGCCATGGCAGTGGGTGTTCTCTTATTTTTTCTTTATCTCTTTTCTCCATTTCGCTCTCTTTTTAGACATAACTGCACCTACTCGATCTACACCTGCGACACATGTCCCTAGGCCTATGTAGTTCGTTATGCCATGAAAAGATGACAAACTCTCTTACCCACTGTTGGCCTTGCGAGGTGTGTGAACCCTGGCCACCCAACATAACAATTTAACGTTATAATCTGAGGCATCAAACGACACCTTTACGAGGATAACATCAAGTTCTCTCTGCGTTCACTGTCAGGGCTCCGGGCAGTACACAATAATGTTTCTTTTGAATTACTAAATCTAATCGAGGAGAGGTGAGGGTAGGAGGATGAAGATACAATATAAGATAATAATTGCACGAATCTTTCACAAGAAACTGGGAAGCACTTGAGAACAAAGGCGACTCACTCACACACACACACCTAGAGACCTTCAGGGGAGTAATGGTGGTGTGGTGAGCAGCGGAGATTTGTCAACATACACACACACACACACACACACACACACACACACACACACACACACACACACACACACACACACACGTCGGGATGAGTGGCACTCCTACACGTCCCTCCTCCCTCACCACTCATTCTAGCGACCCCTCACCTCAACTTACTCTTCCTTACCTACCCTCATTCTTCCCTCCAATTAGTAGTTTCCTTTTCAACTCCTTTTTATATTAATCCGACATATTTTCTCCCCTCATCCCCTTACACATCCCAGTGTCCATTATCCCTTCCCTCTGTTCCTTCCCCTATACACCCCTTCCTTTATCATTACTCTCTCTACACACACACACACACACACACACACACACACATACTAAATAAAGATAATCGTAAAAAAAAAAAAACTGCAAACTTAATTAATGTTTTATTAATGTTTTTACCAGAAGAGGGATAATTATTTTATTACTATAAGTCAGACAGATTAAAGCGTATGAATTTGTACTCCTTTGAGAGACAGAGTGAGGGGCGATATAACAAAAGTACTTAACGATCTAACCAGGAGCGAACACGTAGCAATGGTTTTAAATTGAACAACTTTAGATTTAGGAGCGAGATAGGAAAACACTGGTTTGGAAATAGAGTAGTGGATGAGTGGAACAAGTTACCAAACATCATCATTAACTCCAACACGCTGGGAAGCTTGAAATATAGGTTGGGCAGATATATGAATGATAGGGGTTGGGTGTTAACGGGACTGCTTAGTATTTGGACCAATGATGGAAACTTAAATTAGGTTAAGTGAAATTAGATTAGGTTAGGTTAGGTTAGCTAGATTAGTAATGATGCTATTCATTTATAGTTTTATATAACGGACATCTCGATAATTGTTCCCTCAAATAGAGTAGTTTGTATTTTATTGAAAGTTTCTTGAAAAAAAAAAATATTGTTGGCACCTAACGAGGAGATAGAAACTTTGAGTGAGTTTGAATTGTGTTTTTGTGAATTGTTATACTTGAAAATCACACGTTCTCTTATACAGGTGTGCAATTATACATGTTCACAACTCTACATGTATACATATGTAGAGTTGTAGACATATGTAGACATTTTTTCATTTGCTGGACGTGATCTGTTCCTTCTCCTGGTGGTAAAGTCTACGGCTCATATACGCCACATCCAGGCTACCACACCAATGCTACCACACCCAGGCTACCACAATCGGGCTACCACAATCAGGTTACCACATTCAGGCTACCACACCAATGCTACCACACCCAGGCTACCACAATCGGGCTACCACAATCAGGTTACCACTATCACGCTACCAAGGTCAAGCTACCGCACCCAGGCTACCACAATCAGGCTACAACAATCAGGCAACCACACCCAGTTTACCACAATCAGGATACCACACCCAGGCTACCACACCCAGTCTACCACACCCGGTCTACCACAATCAGGCTACCACATCCAGGCTACCACAATCAGGCCACCACAATCAGGCTACCACACCCAGGCTACCACACCCACACCAGTGCGTCTTGTACAAACATCTTAAGATTATGATCGTAATGACTATGTAACGTCACGACGTATAACGGAGCGGGCTTTTGTTATCTGGTGGTTCGTGTGTGTGTGTGTGTGTGTGTGGGTGTGTGGGTGTGTGTGTGTGTGTTGAGGATATTAGACGTGATTAAAATTATAACAAATTCGAGAAAATATCCACAACAAAGAGACAGACAGACAAAAACTAGGAATACAAGTTAAACAAACACAAAAGGCATTATCCTCTAACAAGTAAACTAAAGAACTTTATAATTGTTTTTACCTTAAATATTATACTATGTTAATATATACGAATCATTATTTTGTTTTTAATCACCTGACATCTTTAGGATAACTTGTGAGGCTGTGGCGTCAGAGAGCATCACTGACCACACAAGGCTTTTATAACACGTCAAGATTTCAGAGACTATACTTTGTTTATGATGACAGAATATTGTGGGGTCCAGGCGGTAGTCGTGTGAACAGTCTGACCTCACATCGTTATTGGTATTGTTTTAAATTGTAAGTGAGGCTTCTAAAGAGGAGGATCATGGTGAAGATAATTGTGAAAAATGGAAGTTAGATAAAATGAGATGTCATGAAAAAAAATATAAAAAAAGTTGGAATTAGGAAGAGACGATGATAAGTAACAAGAAGGAAATCAAGAAGTCTGCAGGTTTGAATCCAAGAGAGAATGACACTGATACAGACAATCTATAAAGAAAGTATAGAATAATGAAAAAAAACTATCCATGGAAGGTGAATGATTAGGCAAAAGATACGTAAGAGTGACATCATTCGTCAGGGTTAATGTAAAAAAAAATGACACTTGAGAAGGAATGGTAAACAATTAATTAACTGAACGGAGAATTCGCTGTTGAGAAGAGACAGAAGAATGACGGAGGTAAATACACCACCACAGGAAGAACAACGTTAACACAGACTTTACATTAAGTACCGCCAACAGTTACAGGTCTGTGTAAACATTGATAATTTCTGAAGCCGTGACGAGTTGACTAAAATCAGAAGGTCCCAAAGTGAAGAGATCCATGATGATTCCACCTGAAGAACTGCTGGTACATACTCACTATACTGACGTGTTTATGTTACTCGAGCGTCAAAATATATGAGTCCCTCTGAGTCTTTTACATACTATCCGATCATTACTCATCTTTATGTACAACGTGTCCTCTCCTACTGAAGGTGTCTGTCACCCCACCCGGAAGGAGCTCATCACAGCATGGCGGAAGTGGCATGAGCAACATGGTAGCTAGGATGGTTTGCTGAGAGATGCCAGACCCTCGCCAACCCTCCTATTCAGGTCGGAAGTGACAATTACCCAACTCCGAGAAAAGTAGCAGCTTTTCCCGGTCTCCAGAATGTGTTCCTGGTGTATACCGCTCAGGCCTCACTGGATGTAACTTACTGTATATCTTCTACTGTCAGTCTTTACCACCGTGAAATACGA